>NW_026862350.1:0-361199 GCF_026571515.1 Ruditapes philippinarum | reverse complement strand
TATTTCAGGCACGAAAGGGCACCTGAGTACAACCACGGACGTTCCGTAAGCTAGCTGGATAGCTTCCTCACATGAAAGAATCCAAAGTCCCTGTCTGGATTCAAACCCACAGCGGTGAGGGGAAAGTGGTTTGAAGTCGACGACCTTAACCACTCGGCCATGAGCGCCCCACAGAGTTTACTGTGACAACTATTGTGAAATCTTTATGCTCTAACCTTACCCATGTTGGTCAAGTTAGGAAACCACCATTCTATTCTTTATAAGGTGAAAAGTTTTGCTCCTGTAAATGTATAGTGTATTCATTTTGAGGACATTTACAGAATAATGAATGATAAAATCAAAACGAAGAAATGAAAATTGTGCCTGTGTCTCCCTTTAACAGTCTAGAGGCTAATGTTTCAGTCTAAATATGGAAATTGGTTCCAAGGTTTTAATGATTTCTAGGTCAAAAACTAGGACACAGCCAAAGATGGAAAAACTGTGTTAGCTCTCTGGAGGAAACATTGTCAGCTCAAATATCCTGTCAGATGGGTAATTTAGATGATTTCTAGGCCAAGTTCGAATATGGCTCACCTGGGGTAAAAAATATGTCACACAGCCAAAATATAGAATAATGTTGTTTATACTCTTAAGGCTTTTGTTTCAGTCAAAATATGCTTGAAATTGGTCAGTCAGTTTAAGATTTCTAGGTCAAGTTTGAATATGGGTCATCTGGGGTGAAAAACTAGGTCACAAGCCCAAATTTGGAAAAGCCTTGTTAACACTATAGGTAATATTTTCATGCCAAATATAATAGAAAGTTGTCAGAAATGTTGCTTCTACGATTTCTAAAAGACAAGTACATAAATGATTATATCCAGTCATCAATTCTCTCATCCATGAATTGATTTTGAAATAACTAGGCATACTTATGTTATACATTAGGGAAACTTGTCACACCTAAACACCAGGATAAGAGTTTTAAAAGTTGAAGGTTATAATTGAATGTCAAAATAGTACATTGATAATTGTGTCTTGTTACATGTTTGTCATTCATTCATGGATGCTTTTTTCGCTCGACTATTCAGTAAGAATATGTAGAGCTACACAAGTGCGTACTTATTAAAGTTTTTGTGTCGCCTCTACGGAGTAGTGGCGACATATAGGGATCACTTCTCCGTCGTCTGTCTGTCCGTCCGTCCGTCACAAAACTTGTCCGGACTACTCCTCATAAACTACTGGTGCAATTTCATCCAAACTTTACAGGAATGATCAGTATCAAGTCTAGTTGTGCATATTGTCAGCATTTTCCGGTTCAATGATTTTTGTCAGAGTTATGGCCCTTTAATAATTTTTAATTTTAAAGCTTGTCCGGACTACTTCTCTTATACCACTAATGCAATTTCAATGAAACTTTACAGGATTGATCTGTAGCTCAAGTCCTTGCGCATATTGCACGGGTTTTCCGGTTGAATAATTTTTGCCTTTGATAAAAAGGTGTTTTTTTTCTGTGTGTTGCCAGATACGCAAAAGCTTGTCCGGACTACTCCTCGTAAACTACTGGTGTAATTTTATCCAAACTTTACAGAATGGTCAGTACCAAGTCCAGTTGTGCACTGTCTGTCTATCTGTCCGTCTGTCACAAAAATTTGTCCCAACATGAAATTGGCCATCATGAGGCGACACATGTGATTACTGATCGCTCTTGTTGTAATACCTCGCATTATTTCGAAGTCCATTGACATATTGCCTTGAAACTTTGCACACTTGTTCACCATCATGACCCCAAACTGTAGACAGGAGGAAGTAACTCTATCAAGCATTTTTCAGAATTATGCCTCTTTTTCAACATAGAATTTACATTAAAGTTTTTGTAACACCTCAAGTATTCTCAAAGTCAATTGACATATGGCTTTGATACATTGCACACTTGTTCACCATCATGACCGAAACCTGTAGACAGGAGGAGGTAACTGTAACAAGCATTTTGACAGAATTATGCTCCTTTTTCAACTTAGAATTTACATTTAAGTTTTTGTAACACCTCAATTTTTTTCAAAGTTCATTGACACATGGCTTTGAAACTTTGCACACTTGTTCACCATCATGACTTCAACCTGTAGATAGGAGGAAGTAACTCTATCAAGCATTGTGACAGAATCATGCTCCTTTTTCAACTTACAATTTACATTTAAGTTTTTGTAACACCTCAAGTATTTTCAAAGTCCATCGGCATAATTATGGCTTTGATACTTTGCACACATGTTCAACACAGTAGGCAGGAGGAGGTAACTGTATCAAGCATTTCGACAGAATTATGCCCCTTTTTTGACCTAGAATTTACGTAAAAGTTTGCGTACCACCTCAGATATTTTCATATTTCATTGACATCTTGCTTTAAAACAAGTTGAAATGTTATACACTTCTTTGTAAGCATAATGGAACTCTTTCCAAGGCCTATAACATGGATTTGTAAAAATATTAGTCCTTATGTGAACTTAGAAAATTTTACATTATCAAGGCTCTTACTATCAAGCACTTAGAATAGTTGAGCGTGCTGTCCTACTCACAGCTCTTGTTAGCTCACCTGTCACAAAGTGAATTGGTGAGCTACTCACAGCTCTTGTTAGCTCACCTGATGGTGAGCTTTTGTGATCCCTTTTCGTCCATCGTCGGTCCGTAAACGTTTACTTTAAACGACATCTCCTAATAAATTAAGCCAATTTCATCCAAGCTTCACATGAATGTTCCTTTGGTGGTCCCCTTAAAATATCTTCTTTAAAAAAAACCAACGAGGCAGTGCTTTGGCTTGAAACATTTTCTAATGAGTGTCTATCAAGTTGTTTTTTTTTTTCAAATAAAAGTGCTAGCTTCAAAATTGGCCAGCCCCAGGGGTCATTGATTTTCCGTATACATTGGAGCCCCGTTATAGCGCTCATGTTGGGGTCATTGATCTCATTGTATAATTGCCGTAAAATTATTGCATTACCCCACCCACCGCCGAAATTTATTACGCTTATTTGCGGCACAAATTTACATTACATATAAATCCGTGTTTGCGGTAATAATTGTTTTCTTACCAATCAATGGATGTTGGTATATATTAAATGATTTTTAATGCAATTTGATATTATTTTGTACAGTATTACAGAATGAATCAAATTTAAATGTTGCAATGGATGTTCGATAATAATGTTCAGTTTTTTAATCAGCGGCCGTTATAATTCAGCAATTCAAACATTTCCATTTGTTCATCTACATCTACATCATACTGCTTTAAAATCGTTAACGATTATACTAAACAGGCGCGTTGTCTGGGAATAGCTGTTTAAAAATGTGTTAAGTTCAAATTTATAGGTATAAGATAAATACAAGTTTAAAAAGAACTACAAGACTTAGGTAAAAAAAGTTAAAAGCAAAGCTGAATTAGAACTGGTAAAAAGAATGCAGCTGCCCAGTAAAGAGGTTTAAACTGGGGCTAGTTTGTAAGGACACGGGTAGGCCATTCCACAGACGAATACTTCTTGCGGAAAATGAATAGGAGTGGTATTGTGTCCTTGAGTATGGTATCAGGTAGTTCAAGTTTCTAGTGGGTGTCAGATGGTGATGGCCGACCCTTACAAGATTGTGTTGGATTTTGTAGAGTAGGGTAAAAGAGCTAATGTTGCACCTCTGTTTTAGAGTTTGCCAGTTACGTTCACTTAACATTTTAGATAGACTACTGGTGTAATTATAGTCGTTGTATACATATCTGCCAGCTGACCTTTGAACTTGTTCTTTTTTTTTCAAACCAGATATTTTTGCCAAGGATGCCAAACGTTGGAACAGTATTCTAACTGGGGCCTTACATAGGTTTTGAAGGCAGTTTCTTTAACCTTTTTGTTTGAAGTTTTGACATTTCTTTTAATAAATCTGAGTGAATTACATGTATTTGCTTTTGCTGTTTTGTTGATTTTTTGATTGATCAAAGATAGATCTTTACTAATTGTTACACCTAAATATTTTGCAACCTCAGTAGATTTTAGTTTTAGACCATGTAAATTATAAGGGAATGCTACTGGATGTTTCTTGCGGCTGATACTAAGGATTTCACATTTATCTGGGTTAAATTCCATGGACCAATCAGATTTCCAGTTTTCAAGACTTTTTGTGCATCTTGGGTTGATTTGATTGTTATGTATACTATTGTATTTTAGTGTTGACAGGTGCAACAGCAGCAGCTCTTACAACAAGTATTTAACCTAGTCATGAAACTTAACAGGAATGTTGGTCAGCATGTGTAGTTGTGCACCTGGAGATTCACTTGGTGAGTTCTGTTCTGGGATGCATGGCCTACCGGAAAAAAGCTGAAACAAATTTGAGAGAAAAACAACTTTGTTTAAGATTATATTAGTTTTCGTCAGTTTTTCTTAATTTATATAAATATTTCGCTCTATGAAAGTTTCTTCTTGCTTTCCTACTGTGGCGCCGTTATGTGTCGCAACGCCGCTAAATGTCGCACCATTGCCGCTAAATGTTGCAACCGCCGCTTTATGTCGCAAAATCGTCTGTTGTTAAATGTCGCAGTGGTAACCTGTTATGGTTATCTGTTTCTGATTAGAAGTAAAGAAAAAATGAATGAGATCATTAAAAAAAAAGAAATTCCCATCTATCTGCTAGGATAGGCTTTGTTGTGACTTCAAAAATGATTGGTTGAAATAGGAGGTTTTTTTTGTTGTTTTTTTTGTTTTTTTTTTTGTTTTTTTTTTTTTTGTTTTGTTTTTTTTTTTTACCAGAAGGGGAATATTTATTTGTAAATGCAAATAAGATACTGAGTAGCCGAGAACAAACTTTCATACACAAACTATGTAATAATCAAAATCACCATAGACAACATGCATAAGAGAAATTTGATATAAAATTACGAAAGTAAATTTTTGAAACTAACATTGCTGCACATTTGTACTATTGTAATTATTGTATTGTTTATATATTTACTTTTAGACTTAACAATAGACAGTACAAAATAGTTTTGAAAAAATCCAGTATCTAAAATAAATGAAACTTTGTAAGTACAAACTTCAATTATTTACGTCAGTATTAAAATAGCTGAAACGCATTTCGACTCGCCCAGGAAAAAAATATATTTCTTCTTATAATTATTTTCTTATACATTTTTATAAAATGCTCTGGAAACCTGTGTCCGTTTTCCAATGTCGAATTACTAAATGTCGGACTTCATTCTAGCCTAGTCGTATCACACTAAAGAGACTAAATTTAGATACTATTGATAAAACTGTGTTTTGTTGCATGAATTGAAATTAATTTGTACTAAAATGTCTTATATCATTTGTTGAATGTAGACCTTGAGCCATTTAAAATTTAAATCTTAAGTACGAGGGTCATTCAATAAATAATGCAACTCCTCTTATAATTTCCGAAGTAAACAAACAACCACTTTATCAATTGTAATGTAGAAACTCTAATTATAAAAGCAACTATCGCGTAAGGTAGTAAGTAATTATAAGATTCCCTTTGCACTTTCTAAATCAATACTGGTTATTACACAAAAGAAGCGGACGCCACTTATGATATAATATGTATTTGTTATTCAACATGCAACTCAACTAAATTCATAATTTTACATAATTGTTGGCAGATCAGTCGTACGATAATCACTCGACATCGACACTGCAGTAAATATCTGGAAAAAGTGACCCTCGGAGGCATAAAAAAACAGCAAAATTATATGAAAATTGTAGACTCGGTTTGTCTGTACATAAGGGATTATGAAAATTTGCAACATCCCCACGACCCCTAGCACCGGCTAGAGCGGTTTTCAATTCTCAACACTGCAAAGTGCTGGACTCAATAATCCGAATGACCAGAAAAATGTAACAACACTTAAGGTGAAGTACGGTGTACCTTTTTACGGCTGCCAAACCGCACTTGACACCTGCTGTTGTGATGTATAAATATCTGGAAAAAAGTGATCCCTCGGAAGCATAAAAACAGCAAAATTACATGAAAATGAGTTTTCTTATTCCACCGTGCATATCCAGTAACGCAAGAATGTGCAATTATCGTAAAAGTAACGCCGAATATGTGCAACGCTATTGCCAAAACGAATAACACAGTAAGTAAACGAACCAAAATATTTTATTTTAAATCAAATTTAAATAAATGAATTAGCGCATACAGCTGCTACTACATTATACTTTAACCAGCATTTCAATGTTTTTCAGGAATTTGTTTACTTTCATAGATCATTCGTGAGAAAGACAACCTGGTTACTGGTGTCTTTCGTGTTTCGTCAAATAAATATGTACATTTAACATATTAAAAACTTTATTTTTTCATATTCTGTATACCCAAGACATTAAATTTTGTCAAACTACAACTGTCGTATAACAAAAGAAGGAAGCTGGTAAAATAGGATTTAGCTACTTTTAATGAGATAACCGCTGTTGCTTCAGTGCTTCATTCACGAATTCGGCGTTACCTCGTAAAAATTACGGTTTATCTGCTAAATTTCGTATTATGTGACAGGAGTAGAAAATGTCTACATAGGTACATAGAATATAAAAAATCATAAAGTTATATGTTTGTTATTGTATTTAAAGATATCAACGAAACTAAAAATCGCCATCAATACGCTTGTCGGGTCGGCATTTGCACGAATGATCTTAAAAATAAACATTATCATGGAAATATTTTTGATGAGGTTTAAAGAATAATGTCTCAGTAATCGTATGTGCTTACTCATTTCTTCCAATTTGGTGTACAATAAAAAATATTGGTCAAATTACTTATCGCGGTGCTCGTTTTAGCCACTAAATTGCACAATTCTGCGTAACTTTTGCACAATTCCTGTGTTATTTGCCCATTCCTGCGTTACTGGATCTATAACCATCACACATGCCTCCTTGGCATTTTCACACATAACCTGTTTTCATTTAACAAGGTACGTGTCGAGGTATTGAGCTATGATATAACCTGAAAATAGATCTAACATACTAGAAAGCATATTCCAGAAAGATTTGATTAAGATTTATATTGTGTGTCCGCATTTACCATATATCTTCACTCTTAAAGGTTTTATGATATTGTCACTATCAAATGACGAGAGCGTTTTTGTGAACAACTTTTATTGTTTTTACACGATGGTTCCGGCTCGTGAAAATGAATGGAATTATATCATATTTCGTGAAAAAATATTCCATATTTCACTCAAACGAAAAACATCATCTTAATAATATTTGCCAAAAAAGGGCATATTTATGTCAGTCTCATTGATACTAGGAGATTGTTAAATTTTAAATGTCTTTATTGATTCTCATCAACACTTTTTGTCTAGGTTTATTTATTTAAAATACTTTGTAGCATACTTTGTAGCATACAAATATATAATATTTGTTCATGTTGTTTTTATTGTTGTTGATTATGATTTTTCGTTTTAGTTTTTAAAATGCGTGAAGTCTGCACTAAAAATAGCAAAAATGTAAGAAAAACTTTATCTACATAATTATACTGATGATGCATAACTTTCAACATTATGAATATACATGCGAACCAGGGAAAGCTAGAAAGAAAGAGATGTGAGAAAAACAGTCAGTTTGAATTAGTATTTTTAGTTGATACAAAAAAATGACCGAATAAATATCGTAGCTCTTTATTTTGTCTCGGTTAAATAGAATTGAAATTCAGTTTAGAGATAATGTCAAAGAATATTTTTATCAAATAAAAACGTTCATAGATAACAAGAAAAATGTCTTTGTAGTAAACAATATATAGATATAAACAATCACTGTAACAATATAAATAATACCATGAATATATACAATAAGTGATACATTCTAAAATTACATTTAGATAAGAGCCCAGCATGGTAAGTTTGTAATATTTAAGAGATATCGGGCTATATACAACGAGTGTTTAAAACATTCTAGCTCCTTTTCAAGTACTTTAATAGTAATAAAAACAAATTAAGGTATTACCACCCTAATGGGCACTATAAGGAACTAAAAATTGACATCATAGGTCAGATATATACCTTAAAGTACACATGTATGCAAAATTTAAACAAAGTTTACCGTACAGAAATCAAGTTATGGCCACTTTTCTGAACTCAAGCTAGGATGTTATGATGGCCGTTTTTTTAGAAATGAGAAACCTTTAAATAATCTACAATAACATTCAAATGAAAAATGTTTTCCCATTAATTTTTGGTAAGAAACAAATATTACCATTCAGCTAACAATCGACATAAGCAAAATTATGGTTTCTACTTAAAATTTATGAAATCTGTATAAAAATGTTACCCTACCCCATCCATTTTTACCACGTGTCTGACCTTTTTCCTACTTAGGGAGCCTAATTTAAAAAATCCTTAAAATCTACCCAAATGAGTGCCTGTTTTCAAAGTTTCCCAAAATTTTTAAAGAAGTATATTGGTTGATCTTGTAAAATATGAAATACTTTTACCGTCTAGTTTTGATTTTATTACACTTTGAAAATATCAGGTACCATATTTATTACTAGATTTAGCATAATTTAGCCATTAAATACCTATATAAATTAAAAAATCAAAATTAAACACTTTTTTTTTCAAAATGGGACATGAGAGATACATAAAAAATGTTAAAAGAAAAAAAGAAAGAAAAACAAAGTTGACCCTTCTGTGGATTGAACCCACGGCCTATTCTAGCCTATTTGAATACTCTTCAAAGCGGAGGTAATGCATTAGTTAATGCATTAGTTAATGTCATGTTAAAAATCTAAAAAATATTTTTCGGCGTAGCTGTATTAAAATGGATTTTGACCTAGATTTGTAACAAATGAAATTGTTAGTTACAAAATCTTCAGCTATAAGAGGGTGTTTTTCATTGGTGGAAAGACTGGCTGTTATGAAATTTAAGGACAAATTCGTAATCTTTAGTTTACTTGTCTCTAAGAATAAAGTTGTATTAAAAATATTTATACAATCGTAAACTAAATATCACAACGTTATGACCAAAACAAAGATATAAAAAAAATAAAAAATATACAGTACATATGATTTCATGTTCAATTTATTTTGTTGATAATATTAACAACAAACCCAACTTTTTGTTTTTCAGCCTTTACTATTCGATTACTACTCACTCTTACTTTATTTGCCGTAGCTTTTCTGTTTTCTATGAAAATGAACGATATTTTTTATCAACAAAAAGATTCTCCAGAGCTGATATGAATTGCGCAAATTAATATATTTAAAATGCAACATTATCATAAAGAATCGCAAAACTTTAAGTATTATTTTTTGTGCGTAATAATAACAAATTAATTTGTTCATAGTTATTCGGCGTTTGTTTACACCGGTAGGTAAATTTACCGAAATACACCCCAATTGACTACCTCAATCTGAAACTGTCTCACTTGATAATCAGTGTCATTGATGGGTTATACAAAATTGAGTTTAGTACTTATTATAAGATAAATAGATATATTTCTGTATATATGGAACAACATTTATATTTTACATTCCACATTTAAAGTACATTGTAAAATATAACCTGTGTAGGTGTACGACACGTAGCCATGCCAGTAGGCTTAACTAGTACCTCCACCTCATACCCCTAGTATATACAAAATACTAGTCAAGTTGTGCAATTTTTAATAGAAATCCTTTTTTTATAAAATACATTATTATAACTTTTACTAGTAAGGTTATGTTTAACTTTTGATTTAAGTCTTCAATTATTCATTTTCATTGCCAGATAGATAAGAAGGCATTATAAATAGTATAGGTCAGAGTTGATATGTTCCATTGATTGTTTATTACAGTTTGTATTCTTTCATAAATAAAAGATATAAACAACAAAAGATTTTGGTGTTATTATCATGACCTAATAATTGCAGCATTTTATGCACAGAAGTGCTTTTACAAAATGAAGGTCAGATACATATAAGTTAATATTATTCAACAATAAAATTCAAGTTGTCAGCTGATTGTGGCCTTTGCAGTCTCTAAATTTGGTAGTGTGGTTGGTTATTATCTGATATTGACTTTGAAACCAGTAGTCAAAAGTCACGGTGACAAAAAAGCTATAATAACATGACTAATTTGTTGACATTATAGGAGCATACATGTTTCAGCTAAGTTTAGACAACTATCATAGATTATACTAGTAACCACCAAATATATTTCAATTTAGACATTTATATTGTTATAAAGTATAAATATCATTAATTTTGAAAATATTCTAAAGCTATGAGACATTTTGCACTGAATTTACGCCGATTATCTTTTTAAAGATATTTCTTGTTTCTCATTGACATAGACTACGTTGTAACGTGACGTGACGTCCATTTCAAAATGGCGGCGCCCATAATGACGTCATTTAGGGTTCGTCTCACAATTAGCGTGAAAAGTAGTCGGTAATTAAATGATTATTCTTATTTACTTACTTATCAATGAGTGAGACTAAAAAAAGGATTGGAGCACCACACTAAATACCGTATTCCGTATATACCGGGCAAGACACTTGAATCATTAAATGCTAAAATCTTGCCATTTTACCCAACGGAATGAACTTTAATAGGTCTAATTCATCTTTTCACAGCGATTTATGTATGATAATGAATGGAAAATGTAAAAATCGGATAAAAAACGACATTTGTCTATTTTGTGATCATGATTTCTGCAAGCGTCTAGAGGTACTGCTCCAATTCTGTATTGAGTTACATCTCTTATCAATATCTAGATATATTTTTATTAAAATGAAAAATGAGAACAAAGTTGATGTCAGAAAGGCAACTTTATTAGTAAACCATTGTTTAAAATGATCGCCAATTAAAATCATTAAAGTGAAATACAATGTACCAGTAACCTCTCTCTAAATTCTAACATACAACATATTTATAATATGAAAAAGGCAAAGCCTCAAAGCGAGCTCGATGTACTTTTTACGTGAAATATAGTACGAAATAATCGCTCATGCAGTAACGAGTGCGTGTGACGTCACACGTACTGTGTTAAATATGGCCCCGCCCCTGTCGTGAAATAAATAACGAGTTTTGAAAACGTTGATAAAACTTTGTTTATTTTATTTCACTCTATAATTTTTCAAGCGAAATAAAGATTATTTAAAGTGAAATAAATGTAAAACTTAAAACGTTTGCGACATTTAAATAGTGTCCTTGATTTGTTTGTTTTGCACGTGCTGTTTGGCGCTACATTGTGACGTCACGTAAACAATACTTTAAACGTCTGTACAGCGTTAACGACTGAATAAAAGATATTGGTGTTCGGATTCATTTTCTTAGTTAGACCATTTTCTTTCATTCTAGATAGTTTTCACAACAAAATTCGACAAAAAATTGTTTTTATTTATCAGATTTCAAACAAAATGGCGCCTTCGATTTTCATTTTTTATACACAGCTTCCGTTATTCTGGTTCCCTGTCCAATTATGGTTCTCATAGACGTGCGCGGGTGACCAGTCTACACATCCGTTTTCAGTCAGAATTCCTCAGTTTTTATCGTTATCTTTATATTCGAAAGGTTGCGATGTGTCCAATTTGGTACTTTGGACGAAAGTTTTCAAAACCATCACTTAGCAGGTACTCGCGTTACCGTAAAGCTCGCTTTGCGAGCAGGCCCTTCGGGCCAGCTCGTCGAGCTCGCTATAATTATTATATCATTCTATCGTATTTTATATTCAGTTTTAAGAGAAAAAATATCAATGAAGTTATTTGAATAGATAGCTTATCACTGAAGCGCGCCTATCTTGGTTTATACAAATTTATTTTAGTTCGATTGTGTTGGAAGCTATATAAGCTTATTGAAACACTCTCGAATCCGTTCCTGGAACCAACCAGTACTAAGCAATGAATGTAAAGTTTCTTGCTCAAGGAAACAACGACTTGGCCCTGACAGGGTTTGAACCCACGCGGTCAGCAATCCTTAGATTACTAATCCGACGCGTTAACCACTCGGCCACGACTATCTTGAATACCGCAACGCGACACATCAATTAGCTAGAAGCCCTAAACTATTTTTCTACGACTTTCTTGCGTATACAAGTAAATTTTACAAAAAAAAACTCACACTACTAATACTGGCTAATTATTTTTAAACATAAGGAAATAACGGACTATTGTATTGTATTGATTTTTTTAATGTACATGACTTCTTTCCTTTTCAATTACTATTCATATGATATAATTATGATACTAAGTGTGTTTTTCTTTTTGTAAATATATACTCTCATTGGATAAAGGGTCATAGCTCCAATTATCCTAAACCTATACAAGGCCCCAGAGCGTACTTTAAATCGTTCAAGTGGTGAACCGTTGTTATTATTCCTTGTATTCCAAAATCTTCCTTTTCCATTTGCTAGACCCGACTGAAACTCAAAACGGCTAAATCGACCATTGTCAACTGAGTATGTCGTGTTGATTCTCTCGTTGGTTTTGAAATCAAAATGTTCTGTAATCATTCTTTGATATGCTACCTCAGGGTCCATTAGATGATTCCAGTCCTATAAAGATATGATTATTTCGTTATCTTCAATAACGGGATTTTTTGTTGGGCGAACTATAGCTGGTCCGTACAATCCCATACTTCTTTGATCCCCTATATGTGCATGGTACATTGCCGTCCCGGGTGGATATGCCTTGAACCTTTGAACAAATGATTGCCCTGGCAATATCGGACATTGTGTGACTAATGCGACACCATCCATCTAAGGCGAGTCTCGCTGGTGTAATCCATGAAAGTGCATCGTAACGCTGTCGGTGTGAAGTGCGTTTATAAAGGTTATTTCCAATGTTTGACTTTCCCATACTTCTATCCAAGGACCTGGAAACGACCCATTGATAGCTAGCTATTACAAGACGCGAAGTCGACCCGTCAGCTGTGATACTAGTAACTCGGGAAACTTGCTCGGTAGTTAATATGGCATTTCCGTTTGCTTTTCCTTGCAGTCGCTAGACCCCGTTATCCGGATATCCTAATTGTTTTTCTTTCTCAAGAATCATAGTAAGTTTATGTTCAATGACAAATGTACATGCAAAAATTTTGTCATCGAGTTTGCAGATACAGTCATTAGGTTTTGCTGTTAGTTGAACGGTTACCTCCGCTCCAATACTTATCGCGGCAAAAATTATCAGAATCTTCGTCATCTAAAATTAAATAGTCAAAGTGTAGATATTCATGTTATTTAAGAAAAGAGAAGTAAAAAAGAACTCATACAAATAAACATATTTGTTATAGACATTGCAATTGTTAACTAATGTTGTACGTTTTTTATTTAAAGTGTTAAATCATTAATATAAATATAAAGTTTGATACGATTGCAAGATTGCTGCGAGATAACGTTATCTTGGTTTTGTACTTTAAAACAGTTTTTCACATATGTTCGATAATGAAAAGATACACCCACTTCATTCAACGTTGCAGTGATATCTTTGGATTGCATATTTAGAGGTAAAACAAAATTCATTTTGTCATACTGCACTGATGAAAATAAACGATCCTTTTTTGACCGTCTAACAACTCTTGAGATAAAAACAATATGAATAAAAGATACCATTACAATGACAAATTTGCTCTTATGCAAACATTTAGTGTTATCAGAATGATACCAAGAAAACGAAGCTAATCTGTAACGCACTTTATCAGAGTTTGGAAATCGTGGAAGGTGTATCAAACCCTTAACCTTCTACAGCTATGAAAACTAAATCAAAATGATGAAAACGTCATGATCAGACTCGATTTAATGAAGTCTGTTTGAGAATGGTTACGATAGGTGAAAGATATCTCACGCCTCCTAGCACAAGCTTATTAATCAGCAGTATTCAACTTTCAACAACAAACGTTGTAAACAATTTGTCCATTAACATAGTACAAATGAGAGATGATTAACGGGGCAACGTTTTCAGTTGACACACAACACTTAACACCAGCTGTTTGTAAAAGGGAGACCAAACACACACATACATACCAAATACTAAAACAAACACAAACAAACAAACAAAAACACAAATCGGTAGCGAGTTTATAGTGAAATAATTTGCCCTTTTCCTGCCTTTATTCACGAAACCTATATTCAGGTTATAATATGCTGTGACTATCTAAACTTTCCATATCGTCTAAAAATTCTTGAAAGAGATCTCTTAGGAGCAATATAAATAAAGCACAAAAGATCAAAGTCGCAGATCGTTTATGGAGATACAATGTAATGAAAAGTGCAACCTTACATAAACAGCACATACGCCATTGCGCAAGCACGCACACCTAAGTACACTTTGTAAACGCACACACGTACTTGCACGGCTTGAAATAAAATATAATATGATTTCAAACATATCTTAATGTATTTACTTTTTTTCTCGAAAAGACTTATCTAGTACTTGTCACATTAAAATGTTAAATTAATGTCCTTACGTAGAATAAAATATATAATTATTGGTTTAATGATATCAGCTGTTGGCTAGTTTATAAATAATCGTAATTTTAACAAACAAGTCAAGTTAAAAAACATTTATTTCGCTCATTACATGTACAAACATGACACAATGAGGTGACAAACATGAATAAAAGAACATTTAGGCTCAAACAGCAGTTAATTAACATACTAGCGTAAAACTATAGTTGTAAATAATTTTATATTCAATGTAAGATTTGTATACTTTCAAGTATCAAAAACGCGCGGAGAGACATAACTGTTATTTTATTCTTTGTAATTTACCAAAATGCTCCGAATGTAAGAAAAGTTGTCACTGGATGGACCTTTAAAATTTACACTGAAAAATGTAATTAAATTGGTAGGTTTTTGGTGTTGAAGAGAAAATAAGGGGAAAAAATAAAATAGAAGTAAAGCGGAAATGGAAAGAAAATACATGTGTAGTATTAAATTGACTATTACTGTCAATGGTCATGTAAACAATCAACATTTTATAACATATTTATATCAGCCTACATTATTTGAAACTGTTCATTTGATAATTATTTTCATATGCATATTTTATTTTCGTCATTTAAAATAAAATGACATTTTCACAATATTGTGTTGGTATAATATCTAGTCTCTCACATATAAACTTCACCTCGGAAGTGGTTTTTCTTGTACTGAAAGGGGAAGATTCAAATTTATATCACAATATCATGGTGCGAAAAAAGTATTGAACAAAATAAATATATACTGCATGTATTTCAGTAAACACGCGAATCATTTTCAAGGTATAAATGGAGACGTCTAATGTTTAACAATAACAAAAAAGATAGGATACAGAATAAAAATTCCATGAATTCTTGAATACTTGAATAACAATATGGACGATATGATTCGTGACCGCCTAGTGTTCGGGTGTAAATCTGGCAAATTAAGAGAGGGAGCTTCTCTTACTATGGATAAGGCAATATGAGTAGCTCAACAAAAGAAGAAAATATAATGATAAAAAATATGCTTTTGAGTTTAGAAGCAAAACAAATTGTCCAAGCAGTTAAATTAGGTAACCAAAATGCCCACAGTGAATTTAACTACAGACGTATATATTTCTGTTTTATGTCACTGTGATGTAACTTTTCGTTTTGATACACGAATTTGCACCTTTTTTTATAAAATACTAGTTTCACTTTTGCTTCAAGTAAGATAAACGTACTTATTATAAAATAAATATTGGTGTCAATTGAATCACCTCAAGATAAAAAAGTGAACGTCCGGGTCCAACAAATTTCTGGCGTTATCAAAGTCATACGCAGGATTCAAGTAGGAAACATTGAAATTAGAATATAACGTAAGTTGATTTTCATTTCTAATTATGAAAATTTAAATAATGTATGGTTAAAATGATATATCTGTTTAACTGAAAAGGTAATAAACTAAAGGAAGAAGTTGCAAATGGTTTACTTGTGCTAATGTCTGTATGTACATATACTCATAAGTTAAATTAGTGTATTATGATGGATTTTGCTGCCGATAATATAGCAAGAACCTGACAGGATCAAGCCTTGAATTAGTTAATATTGAATCACAAGATGGTGAGAATCAACAAATATGCAAAGTGTAATACCTTAAGATATTAATTTTAAGACGGACGAATAGTATGTAAGTTTGTCGATGCTTGGTACAAACATATTTTATTGCATCAAATAAATGTCAAATATTATACAAGTGATGAGTATATATCAAAAAGCAATTTGGTTGGGCAACAAGTTCGAGCAACATTAGATGAAGCCCCTCCAAGTATGCCAATGTGACACGACAGTAAACTGGTAGGAAAAGGGCAAATTATTTCTCTATAAACTCATTACTGTTTTTTTATTTATTTTATTTTATTTTTTATTTGATTTGTTTTGATTTTTTATTAAGGGTGTGTGTGTGTGTGTGTGTGTGTGTGCGTGTGCGTGTTTTTGTTTTGATTTTTGTTTTGTTTGTTTTTTGTTGTTGTGACTTTTGCTTTTGTTGTTATGTTTAAGTGGTACCTAGTCATAATGCGCCGAAACAGGAAAGATGATTTTGGCTAACCTCGGGTGGCAACACCGGGGATCAAAATCACGTGCACTTCTGATGCCCCATTCATAATACATAATTTATATCTACCATTTTGTGCCATTTGCTATAATGAATAATTTAGATGATCATATTATGTTTGCTCTTGTAATTCTAAGAAACATCTAGCATATTACACCTAATCTTTGAATATTCCTAAGTTATAAATAAATGATAAATAGAACTTATAAATCATTTATCTGAAAAGATTCATTTTGTGGCTGCTGAAATACTTGAAAAGCATTATAAAAAAGAAGAGATACACATTTTATTTCATATATTGCTTTATATAATGAAGTATTAAATATTATAAAACTGTTGAGAGACAACTAGAAAATGTAAAGTCGGCGTTAAGCTAGATATTGATTAATATTTTATTGCATGGAATCAATCAAAGCACTGAATGTACTGATGGGGAGGCTATGAGACAATGTTTCAGACTTATAGTTTCTTTTCTTTTTGCTTAAAATATGCTACCAAAATAAAAAGATATGCACATTGCGCTATTTATCCTTACTGTTGTGTTCAACCATTCATACATATGGTTAATGTGGTTGACTATTCATTTTGTTAATATTCCAGAACATTTAATTGAGGTCTACATTCGGACTGTTAATCATGCAAATTTTGAAAAACCTAAACTGTCAATAATAAATGACATACCAGCAAGTATGACGACTGTTCATTACCAGATTACAATAACATTTTACAACTGACGGTTCCTTATCAAAATATTCTAGGACTGTTCATCATAAATACTTTATGTCATTTTAATATTATTGAATGATAATAACAACTGCAAGTGATGCAACATTTTTATTGAACATAAAAATTATACACGTTTAGATGTACCATAATTGAGATCAATAAGATACTGTCTTGTGATGAGTATTAATATTCATGCTCTACGGACAGAAGGTTGTCTTCTCCAGAAGCAAATCTCGAATAAAATCACGTTTCAGAAAATTAATCCCATTTCATTACTGACGGCGTCGGATAATATTAAAGCTAGATATTTCTTGAAAAAATACATCTCTGCAAAGCTTATTCAAAACTGAATCAACCTAAGTGAAAATTGATCAGGAAGTTATATCTTCTTTTTTTACCGCCAACACTCAACCAACTTATGGTAGTTAATCGATAGATTCTACGTGTATTTTTAAACCTCACTAGCTTGAAATATATACTGCGGAAAATCTGTTGTTAACAGGGTGTGCGGTTATTACGTAGGGTTTTCCCTGTCGACCATTTCCCGCAAATAGATGAGAACATCGAAGCCGTCAGTGCTATGAATGGTGTTATAAATGGCGTGTTTTGGAAGTTTTTGTTGAAACTTCTCCAAATACCTCCAGAGGCGTGCACGTCGCGGAGAAGGCACACGGAAGGTCATAGTCAAGTCATCATAAGTACCAGAGGTGATTGGTTGACCTGTCGTGACTTACTCTGGAGGTTTGGCGCTAATAGATGCCGTTTTTTGTTGTCGTCAGTCAGAAAGTTGATGCCTTGACGGTATTGTCGTCTCCTTTACCACCAAAGACCGAAGAATGGGCTTCCAGGAAGAATCTGCTTGAAAAAGACGTCCCAGATGCTATAATCTCGGACATATGGTTATTCCGGCGCCGAGTATAAATAAACTTAAAACACACACACTTTTGTTGAAGACAAAACAACAACACATTTTCTGTAGTAATTTTTCAAGTGTTGTAAAATGAATAAAAAATTCCTCTTATGCCGCCCAATATTTTTAGAACACAACCATAAAAGTTCTTTTTTTTTATTTTTCAAATAAACATTAATCACTTCAGCGCGCGCAAATATCGGTTTCAAATTAAAGTTTCGTAAATAGAGGATATGGAATGAGTGTAAGTTCAATACTGAATTTATTGCACGAGTTGAATAAAATTATATTATGCGAGCCTCTGGCGAGCATAATATTATTTTATTCAACGAGTGCAATAAATTCAGTAATGAACTTACACGAATTTAATATTCTATTTATCACATACCCAAATTAAAACCGTTTAAAGTGAAATAAGAATCATTTTTCATTGACGCGCCTTTAGTATAACGCTAACATTTAGCGCGTCTTTACACTATGTTTGTATAACGCTAATGACGTCACGTCAAAATATATGCACGGCCGTGCAATACCATATTTACGGAGTCGCAAAATCGGCACGGGTGTGTGATAAGATATGTTAATGACTTCCCGATGCTCGACTGTAAGTAATTTGTATATGTATGCGGTTTTTTTTTTTTTTTTTTTTTTTTTTAATTAAAGCTTCTTATTCTTTAATATTTTTTGTGTATCTCATAATCTGTATTGAAAATTTGAATTTTATTACACATGGACTATCAAATTATGATGTATGCCCTAGAATTGAATAAACTTTCTAATTACACAATACGGGGTCATACTGATCTTTGCGTCTTTCTCTGAAATAATTATTTCCTTGTTAAAACATATTTGACCACATATTTCTGTCAATTAACTGTTCACTTTACTTCCGATTTTGTTGTACGGAAACACATGTTTCTATTTGTGTTTTCTAATCAATTCGAATATATAATCAGTTTAATGGGATCACCACCGGGTAAACGACTACTAGGTTCTTTGGTCATGTTTTTTACCACAAATATTTGAATGTTTCTATTGGGATTAAAATGAGCATAGTTAACTAAACAACTGTTTGTATAAATTCCTGACCTGTCTAATTCTAATTATGAGATTAGTGAATATATAAGACTTTCACTACAAAATATTCCTAAACAAAAGAGCACCTGTTTAAATTTATTCCTATACAAATAAAAGATCAGAGTAGGGATCTGTCAATTGCCAAAGATACTTTTATGTTAAAAGTTTGATTAATGAATTATGTAAGATGAAAATATAAGTATTGCTTTTTTTATTTTGCTAATGTAAAATGTAATATTGTGCTGGAATTTTGTCGGAGGTCCTTAGGGGTTTTGTAGTTAAATAGTTTTTTTTCCGGCGATACTGGTTAAAGAATATAATGTTTTCAAACTATATGTTCATCACCATCAGTGAATTTTTAGTTAAATGTATGCAAAATATTTACTAAACAGCTATATGATTTAGCGGTTTATGAGCGTTTTCCGCGTACAGCCTCCTGGGGTGTACAAATAAGTTAGTTTTCCTTAGTTATCACGCAAGCATGATCCATGTCTCTGATGTAAGCGACAGTTTACAATTATTTGTCTTTAAAAAATATTAAGGACTATTAATAGTTTATAACAACAAAAGAACATGCATGATATTGAGAATACGGTGTTGCAACGTTCTAGTTAATGACCCGTCATAAACAGTTGGTCGCTGCGTAGTAATTGGAAAATTGTTATCAAAAATAATAAAGAATATTTGCCACTGAATTAAAGCATTTACTTATAGATTTTCATTTATGCTTTTTGTTAAAAAAATATTGATAAAGTTATTATTTTGAAGGGTTTTCATACCAGAACTATTTATTACAGACGTACGTATACGCCTAAACCTGATTACCGCGGCAGTATGACGTCACGGAGTAGTGATTTAAACAAAAATCAAGAATTTTTCAGAGAATTATTATCTTTACAAATTGCAGATATGAAATTAAAGAATGAAAATATTTTCATATTGTAAATGTCTGTGATGAGTGATGAGTCAGCTTAGAAAAAATCAAGGTACTATTTTTTGACCTGATTACCGCGGCAGTATGACGTCACGGAGTAGTGATTTAAACAAAAATCAAGAATTTTTCAGAGAATTATTATCTTTACAAATTGCAGATATGAAATTAAAGAATGAAAATATTTTCATATTGTAAATGTCTGTGATGAGTGATGAGTCAGCTTAGAAAAAATCAAGGTACTATTTTTTGACCTGATTACCGCGGCAGTAAGATTTGACAGACGGTTATTAACATTGGGTCGGCATAGCCTCCCCAAAAAACAAAGTCGAAACGTCTACAGCATTCAATTTCCATAAAGGTTAAGAATATTTATTTCTATAAATGTTTTGATGTGTCTGCAACAGTTTTGAAGACGTTTAATTGAATCTTTTAAACATTAGTCAAGACATTTGAATAAGAATTTGTAAAACTAGTGCTACAATGATATTTATTGATATTAGGTAAAAAAGTTTGCCTTTTACAGCAATTTTCAACCAGATGGAGTGAATCATTAACAGACGATGTAGAGGAAACATACCAAAACTAAACATACTATTAAAGTTGTTTTCATAACAATAGTTAAGTATTTATTTCTTAAACAAAACTTTAAAAAAAACATAATAATATTTACAAAAAGCAGTTTCGAAAAGATTTATGAGCAAAATAATGCTATTTTTCAAATCAGAAATAAGTATTGTATTTATTGATAATAATAGTTTTCTTACAATCTAAGAAACTTAAAATTCCATTTATAGTCTACAGAAACAATTTATTCTGGAAGCGTTTGTCATTTCACATTTGTTAAGTGTGTTAGAGAGAAGTTTGTTTTGGTTTAAGTTTCTTTATATACGTACGCTTAAAAGATTAAGATGAAATATACGTCATGTTAGCCGGCAGTCGTTGTTTGTTAGAGAACCATATATTCTCGCTTTGGGAACAAAACAATTTTAACAAGTTGGAGGTAGTTTTAAATTTATCTAAACATTTTATTATCAAACACAAATAGGAAAAATTACGGATATTTTCTATACACACATTTATATATATAAAAACAAACATATTGTAAAGCCGCGCTTTATGTTAGTGTTAGACTATAGGCGAGTCAACGAAGCGGTATTCTATAGTAAATTAATTGAACGATTTGAATAAAAAAAACTGTTATGCTTGCCAAAGGCTCGCATAATATAATTATATTCAACTTGTAAAATAAATTTAGAATTAAACGTGCACTAATTCCATATTCTCTATGTATCATTTCAAAAACACAGCACTTTTGGTGTTGCCTTTAAATGAAATCCAAGAAAATATAGCCAATCTACGAGTGTGTTGTAAAATCGGTACAAAACTACACTTCCTTTTTACATCTCGAAGTCAAATATTCAATTCGGTTTTTAAATAAAATTCCCTTTAATGTGATAACGAAGGAATTTTTAAAACCATTTTTACAATTACAGTGAAAAAAGTGTTTTTGCAAAAAAAAATTTTAAAGAAAATGTCTCTAAACTATAACAAAACTATGCCTGGTCGCATTTAATGAATTTTAACAATGAAAAGGCGAGATTATGTTTTTATTAAACATTCGAACTAAATAAAAAAAACATCAAATATGATTAAAATAAGTAAAGGCACATATTCGGTTTTTGTTTCTTGTATGCATTTCTCACGTCATCGAAATAAAATTGTAACAAATAAAGGACAATGCTACTGAAAAGTGTAATTTTAGTGTTTTATATTCTTTAGATATGTTTTATAAAAAAATAATGCCTCGATTATTCATTACAGATTGACGAGTTTATGGATTCTCCAAATGAAACGTTCGCGCAAAAAATAACTGCTTACCATTTCAATTAGAAAATAGAAATGGGTTTATAACCATTGTTCATGTTAATTAGTCAAATAAGGTATAGGGTTAGATCTCAATACACATATTCACTTAACCAATAAAGCTTAAATTTTAAACTGGAAAATTAGAATACTAACTATTCTATGTTGGATGTCCTGTATGTAAAAAGTGGTACTACACAAAGGATAACATTTTGTATTGCTATCGTTAATGCTATCACACGTGTGACCATAAACATATAAAGGCAGAAAAATACTTCTAAAATCTTAACAGGAGATGACATTGTAATTTAACAGAATCGAAGCTTCAACAGTCTCACTGACCGTTTTTTATCAATTCAATACAAGCAACGCTGTTGCTAAGTATCAGTTGTGTCCTGCTTAAATTTTTTCAACATGATTATATTGAAAATTTCAATACTTTACTTGAATCAGGTTTCATTTTAATTTCCGACAAATTTTGAAATTATCACTATTCCTGAAGTACTTCATCCGCTTATACTAGAACTCAAAGCTAAAAAGTTCTTTAAGCCTTATAAATTGCCTCAATATCATCTGGTACAATTTGCCTCCCATGTATGGTGCCTTGGATATATATCGGCATAAGAGATAACAGAAAAGAAAGAAAGAAAGAAAGAAAGAAAGAAAGAAAGAAAGAAAAAAAGAACGAAATAAAGAAAGAGAAAGAAAAAAAGAAAGAAAGAGAGAAAGAAAGAAGAAAGAAAGAAAGAAAGAAAGACAGAAAGAAAGAAAGAAAGAAAGAAAGAAAGAAAGAAAGAAAGAAAGAAAGAAAGGAAGGAAAACCTTGACACGTTTTGTTTTGGATAACACGTAAAAATTTCTTCAAAATGTTATTTTATCTACATAAAAACATATCGCTTTTAATAATTTAACATTGACTTTGATCCTGATTCCGATTTAGAAATCTTTATAAAACAGCAGACATTTCTCTCCTTTCATCCTTACACATTAAGCATTCATATATATTTTTGGCTTGCAGCCACGGCTGCAAGCCATTTGTTTTGAATAACTTGTTCCGGTAAGGTGGTTTCCTGTTTCCAATTGTTAGTGCATGATTGAACGGGAAACCAGCTGCAATCGAGCCAATCGCAACTTTTCGGCCTTTTCCGTCACTCTTCGGATTAATGATAATAGCCGATGTAGTTCCGATTGCAATCGTGACAATTCGGGCGATTCCGTCATACTGCGGAATCAGACGAAGTAATATTACGGAAATCTAAGCTATTTTAGTTACTTCGGTAATCCCAGTTTGTTTATATAAATAGGATTTCTATTTTTACTTGATTTATCGGTTTAAACAGTAATAAATTATAACAAAATTGTTCCGTTTCAATTGTTTTTCAAGACGCAAAAGTTAGTTTCTTTTATAATTGTTTTTTGTCTGTATTAGTTTTATACAATAGAGAATGGTGACTGTAGTAGTATTCCGTCTTCAAAGGGTGGTCCTGCTTACCAAATCACGCATGATCGAGTTATATTTAGATCTACTGAACGCAATTCAACTTCTTGGTGAGGTAATCTAAAAATACCCCATGCATATCATTAACCTTGCCACGTGCTGATCTACAGATAGCGCATCGTATTTGTGATCGTGTCACATAGTTGATACATGCTCATTAATTGGTACCACGTAACGAAGTATTTTAGTGCATTTACTTGTCTATAAAGCAAACGAATGATTTCTCTGCGAAAAAGGGGAAATGAAATGTGCACACTTGTTTCCCTTCAGTATAATAGATAGATCTCCACGTTAGTATTTTTACGATTGATCATTTTTTTATTAGTTTTATACAATAGAGAATAGATTTCAAATCGTTTTGACAAAAAAATATTCGTTTTTCAAAAAAAAAAACCAACTAAATAAACCCTTTATGATATACAAATACCGTAATTCAAAAGAATTGTGATAATAAATTGAAACCCCAAAAAAAAAAAAATTTTAAAGGGTTGGGATGAAGGCACAACTGTGCAAGCCTTTCCTTTTAAAAGGTAACTTTCTTTCAATTCATAGCATCTTAACACCTTTCTATCTTTTTTTTTTTTGAAGCAACTATAAAATACACACAGTAAAAAGGGACACAATTGATTTTGATAAACCATCTTGACAATGGATATATATTGCAAGAAAGGAAAATCATATCAATTTAAAGAGATAAGAATTATAGTTGAAACCATTGCTATGTGTTGATCTTTTCCCGTGGTATTTAACATTAAATATTGTATAGATTTCAATAATGTCATAAAGCGTTATTTCATGGGTTTCTAAATTATTTATACATATTCAAGGAGAAAATTAATAAAATATTTTATAAAGTGATTTATCGATTGCCAATGATCGTATCATGTTATTTATGAACAAAATGTCCTTTTTAGCTCATGTACTAAACAATATACGAAGGTATGTATGTATGCATATTCGTAAACAAATAATAATTCCTGAAACTTTGTCTGGTCTTGATTTAGGTTATCAATTCTTGTTTCTCATTTTAACTTCTTTGTGTCACTACGCAATAGTAACTAAATAGAGGATATTTGTTTAGTTCAGTGTAAGATCGGAATATATTTCACCGAGTGAGCACCAAAAGGTAAATTTCACGAGTGGCGCAGCCACGAGTGAAATATGAACTTTTGGTGTTCACAAGGTGAAATATATTTCGATCGTACACTAAACTAAACAAATTTTCTTTTTATTATATGCAAAGAAACGTTTTAAAAAGACATTAAACCTAATACTGAATGAAAAGCGCGTCAAATTATAATACAACGTGACGTCATTTACGACGTCACGTCATTAAGTTGGTGCCCAGTTCTATGCACGCTGGTATTTCACTGAAACAACGTAAGGAGCTTAAATTCAAAACAGTGAAATTATCAAAGTGGTAATTTCACTGTTTCAAACAGTGAAATTACCAGTTTTATTTCACTGATATATTTCTATAAACCACCGAAAAGCATGTAATAAAATGGGTTAATGCTTTTCTGAATAATCTAACATAGACCTTATAGTTAATATCTACATCTTTGTTTTTCCCAAGAGTTCTCCGCATTGTCTGATGTGTTTGGTCTCGCGAAAAACGCTACTCGTAGCAAAATACAAAGCTTCAAAAAGCTACTTCAACGTAATATTCTGTATATATATATTTGATAACTGAGTTGCTTATTTTACATTTCACACGAATTCCATTACCGACAAATGATGTACAGTGTATAATACTGGAAAAATGAAGGTAAAGGCAAAAAACTCTTAAAGAACGAAGTTTGTGTTGTCTTCAATTTTTAAAACGATATCACGTGTTGTCTGGACTATATTGTATTATTCTTTTGTTATAATATTTTGTGTGTAAATATCATTAGATCGAGTTTGTATATAAGACTACAAACAGAATCGAATAACGACAATTCGGCCACAAAATATTTTGTTATCATTTCTGTTATATTTTTTTCTTTTCTCCAGTTTGTTGTATTTTCTTTATTAATGTATTTAAAGATCCAGAATAAAATAAAAGTTTTATGTATTGTTTAACAGTGAAACGTCGCTTTGGTGTTTTTGATATTTAATATTCTTTAGCATGTAATAAACTTTTTCCAAATTAATAACATTGATAACCATTTATGTAATTAGACGATATTTTAATGCCGCAAACTTCAATAAACAAACCTCCAAGAAAATTGTTCATGTGCGGAAACATTAAAGATTTTTTCTACTCGTGCTCTGCCTTGTGCTATCCTGTTTTTGTTTGGGGAACTCCTGGGCTCCTGGCCGCTGGTCTTTGTTGCTGTGTCGTGCGGGGGGTGCGTTCATTGAACGTGTATCATGTTTATCATATTTCTTACTGTCTTTGTGATGTTCTTCTAAGGTACATATAGATTGTGCTTAAAAAATAAGCTGAGGGACACCAGAGATCTTCATTTATTTGTTGAAAGATATTCTTATGGTAACAGAAGCGTCGATGACTAAACAAAAAGAAACAAAAAAATATATTCTTTACATAGCAAAAACACACAATCGCGTATCGATAAAATAAGGTGAACTTTGTATCATTATACTCTTTCTTATGAGATAAATCCTTATTTTAGATATAAATAAGAGCTATATAAAAATTCATCCAGACGAATAAAACATAAAAGTCTCCAATCACCATAATACTTAGACACTACGCATGCACTTATGTTAAAGAATCGTACGATTTGGAAGGTTTTATGTATTTAATGTTTTTGCACCGAACTGTTTTTTCTCAAAGCCCATTAATTCGATCGCAAAATCCAGCAAGAAACTCAAGTAATGTTATTCTTATCTTTTGATACTGAGAACCAAGCAAGACCGAAAATAATTCCACAAAAATTGTATAACCAAGCTATATATCTTTCTATGCACTAGGTCGGCATTTTTCAGATGCTAACTATTATCCGGAACAACAATCGACGTATGTTGGATGTCACCCCGTTTCATAGCTTGACCTGTCCCGTTGATGTCTAAAACATATTGCTTTAAAAACTTATAGTTATATTGATCATCATTTCCTAATTCAGATAAATGTTTTATCAACGCATATATATTGTATATTAGTATTGATATCACAAACGCAGTATCGGTAACAACTTGATGGTAAACAATGTTAAAAGTCCATTTGTTTTAATTAAGATTATATAACAGATACATTAGTTTTTCATAAAGTTTAATAAGATTTCAATAAATGATGTATTTGTTAAGTATATAGCATAGAAACTAAGATTTATAGATGCTATAACTCTCTTAATGCAAATTATTCACGTGTTTTAGATGCTAGTTTTTCCTGAAAATATTTTCAGCAGATGAAGAAAACTATCATTTTAAAGTAATGCTATCAACGCCAATTGAGTTCGGACACTTTTGGAATAAAAAATACACGTAACTGTATGTTAATATTTCGTTTGTAATAAGTAATGTAAACGTAAGCTGTCAATGTTTTAAAAATTGTAACTGGTAAATAGTTCCAAATACTTTCCTGAGGGGGGCTTTACATAATCCTTTAGTAGAGGAGGTTGACCATAATTATGTTACAACGTCGATGTCTCTTTGAACCCTAACAAAGATACAAAAGAAATACAACCAAGCAATATAGCTATCAGTAAGTTCAGAGTAAACGTTGCCATATATCTTATTTCATGTCCGATAAATCTTTATTTAAGACCCTAGATCAATGCATCTCGGACGCACAACAGATAACAATTTTTAATCAGCAATAAAAATGAGGACTTATTATCACTAATGTCTTTCTTCAGTTTCAAGAACTGGATATAAAGCACTTGTATATTGTATTTTATGCACCATACACAGTCTGGTCACACAGGTAAATTAAACAGATTGCACTTCTTCATAGAGATAAAGATAATGTAATTTTACCTTTTGGTAGGAAAATTGCAAGAATTCGTGCTTTACAATTATTCTAACCAAAACGTGCTTCTTTATATGCGCCAAGACGACACTTAAGGTGATCAACATGATCGCAAAGCTAGTATAACAATCGGGATATTTGATGTGTCATCCCAGACGGTGAGACCTGTACTGCTGTAGTGATGAAAACCCTGTTTCATGTAAGTGCAGTTTCGTCAAATCCTCTTAAGGGGTGCTCGTCATAAAAAAGGTCCAAAACAGATAAAGGTCAAGTTATCAGGGATGACTGATTGCCCTTTCATGACTAACCAGGGAGTGTAAAATCTTACAGATTATCCTTTTGAATGAAATACGAATGGTCGTACACTCTTCTACCAACGAACGTAAAGACAGGATTAATGACAAATCATCATGAAAAAGACGTCTTCAATTATGAAGCCAAAGCAGACAGACAAGGACGTCCGCAGGTCTTGGTTGTTTGGTTTATTCAGGCGCCGAGTTTTAAAAAAGAACATTGAACTGCTTCTTTTCAAGTCTACTCATATGTCAAGTGAGTGTATTGTTTTGTTTTAAATTAAATATTTTGCCGTATTTATCACCGTATTGCTACTGCGTTACTAACGCAGTAAGGACTTTTGTCTTGTTTTGACCTCTTTCCTGTAATTAACGTGATTTGCTAGTGCTATTTGCAATGTGCAAACTATTTCCTTTGTTCATTTAACAATATTTTATTTGTAAATACATTTTTTTTCATGAAAATAAGCATGAATGTGGAAGCATCCTGCTTCAATGTTAATTATAGTGTATTTTGTTTGTATGCCCTGAAAAATTTGACGTTTCTAATAATAGTATTTTTGGAAAAGTTTTTTAAGCTAACCGCATATATTTGTTTAAATTATGTGCAAAAGGTATAAACTTTTTTATACCAATAATATAACATTAAATAAAACATTTCATAAAGATCTCATCTTTTTTTAAAATTTTGACTTAATATTATTATGGTCACATGTGCATAGGACAATTCAGATAATGTAAATCTTTTTAAATAATTATGAACTTTTCAAATTAGCATTAATTTAGTCCTTTCGTGCGGTGTTATTGACCCGATGAAATCAATCTGAACAGACATTGGAGTCTAGCCCTGGTCACTGAGGAATATTGACCTTTTTCTGAACGGCAAGTTGATAAGATGAAGTCTTACAAAAAATGTATTTTAACTGCATAGTTAGCAAACGAATATTAGCAAAATTTTGAAATATATATTCTAACAAATAATTTGCAAATACCGGTATTGCAATCTACATTGTATGCAATTTTGTGAATGTGACATGTTACCCGTTTTAATTTCTCTTTATGTACAAGTCATAATTAAATGATAAATAGAACCTATAAATCACTTATCTGATAATATTTTTATGTGGCTGCTGAAAAAATTTAATTAAATAACTTGAAAATAAGAAATGAGATACAAAATTAATTTCATATATTTCTTAAATTAAGGTAGGGTAGTGTCAAAATAAAACATCATTACGTCTTTATTTGTTCCACTTTTCTACGGAATTTAATATAAAACCCTATAGAAGCAACCTCAATACAAAGTGTTAACTCGGCGTTTAGCTAGGTATTTATGATCATTTTATTGCATTAAATCAAATAACCAGGTCGACATAAAGAGTACAAGTATCAAAAACTTTCACTTTTTCTCGTCTGCATTTTTTTTGGACGTATTTCTTAATCTCTAAACATCAGGCATGGATTTGTAAAAGTAGTGCTACAATTAACATTGTTTATATAAGACGCAGATTTAAAAAGAAAACGGACAGACATAATCATACTTTTACAGCAAATTGTCAAGTGGATGAAGTATATCATTTATTGACGGTGTAGAGGAAACATAAAAACTAAAACATCTAGCTCTCTTTTAACAATAGATTAGTACAATACTTTTTGTTTGATTCGTTCTACGGTGCACCAACAGTTTCTATTATAAGTATGGCGCCGAAACGGTAGAGATGAGTTTGATTAATATTTGGTGATAACAGAGGCCAAAACCACCTTACCTGTTGGAGCTATGAGATACATATAGACCTCAGTAATTTGAACCCATTTAGGCGCTTCTTGTGACCACACAGGCATAAAGGGTACCAGTACTTACAAAAGTCTGAAAGTATTTACCAGAATGTTTCAAATTTTTTAACAAGATTTATGAGCAAAATAAATTTTCTTTTTCAAATATGATAAACAAGATCAACAAGGAAAGGCGGCGTTCAATGAACGCAGAGATCTTTATTGAAAATAATAGCTTCTTTTATTCTAATAAAGTAATAATTCTCTATAAAATCTACCTAAGAAACTGATTCTTGAATCGTTTGTCATTTTACATTTTGTAAAGTGTAAGATTGATTTAATTTCGTTCCAGATGCCATTTATATGTATGCCTTTTACATAAAGTAGACAAGTTATATAAATTTATTGTTAAAATGGTTGCATATTACTTTTTCGCTTCCAGGTTTTGATTTATGTTGTAAATTGTTTAGAAATATTCCAACTTTAGTAGAAGTTTCACAAAATAAGACTGAAATCAAGTAAATGTACCCAGGGGCGTGGCCGACATTGACTTAAGTGGCAGGAGTAATACCAGTTTTGTAGGGGCCAATTAGTAATGATGCATGTCACATATCTAAGCTCTAGACATCATTTTAGTTTCATAAAATAATACTCAAATATGTTTTCCAATACAAAACAATATTTACTAAGCGATCCCCGGAAGGGACCAAAATTGACCTAAGAAGCATAATTGATACCAGTTATTTTGTGTAACATAAAGGGATAATACATGCCAAATATCTAAGCTCTGCGCATTATAGCTTCACACAATAAGCCTCAGATGTGTTTTTACTAAATAAATCTATCCACTGGCGCGGGGTCAATATTAAATCAAGAGGCACGATTCATATCAGTTTTGTAAAGGTCAATTAGGCAATGCTAAATGCTCAATATTTATGCTCTTCCAGCGGTTTAAAAGAAACATAATGTACACGAAACTGATAACAGACAGACGGACGGACTGCATAACAATATACGTCGGAACTATTAATGGCGTATAAAACATATCAATATAATATCTTACTGTTTATGTTCATTTTAATTGAACTCTTTATTTTGATACTTTATTCAGGCATCGCGGTAGCTTGTGTGCAAAAAAGTTATCACCTATAGATTAAAACTTTAAAGTCAAACATAGTAAATAAGTATATGTAAATGAAATGTTGCTGGTTTTCTTGATATAAAAGAAGTGGTATGAAAACATTCTTATTCCTTTCGAAAGTGCGTGCTAATACCCTTGCAATTCAATGTCAACAGTCAAAGTCGACAATGTATAAAAATGCAAAACTGCAATTGACAATCTTTAACAGTAGTTATATTGCAATTCATCTGCATCAACACTTGATAAGTGTTATTGACAAGTTTTTGTCACTTTATACAGTACAATCATCGCTGTTGTGCGTGTGATGAATCTTGCTCTGTCAATATCAACATGATAATGTTGATAATGTCAACACTACTTGAATCAGGTTTCATTTTAATTTCCGACAAAAGTTGACTTTATCAAATATTTTAAAGGTACTCTATCCGCTGAAACTAGAATTAAAACGTTCATTTAACCTTGCAAAAGTGTTCTTAAAAAAGCAGTTGCAATTGTATCATGTTGTTTTGTTAGCACTGCATGTATGGTGCATAACTTCGATAGAGGAAAGGAAGGGGCAAAAGAGTAAAATAAAGAAAAAGAAAAAATGTGTCTAAGTTCTTCATGTTTCTGAATATGACGTAACAATTTTTTCGAAATGGTAAGTTATTTTGTTTTACATAAAAACTTATAATTTAATCATTGAATATTAAGTTGTGTCCTGATTATGGAATCATGCACTAGATTTTAAAATGAATCCGCTTCCATTTACTTCTACAAGCATTCTTTTTTAGCATCTTAGCACGTCTTTATTTTAATTTAAGAAACTAGAATTTAAAAGAAATACCTAATTTTCATTCAATTAACCGCATCGTTACGGTTCACATACATGTTTAATCTGATTCTTTGTGTCACTACGCAATATTACCCAAAAGAGATTTTTATTTGGCATGTAAAAGTATTTCTGGATAATCTAATAACATAGACAATTTTAATTAGTGTCTACAGCTTTTGTCGCCCAAGGGATCTACGTACTGTCTGATTTTCATTTAATTAGCAAAATGCTTTTAATGGATCACCGAAATACTTTTGCAATGTTTTCATTTTCATCTTTTCACTCCCGATTGATTACAACAATGGAATGGTAACAAATTGTGCCGTTTTCGTCATGTCCAATACCTACATAGACTGTTTTCGTAAACATTAAACCATTGTAAACAAAACCAGTTCCTTTCAAATTTATTTCAGGCATATATCCACCGCTTTTCGTACGTGAAACATTTGTGTTAAAAATGATGGAAATGTACTCAAACAATTTATTATATATTCAAATATCGAGTTTCCGCTTTATTTGTGGAGGAAGACCTTATATGCCCATATTTCGGGCACTAACGGGCACCTGAGTGGAACCACCGACATTCCACAAGCTAGCTGAATTGTTCCTCACATGAAAGAATCCAAAGTCCCTGTCGGAATTCTAACCCGCAACGGTGAGGGGCGAGTGGTTTGAAGTCATCGAACTTTACCACTCGCTTAAGATTAAAATATCTGGATATCTATTAATATAGGTAATGTAGAATTATGATTATTTAGCTTTATTTTAGAATGTTTGAATAGCTATTAGAACAGAATTTAAAATGTGTTGCTATTTTGTAAATTTTGCTTTACCATTTGCGGAATTGATTAAATTTGTACTTTATATAAATATTAATAAACATTTTGAAATCTGGTTGTCGCAGGTGTGCTGAGTTGAAAGAGTAGGTTTCTTATTCATTTGGATTTCTCCAGCAAGAGGAAAGAAAATTAAATATTATTCAATACAATATAATAATAATATGAAGAAGGTGAAGGCAACATTAATGTCATAGAAATCGTCTCTAACATGCTACATGTGTTATATGTGGTATATTGTATCATAGTTTTGGAGACTTTACTAGTGAAAACGTGTCAGAGTTAAATCGTCTACAAATACATGCACAATGCGTTCAGTTACTAGTTACCCGCATTCACTGTCTGTCAATAGCATGGACACTGGTTGGTTCATTTTTTTCTGGTGTTTACTTATTGCGACCACAAGAAAAGAGATAACTATAGAAATGTCATACTCAAATGTTTGTACATTGATTGCTTTTTTCCACAGAAAATTAGGGTTATGTTCTTGGCTCCCTTTCTTGATCCGCACTTGTATACCTACCGGGCTCGGGCACCAACCGTTCCTCGGGACTCCGCAGACGTTATAACACGGAAAAACGTGCGTTAACCCTATATTATTACGACTTTGTCATATGTCTTGAACATTAAACTTGCTGTTCGTATTTTGACAACTTTTAAAAAACGTAAGTTTAAGCTTTTATCACCACTTTTGAAATAATGATTAAACATTTTTGTCATTTTAAGCATTTAAGAATTGTTGTCAATATATGTCTCTAAATATGAGTTACCACCGACCATTTATTACTTTTAATGGTTTTGATAAATTTACTGATATATTTCATAAACTTTTATAAAGTAATTATATCGATAAACATTTCTTTTATATTACGACATTTCGATGTGTAAACTTCAATCAATTTCCACCGAGAAAATTGTTTTTGTGCGGAAAGGTTACAATTTTGTTAGTAAATTTAAATTATTATGTACATTTTGATATTTTGATGAATAATGTGCGGTCTTTATTCAGCTGCATAGCAGCCGAGTCTTAACATTTTTTGAATAAGACGCATGATTTACTGAGGTATTACACGATTGATTTAGCGAATCGTCAATAAAAATACAAGAAAATACATGAAACATTCACATACATCGGCTTAACACTTCAGACCAATTTTAAAGTTCTGGTTTTGTTGCAAAAACCTTTTTATTTACATTTTCTCCAAATGGAAAGACAATGTTTTCTTATCTCCGTTTACAAAAAATAGACTGTCTAACCGAGATTTAAAATCGTGGAACCAGGCTAAATTTAAATAATCATCTCTACATAAAGGGGAACTGTATCGCATTTGGACAAAATGCATCGGTGTTAGAACTGTTGCAATGCACTGTCATTTATCATCTGAATACATTTTTGACTTTAAGAAACTAGAAAAAAAAATTAGTTTTAAAAGAAATTTATTATTCAAAGTTTTGTATTTTTCTTTTGAGATAATTTAGATAATGCTGTGTGGACAAAGTTCTGGTATCAAACACTTAGATAGCCGCCTTTTATATCACACGTGTGCTGTTTTATTTTGTTCAGATTTGGTAAAGGATCTAATGCCTTTAATGTCTTATATACAACGTTTGTGCTCAAATTTTATGTTTTATTGTTGGGTTATTTGCGTATTTTAAGTTTATATATCGTTTAATTTTGATTGAATTAATTAATATTCTAAGGATTATGATAACCCATTACGAGCAACACCGTCTATATATAATTAAAAACACACGATGTCGGATTCCTGGCACATTACGACATTTCATGAAGCATACCCGTCCAGCCGAACGAGTTATACTGGTACGGACGTAATGGCATTTTCGCGCCGTGACGCTTCCTCTTTAATTTCAAAAACTATGCACATCTTAACAGACATTCACCTAGGTTGCATTTTATGCCGCTCTTCTAAACGTATGCAGTCCACAGCTGACCATTCCGTCTCAGCCATTTTACGTGTGCGTAAAACCTCGCTTGTATACTAGGTGAATCCTTATAACAACAGAAGCGTCGATGAAATAACAAAAATTTCATATATTGCAAATCATATAATTATAAGGAAAGTATATCTTATCGATAAATAAGGATAATTTGTATCATATACTCCTTCTTGTCAAATGAATCCTTTTTTAGACTAATTAAAGCTAGATCAAGGCATCCAGACTTATAACACATAAATGTCACTAATTAGAACTAATACTGAGACACTTAACAATCAATTATACAATGTATTTATTTTACTACTTCAATAAACGTACGGTTCGGAAATATTTCATGTATTTAATGTTTATGCACCGAAATGGTTTGTCTCACAATTAAAATGATTCGAGCGTCCATTCCTGACAGAAACTCGGATAATGTAATTCGTTGATTTGATACTGAGATCACCAAAGAAAAGATTACAATTTGCGATATGCCATTGTGTTACAAGAGGTAAATCTGCCCCGTTGTAGTGTAGAAATGATCTTATTCATCATTTTTCTTATTCAGATATATTTAGTATCGGCGTATACAAATTGAAAATAAGTAGCAAACGCAATATTGGTAATAAATTAATGACAACGTTAGAATACCATTTCTTTAAATCTAGGTACGCATTGTTACTTTATCTTATTGCATTAAATTGACAATTTATTTTGTAGATATAGAGGATATTTAAGTTTTTTTTATAAATACAAGATTTATTTCCATCCAGTCGTAAGAAAAATACATATTTCATGAGTGGCAAGAGCCACGAGAGAAACATGTAATTTTCATTTCACAAGATGAAAATAAATCGTGTATATATAGAAAAAAGCTTGACTTTGCTGTTTATTATACACATATTTCTCTTCTGTTTTTTGACATTACAATGTGTGAGATCTCCATTAAATTATTTGTATTGGCTGATTTTAGAAGAGAGTAGTTCTGCAAAACACCATTGAAAATTCAGAAAAAATGTTTCAGTGATGTGATGGATAAATTTTACACTGAAAATATGGAAAATGAAGTACGCATTTTATTTCATTTTATTTTCAATTTTTCTCAATATTTCCTTTAAAAGTATATAACAAAACGTATTATTTAGTTTCGTTTAACGTTCAATAAGATTTCCGTAAATGATAGATTTTCAAAGTGTGCAAGATACAGCGAACTCCAGTTATCACCTATAGATTAAAACTTTAAAGACAAACATAGTAAATAAGTACTACATATATGAAATGTTGCTGGTTTTCTTGATATAAAAGAAGTGTATTACTTTCGAAAGTGTGTGCTAATACCCTTGCAATTCAATGTCAATAGTCAAAGTCGACAATGTATAAAAATGCAAAACTGCAATTGACAATCTTTAACAGTAGTAACATTGCAATTCATCTGTATCAACACTTGATAATTGTTTTTGTTAACAATTTTTTGTCACTTCAATCATCGCTGTTGTGCGTATGATGAATCTTGCTCTGTTGTTCAACATAATAATGTTGAAAATGTCAACACTTCTTGAATCAAGTTTTATTTTAATTTCCGACAAAAGCTGACTTTATCAAATATTCTAAAGGTACTCTATCTGCTGAAACTAAAATGGAAACGTTCATTTAACCTTGCAAAAGTGTTCTTAAAAATGCAGTTGCAATTGTATCATATTATTTTATTAGCACTGCATGGATCGTGCATAAGTTAGATATCAGCACGATAGAGGAAAGGAAGGGGCAAAAGAGTAAAAGAAGGAAAAAGAATAAAATGTGTCTAAGTTCTTAATGTTTCTGAATATCACATAACAACTTTTTCGAAATGATATGTTATTTGGTTTTACATGAAAACTTATAATTTAATCATTGAATATTAAGTTGGGTCCTGATTATGGAATCATGCACAAGATTTCAAAATGAATCCGCTTCCATTTACTTCTACAAGCATTCTTTTTTAGCATCTTAGCACGTCTTTATTTTAATTAAAGAAACTAGAATTTAAAAGAGATACATAATTTTCATTTAATTAACCGCATCGTTACGGTTCACATACATGTATAATCTGTTTCTTTGTGTCACTACGCAATATTACCCAAAAGAGATTTTTATTTGGCATGTAAAAGTATTTCTGGTTAATCTAATAACATAGACAATTTTAATTAGTGTCTACAGCTTTTGTCGCGCAAGGGATCTACGCACTGTCTGATTTTCATTTAATTAGCAAGACGCAAGATCACCTACTTTTGCAATGTTTTCATTTTCATCTTTTCACTCCCGATTGATTACAACAATGGAATGGTAACAAATTGTGCCGTATTCGTCATGTCCAATACCTACATAGACTGTTTTGTAAACATTAAACCATTGTAAACAAAACAAGTTCCTTTCAAATTTATTTCAGGCATATATCCACCGCTTTTCGTACGTAACATTTGTGTTAAATTTGGTGGAAATGTACTCAAACAATTAATTATATATTCAAATATCGAGTTTCCGCTTTATTTGTGGAGGAAGACCTCATATTCCCCTTATTTCGGGCACTAACGGGCACCTGAGTGGAACCGACGACATTCCACAAGCTAGCTGGATTGTTTCTCACATGAGTTATACTGGTACGGACGTAATGGCATTTTCGCGCCGTGACGCTTCCTCTTTAATTTCAAAAACTATGCACATCTTAACAGACATTCATCTAGGTTGCATTTTATTCCGCTCTTCTAAACGTATGTAGTCCACAGCTGACCATTCCTTCGCAGCCATCTTACGCGTGCATAAATCCTCGCTTGTATACTAGGTGAATCTTTATAACAACAGAAGCGTCGATGAAATAACAAAAATTTCATATATTGCAAATCATATAATTATAAGGAAAGTATATCTTATCGATAAATAAGGTTAAGTTTGTATCATATACTATGTCTTGTCAAATGAATCTTTTTTTAGACCTAATTAAAGCTAGATCAAAGCATCCAGACGTATAACACATAAACGTCTCTAATCAGAACTAATACTGACACTTAACATTCAATTATACAATGTATTTATTTTACTACTTCAATAAACGTACGGTTTGGAAATATTTCATGTATTTTATGTTTATGCACCGAAATGGTTTGTCTCACAATTAAAATGATTCGAGCGTCCATTCCTGACAGAAACTCGGATAATGTAATTCGTTGATTTGATACTGAGAACCAAGAAAAGATCAATTTGCGATATGCCATTGTGTTACAGAGGTAAATCTGCCCCCGTTGTAGTGTAGAAATGATCTTATTCATCATTTTTCTTATTCAGATATTTAGTATCGGCGTATACAAATTGAAAATAAGTAGCAAACGCAATATTGGTAATAAATTAATGACAACGTTAGAATACCATTTCTTTAAATCTAGGTACGCATTGTTACTTTATCTTATTGCATTAAATTGACAATTTATTTTGTAGATATAGAGGATATTTAAGTTTTTTTTATAAATACAAGATTTATTTCCATCCAGTCGTAAGAAAAATACATATTTCATGAGTGGCAAGAGCCACGAGAGAAACATGTAATTTTCATTTCACAAGATGAAAATAAATCGTGTATATATAGAAAAAAGCTTGACTTTGCTGTTTATTATACACATATTTCTCTTCTGTTTTTTGACATTACAATGTGTGAGATCTCCATTAAATTATTTGTATTGGCTGATTTTAGAAGAGAGTAGTTCTGCAAAACACCATTGAAAATTCAGAAAAAATGTTTCAGTGATGTGATGGATAAATTTTACACTGAAAATATGGAAAATGAAGTACGCATTTTATTTCATTTTATTTTCAATTTTTCTCAATATTTCCTTTAAAAGTATATAACAAAACGTATTATTTAGTTTCGTTTAACGTTCAATAAGATTTCCGTAAATGATAGATTTTCAAAGTAAATTTCATGTATTATGGAAAATAACTGACATTATAAGTCAAAAGTTTTATAAATGCTTTAGTTCCATAAAGCCAATTGTTGAATTGTTTTAGATATTTGTTTCTCTGGCAAAATTTTATCTGAAGAGACGCTGAATATCAATTGAGTTACGAACCTGTTGGAATTAAGATACAAGAAAATAATTTTGATATCTACCAGAAGAGATGACCCATATGATATGATAAAAGTGACGATGGCACTTCGAATCCGAACAAACAAGGCATACAACGAGACAATATCAGTACGTTCAAGGCAAACTTTGCCATATATCTTATATCAAATACAGTAAATCTTTAGTTCAGAAGATAGATCAATGCATCCAGACGCATAACAGATAAAAATCTTTAATCAGCAACAATAATGATACACTTTCCATCACTAATGTCTTTTTACTGTTTCAAGAACTGGATATATATCACTGGTGTATTGTTTGTTTATGCACCAAACTGTCTGGTCTCACAATTCAATAAACTAGATTGCACTTTCCTGACAGAGATAAAGGTTATATAAGTCTACAAGTCTACAATTTAATAGAACAATCACCGGTAAATGTGCTGCATAATTATTTTATATGACCAAACTGATAGATAATCTTAATACTAGTATAGCACTTAGACGACAGATAATAAAGGTGCTTTAGATATTCACCAGGTGAGTATAACAACTGACATATTTAAAACCTTAAGACGTATTTGTTTTTTTTTCTTTATCGTAAGTTTATTGTTACTGGACATATAATGCAAAACATGTACATCTCATGAATACCACGTTTACTCATTTGCACCTCCAATCGTCTATTTCTTCGTGCTTCGTGTACTTTGATGTGGACAATTGTCGAAAAACGTCAGAGGATATACAGAAAATAAACGAAAAACATATTGTTTTCCAAAACCTAATCAGAATCCCAAGTACAATTTTATTCATTTTACAGGGCTATGGACACGTGAAATGTTATATTATTACTCTCGCTAATTAGCATATAACGGCTAAATAGATTACTAGGATTGCCGAGGTTTTAATGCAATAGTTTTTATCGTTTTCGTTTGTAACTAACATGTTTTATATTTTACGTAATTCATCAACCAAACATACGTGTAGAGGCTTTATCTGTCATTCCAGCACATTAAGATATTGCACAGTAAAATGATCTTTCCTTCAATTTTTCCATTTTTTCAAAACAATTACATGGCGTGGTTGTCCCGTAGAATATACCCGACAGGTCAAGGTCAGATCGTCTTAAAGGGAGACACAGGCAAAATTTTCATTTCTTAATTCTAATTTTTTCACTCTTAATTCTGTAAATGCCCTCAAATGAATATATTAGACAGTCAAAGCAACAAAACTTTTCTCCATATAAAGAATAAGTGGCGCTAGGATTTCACAATAGTTGTCACAGTTAACTCTTGAAACGTTTAAGAACATGTCAAATAAATGATTTTGACTTGTTTCATTCATACAATATCTACAGTATCTGTTAATGTAACTTCAAGGATTTGTTAAAGTCACCTGACTTGTTTTAAAACTATTCGGTGATTCTATTGGCGTCTAAATTTTGTTCAACATATATAGATATATTTATGTTTCAAATCCAAAATATATAGAATTTAAAGAGAAATTCATGCAGAAACTTTTAGAAATGTCATTTTAGCGTGAGTTGAGTACAAAAGATCATTTTATTATATTTGTCATTATTTTGCCTGTGTCTCCCTGTACCAGTGAATTTTGGGTGACTTGTCGTCACTAACTTCGGAGGTTGTGGTCTTGCATAGGGTACGAATACCTTTGAAGAATTGCCGTACACTTTAACCATAAGCGACAATAAAAGATTGATGAATCAGATCAATAAGAGATAGACGTTCGCGGTGAAGATACAGAAACGTACCAGCAAGGGTGCAGTAGGTCTCGGTCATTTGGCTTATTCCGGGACCGAGAATTAACAAACAAAATCGAACATTTAAGCGCCTCATTTAAAGTCATACCTAGGTTGACTAGACATATATAATTATTTCGTGTATGAATTACTCTCGTATAGATTGGTGAGATATTTATGTTTCTTATATTTATTCTGAAGGAATTTATTCTTGCTGATGGCTCTTGTGCAATATATCTGGCTTTGGTGATGAAGGTATGATTAGATTTCTGAACCAAAAATAAGCTTATTGTTTTCTGATATCTCAGGACAATGCAATTTCATAGAGAAGTGTTACCTAACACCAATTTGCCAGGGAAGAACATATTTGTTGATTAATTTTATCATTATCTTGAGGAAATAATAATGTACTCCATTTTGCATGACTAGAAATAGCGATGTTAACCTTGTCATGTGAATAGAAGGCGTTAAATACGGGATCATTGATTCAGAAAGTTCACTCATATCCCCTTATCAAATAAAAAGTATTAGGATCAATGTTCTACATTTTTTCCACCCTAAGAAAACATTATAGTTACACACGCACTTATGCCTCTGAACAATTTAATGATTTATCTTTTTGAGGATTTGAAATGACTGAGAATAATTTGTCATTTTGAAACATGTTCAAAGCACAGTTCAGTTTGTCAGAGATTATGTACACGGTAGGTAAAACAACACAATAATAATATTGTTGGCGATAAATAATCAATATTTTGATAAATGCTGGAAAACTTGACTTGCAATTTAAATAGCAAGTTCCATTTTGGACTTATTATATTTCTGTCTATTTTAGGTAGAAACAGAAGAAGAAAAAATAGTATATTTTTATTTAATTATTCCTGTTACTTGCGTGTATGCGTTTTTTTTATTTAAAAGTATATTCTAATCAATTTAAATAAAATAAGTATTCAAAAATCCAACGATGAAAATAAGAAGGCGTTCCTCACATGCTTTCATCATAACAGATTTGCACTTAAATTAGGCACAGCAATGTGTGTTTTCTTTCCTACACTTTTCAATATTTTGGCAACATAAGTGAAGTAATCTTAGTATATATAAAAAATTCATAGTCTTAGTATTGGAGTTATCTATAGTAATAATATATATACATGTATGTAACATCAGATCCTTCCTTAATACGTGGGTTGTTCAAAACGTAAAAGGAAATCATATCTGCTTGCCATTTTTATCAATGAACAAAAATTTATAAAATACAAATATGGGGGCATGTTCTCTTTATAGTATAAAGAATTATAAAACAATAAATGAAAACAGAACATTCCAAATGACAAGAGGTACGCGACCCGGCACACGACAACAATACAATAAGTATTATATGCTTAGTTTTATTTATAAGGAGTGTCTCAAATGTGGTATTTTTTCCGGTGGCGAAGGAAAACAAACATTGACACACACACACACACACACACACACACACACACACACACACTGCGGATGTTTCTTAATTAAACGACAAATTGCCATTATCACTTCTGCGAGGGGGTGTGGACATTGGTTTGCAATTACCGTTACCGTCCATGAAGAAGCACAATCAAGCAGAGCCTGCAGCATTTTCATTATTGCCGTTTTGTGCATTCTTTAGCGATTCTGTGTTTCTGTTTATATATTTTAATCATGTAGATTAGACCAAAATGTGTACAAAGTTTATTGAAATAGCGAACCAGCACAAATGGATAGTTTGAAATTTAAAAAAAATATACGTTTATCATTTAAGATCTGTCAGCGATTAAAATATCAGGTTAACAGAGATCCGCATAAAACCGTTTTAAGGGTATAACAATGCAGGGACGCGTAACATGTATCAATGAAATATGCTCATTAAACACAAGGAGGATAAAAGTTTTAGCCAAAACATAATATTTTATTCTTTAATTGTGATAAATCTAATCAGATAGAAAAGCATATATTGCTTTGTGTTCTTTATGCTTTGAAAAATAGCATAAGAATGTTTACTATTAGTAGAGATGAAATTGCTAACATATAAGTTGTGATCGAGATAACATGAAAAAAAATGAAAATAAATATTTTAGCTCCCAATTTGTATTAAAATGTGTTTTGTTGCGTTCTTAAAATGTGTAAAAGCAACGAATGGCAACTTATGCTATAATATTGATGATCTTACTCATATAAGAGTTTTTAGAAAGGAATGCTCATTCTAAAAAGTTGATTTAATTAATCAATTAAGTACATCAAGCACTCTCCTATTCTATTGCACTCGGGAAATAGTGATTATTAACGCCTAAGGTCATAGAAAAATATGAACATAATTCTATCAATTTAGGTAATTCATGGAGATTCTGATCCTGGAGCAAAGAATTACAGGCAACTATATCTCTTTACCAGAATGTTGTAGTTATTCTTCAGAATTGATTCAAAAGGGAATAAAATTTCAGACTTTTCATTAGATTAAAAATATTTTAGCAAAAAATTTATCTGGTTCAAGATATCAAAAAATTGTATGCGAAAGGAAGATATGTTTGATCTTACAACACTGTAGACCCTATATAAATACTGGACCTGAACACTCTATTATATATAAAAATAACACAATTAAAACTTTAGTGATAATACACTTACCACTTAGTGCTGTCGTTCATAAGAAATGTACGCAAATATCATTGATTTATATTAAGATCCGTCGTAAATAGATAAAAAGCCAAGGTAGGTGATTTGTATATTATTTTATTGAATCTAAACACAAACAATCTCACTAAACAGCTACCTCTTTAAGCTTTCTAGAACCATAAATCGTGTAATACACTATCCTTTAAACTGCCTTAATATTATTTCAGTTAAACATTCCATACACGTGAAAGTCATGTTAATTCCGACACTTGCTGAAATTAGCAGCATTCCAAAGATACTTCATCCTCTTAAACAAGAATTCAAAAATTGGTAATGACGGTACAACTGCTCTTAAACTATCCGGTTTAAAATGCATTTGTCATTATTATATTTTTATATTCCCTCTCTGTAAGGTTAAGAGGCAGTTCACAAATGTTTGTTGTTTTTTTTTTGTTGTTCTTATCGTGAATAACCACTACACCTATAAAATGACTTTTCATTTAATCACTTCAGCAGTTTGAGTGCTGTTTTCCAGAAACAAATATAAAACGATTCAAAAAGCAAGAAAAAGAACAGAAAAGAATTTTGATAAACTTGATATGAGCAATATAAGAGAATACAACAAATAGCAATTCATTTTTTAGAATGTTTTTCTGGTCTTGTTATATGAGTATATTTTTTTTTCTTCACATATCATACTGCAAAATAATTTGTGGCACTTAGTTACATATTAAAGAAGGCTTTAACGATAAGCTTTGAAAATCATCCAGTTTGCAATTTCATATATTTGCTTCTGTTTTCTTTTTACTCAGAAGTTAACGGAATTTCACACGATTTCTATATAGATGATAAATAAAATATGACGAAAAGAGTATTATAACATGTACAAATGTATATACCAAGTTACTGATATTGAAGTCAATTACTGATGTTAATGATGTAGAATTAATTGAAGCAGCATGCCTCAAGATTCATGCTTATTTTCCTTAAAAAATTTTAAAAAGTATTAAAAAGTAAAAGTTATGTCAAGTGAATAAAAAACGTAATTTACACATTAAAAACGGCACTTTAATCTACTAAAATTATTAAAATTAAATCATAGGGCAGAATATGCAAAAAATAGTCTTTAAATCGTTAAGAACGCAGTAGAAATACGATAAAATCAGTCATTTATTGCAAATTACATGATTATTATTTCTTGAATTGTGCAAATCTTTACTTTTCTTAAAATTTTAGTACATTTTTCCTAAAGGTTAATTTTCTTGACGTATACTGGATCAACTGGAGGCATGCAGCTTCAAAACAAAACATCGATGAAGAATCGGCTTAGAGCAGAACTAAAACAGCAATAAGGAAAACTGTTTTTTCGTCACAAATTGTTTCAAAGCTTTTTAAATCTTCACTTTAAAAAAGCCGAGGATATAAAACGTTTTTTTACTGAAAGCAGATAGCCAGCGGATTAATATCGTAAGTCAGTTTCAATGCATTGGGGATTTTTTTCTTTTTCTCAAAGCAAATCGATACGAATATCTTTATGATTTTTGAACTCATTTAGTTTTTATTATATATAAAAAAAGGTTTTAAAACAAATGGATTCTAAACTGTATTTTTCGGTATATGCCTTTTTATTGTATGTCTTTGTGATGGAACTCGCAGCTGAGACAGTGTAAATTAAAAAAATTCAGTACTAATTCAATTTAAATACTTCTAAAATTTTGAATCCACAAATAACCTTAAGAACAAAATCTACTTGAATAATTTAATTTCGGAAAACCAATTTTAGACATAAACATCATTTACTCTTTGTTTAACTACATTGATAAATACATTAACATTCCCTACACCTTCGGACAGCCATAAAACATTAAAAACAAGTGACTGTAACACTTTAACACTTTAACACATTTTTGGTAGGTCTTATATCCAATAATATGTGCAATAAATCATAAACTATTCTAACATACTTTACAGCTCCAGGTTAGCCAGTATTTTATAACAGAGCACACCATAAACCTTAATTCGGACTCGACTCGACACCAATCATCGTAACATACATGTATATTACAATGCATGCATCAATAAACCATGAAATTATAAAAACCAATCGGTTGTATTCCCATATACAGAAATAGAAACAAAAACATGATTTAGTTTATACGATTAATTGAGAAATGCCAAAAATTAGATTGCTACATTATTTATAACATATTTATATGCTAACATACTGTATTGTCTCGACTTTCAGACGCTTTTATACAAAATATTGCCAATTTTCTTACAGCCAATTTCCTGGCTGCATTTAACAAATGTAAGAATTCGTAAATACTGTGATTAAAAATTCGTAAATACTGGGATTAAAAATTTCGTAAATACTGGGATTAAAAATTCGTAAATACTGGGATTAACAGTAAATATCTTGAAATATGCATACTCCGAAAATCGCTTAAAAGGGGACATACTAATATGAAGTGAAATTCGTCCTCTATATTTACAGACATACATATTGGTATTTCTTTGGACTTCCTTCAATACCCCCATATGTCTTCCAGATTCAATATGTAGCTTGTGAGAACTAAATCTCTTTCTTTTCTTTCATTTTTTTTTATTCAAGAACTGATCTGTATTTTGCATTTCTAACCAAAAAGGGCTGTCTTTCGTAGTTGACATTCATTTAATATTCGAATAATTTGATAGCAATATACTGTACACTTTGATCAAGAAAAACGAAATCAATCAAAATTTTTATTTTTATTTCCCGATTTATAAAACCTACTAACAGTTTCAGTATGATAACATATACCTACAACAGTAACAGAATAATAAATTCGCTATTAAGAAACAACACAAAACAAGAACATTCAGGAAAGCATTTGTCATGTTCGAGGTTTAATTTTTATTTGGTCTGAAAATTTCTATTTTAAAGATATTTTACGGCAAAGGAGTAACGTCATTCGAACCTTTCTATTCATGGCTTTTCTTTGAGAAGATAAGCTTTTCACACACTTCAAAAGTAATAACACCCATCGCCATTATATTCTTGAGGAGGAAAATGGAAATACCTTGAGATACACTATGCCACGTGATCATTCGTGTAATAAACAATGGTAAATTTATAAGGTAAGCTAAAGCAATTTTGTGCAACATTTCGAATTTAAACGGGAGTTTCTGTATGCCGAACTTTGTTTTCGCGAGCGTGAACAAAGGAACTGTGGGTAACAGGAAGTTGATGCAACAAACAGCAATAATGGCGTCGTCAAGACCTGGCGGGTATGTGTCACGAATGTCTTTCTCGAACAGGTCTTCTAAATTGTCGGCACCATCGAGAATATCGAATACAACAGTCGAAGTGAGGGTTATAATTATTTCTTTTCGGTGCCCATGTTGTATATCATTTAATGTAGGTAGATATGTTATAAACACAATTCCTGTCAGAGCCATAGTTGTCCTTAACGTGTTTGGTCCGAAGAAAGAATCTTCGTCCAAATCTGTGGAAAATGTACTGAATATGACAATGATCTTAACATCCATAATAACTGTATACACAAACCAAGCTATATACGTCAACAGTCAGTGCTGAACATCAGAAAATGTGAGACCTTCTGAATGTTTTTCTATATTCATGTTTCTCGAGGCTATCATAAAAGAAATAGCAAACAGTGCTATGACAACAGAATCTGCGCCGTAGATAGCTGCCCACGTGTTGGAGAGGTGGTTCATCAGATACCAGCTCATGCAAACTGCCTGAAGTATCAGAAGAAAAACACACAGCGTTCTTGTAGGCCAATGATGCAAACATTGCTTCGCTTGATTTCCCATACTGGATTACGAATGAGAACGAAAACTTCTGAATCAGCCAAACTGTAAAGGCCCGATGTTAGTATTCAAACTTATGCAAACACTGAGTATTATTGGTTGAATGAAAGTAAGTGATTATTTATCTAATCAAATGTCGATCTTTTGATATTGTGTTTCTATAAAAAAAAATGTCGCTAGGGCAAGAACAATTGACGCTGTAATTACCGTGTTACCGGTGGATTTAAGAAACTCCATTGTTATATTTAGGTAGTTATCCTTAAAAATTCCTTGGTGATCTGAAAATAAAAATATGTTGATAAAACTGGGACTAGTCGTTAAGGGAGGAGAAATTGATAATAGTTCTGAAAATGAAAAAAAAAAACATTTTTAAGAAATTCAGTAGGATGAGGGTTAACACAAAGTTCTACATTTTAATCACTTTTTAATTTTAATTTAATTTGATTTAAATGTTATATTTGAAGCATTTTTCTTTTACACATAATCGACTGTATTACATTTTTCCCTCTCCTTTTTCTGATCTGATATACCTTAAATGACACTGTTAAAAGGAAAGATTTACTAAATTTACAATAGACACTACGGAGAGTGATCCTTCTGAAGCATTAATCATAACTAAGTAACATGAAAAATACAGACTCGGTTTGATTGTGTCTGTACATAAGAAATAATGAGAAGGTGCAACATCCCTCGCGCCCCTTAGCACCGGTTTGAGCGGTACTCAATTCTCAATACTTAAAAGTGCCCGATCAGTGATCAGGAAGGGCCAGCATAATATAAGAACACTGAAGTTCGGTAAACGGGACAATATTTTACAGCTGCCACACGGCACTTGATAACTGCTATTGTCATTAAAGTGTGAAATACCATTTTCAGATTTGTTATATGCCTTTATATAGATGACACTGTTTAAATGATGAGTACTGTATACTAAACGTGCAATAAATACCTTTTACAAATCCTACGTTACTTCTGAAACAAAACTTATATTTATAGCTCCTTTATAAATGCCAAAATAGACGTGATCAGAGAGAAACATTATTATAATATTGTACTATTATAACAATTACACTCTCAATACATGCTACGATTTGTACATCTAATACATTGTAATTTGATTTTTTTTTCAGCATTATGTTGTTTAAATGTTGCATCGGTATGTACTTGAGGGATATATCCCTCGCGTCCCCTAGCACAGGCAAGAGCGGTACTCAATTTTCAACATTATAAAGTGCTGGAATTAATTATCCCGCAGGACCAGAAAAATCTTACAACACTGAAGTGAAGTACAGGGCAACTTTTTACAGCTGCCTTCCTAATAACTATCATTTTAAATATATATGTATGTTTATAAAGTTTTAGCAGCAAACAACATTATACAAATATTTATGCTGATAATGTGTTGCGTGTGTCATTTCAGTTATATATTTCTAAAATGACTATATGACTATTATGTGTAAAATCAAGTGCTCTTAAACTAATGTTATTATTTATTTTAAATGTATATTAATTTTTAGCACCCACTAATACTACGGTGTATACATAACTATTTATATTTATAATTAGTACATGTAATATAACTTGATCATCCATTCCTGAAACAAACAAATACATAAAAACGCTCACCTTCAATATTAATCATATCACCCTGTATCATAGCGTAAAAAGAATAGATATAATGTTTCACTTTTATGTAAGATTGCAGCAATTTGCATGTATCAAATGTATATACCTCTGACACTTTGACCGTTAAAATCTTTAGACTTGAAAAACCTTGGGTAAAAATATGTCGTTTCTCAAGCATGTGTCTATTGGAATAAGATGTCCTTATCAATAAAACTTGTATAAAATACATATACATGTATTCAATTATATTTTTGTTGGCATGTTACTGTTTATATTTATGTAATATTTGTACAATAGCAAACTGAATCTGAGAATCGATATCCCAGTAAGCTTAAGCAATTAAACGAGTTCACTAAGTAAATTGGTATAAAAAAGTCATTAATGATTAAGTTACATGTTATTTAGTTACGTCTTGAAGCCACACAAGCTGTTTGTTTTCTTCCATTTTCTAATTAAAGTGTTCTTATCCCGCATTTGCAAAGTCTTGTTTCCAGTTCCATGTCCAGATCAAAAATGGAGAGGGTCATTCACCAAACACAGGCCTACGCAAACCAAATAATCGTACAGTTAATACATGAACAGGCTCAATCAAACCGGCCATTAACCTTTTTTCGTATTTGCCTTTTTATAATTTCTTTTAAGATTCAATTTTCTCTATTTTGTTTATTTGTTCCCATTAGGATGTAGGATGGACCTTACATAATAATAATCAGGAAAAAAACTATGCTAAGTAATGTGATCTTATGTAACGTAACAACAATTCATAAACACCCTAGTGATTTTTATTTGTTTGGGTCGTCAGACCAAACAAATAATGGAAGCGAAATTTCAGACTCTGATGCTGTTAATTGCAAATGCCGAAAGTAGTCAGCTTTTTTGAATCGGTTACTTCCCTTTATATGTACACTTACGCCGAAAAATTCAGGGGAGATCATTGCGTAAAGATAGTCAAATGACAGGCGCATTAATTTTCAAGCCAAATAGTTCCCGAATGGTCGAAGATTTCTAACATTGTTTTATTCTTTATAAATATACATGCTTATAGTAAGCTCCATGATTATTTACATCAGTGTTAAACAACAGTTAGCGTCGTTACAAACCCTAATTTAGAATAATATGGTTTTCTGCAGGCCGTTAACATATAACTTCACCGTGGCCGAGGGGTTTGCGCGAGAGGTCTGGAGTTCAAATCCAAGTTAAGACAACTCATTTTTTTTCAAATTGTTTAATTCAAAAAAACATTAAATTGAATATCAGTGTAACAATTAGTCTTATAGCCCATTTACTAAAATAAAAACGCTGGAAAGCATTGGTGGCACTTTACAAAAACAAATTGGTTTATAATCTCACAACCTTCACCTTTCTTACATTCTGAGACCCAAATTAATTCAGGGCCTTCTGTGCTTTGATTTAATTTACGTTAGAGAAATTACATACGCATTCTGGTGATTTATTATCTTACAGTCCAGTGCCGCTTATAGATCCTGGCGATTTAAGATGTTACTGCCCAGTGCCGCTTATAGAAGTAACAAATGCATCCTGGTGATTTATGACATAACGGCCCAGTGCCGCTTATAGAAATAATAAATGCATCCTGGTGATTTGTGATATTACGGCCCAGTACCGCTTATAGAAATAACAAATGCATCCTGGTGATGTGTGATATTACGGCCCAGTGCTGCTTATAGAAATAGCAAATGCATCCTGGTGATTTATGATATTACGGTCCAGTGCCGCTTGTAGAAATAATAAATGCATCCTGGTGATTTATGATATTAAGGTCCAGTGCCGCTTATAGAAATAGCAAATGCATCCAGGTGATTTGTGATATTACGGCCCATTGCCGCTTATGGAAATAACAAATGCATCATGGTGATGTGTGATATTACGGCCCAGTACCGCTTATAGAAATAACAAATGCTTCCAGGTGGTTTGTGATATAACGCCCAGTGCCGCTTATGGAAATAACAAATGCATCCTTGTGATTTATGATATTACGGCCCAGTGCCGCTTATGGAAATAATATATGCATCCTGGTAATTGATGGTATAACGGCCCAGTGCTGCTTATAGAAATAACAAAAGCAACCTGGTGATTTATGATATTACGACCCAGTACCGCTTATAGAAAAAACAAATGCATCCTGGTGATTTATGATATTACGGCCCAGTGCTGCTTATAGAAATAACAAATGCATCCTGGTGATTTATGATAAATAGTACGGCCCAGTGCTGTTTATATAAATAAAACAAATGCATCCTGGTGATTTATGATATTACGGCCCCGTGCCGCTTATAGAAATAACAAATGCATCCAGGTGATTTGTGATATTACGGCCCATTGCCGCTTATAGAAATAACAAATGCATCCTGGTGATGTGTGATATTACGGCCCTGTACCGCTTATAGAAATAACAAATGCTTCCAGGTGATTTGTGATATTACGGCCCAGTGCCGCTTATGGAAATAACAAATGCAACCTGGTGATTTATGATATTACGGCCCAGTGCCGCTTATAGAAATAACAAATGCGTTCTGGTGATTTATGATATTACGGCCCAGTGCCGCTGACAGAAATAACAAATGCATCCTGGTGATTTATGATATTACGCCCAGTGCTGCTTATAGAAATAACAAATGCATCCTGGTGATTTATGATATTACGGCCCACTGCCGCTGACAGAAATAACAAATGCATCCTGGTGATTTATGATATTACGCCCAGTGCTGCTTATAGAAATAACAAATGCATCCAGGTGATTTGTGATATTACGGCCCATTGCCGCTTATATAAATAACAAATGCATCCTGGTGATGTGTGATATTACGGCCCTGTACCGCTTATAGAAATAACAAATGCTTCCAGGTGATTTGTGATATTACGGCCCAGTGCCGCTTATGGAAATAACAAATGCAACCTGGTGATTTATGATATTACGGCCCAGTGCCGCTTATAGAAATAACAAATGCATTCTGGTGATTTATGATATTACGGCCCAGTGCCGCTGACAGAAATAACAAATGCATCCTGGTGATTAATGATATTACGGCCTAGTGCTGCTTATAGAAATAACAAATGCATCCTGGTGATTTATGATATTACGTCCCACTACCGCTGACAGAAATAACAAATGCATCCTGGTGATTTATGAAATTACGGCCCACTGCCGCTTATATAATTAACAAATGTATCTTAGTGATTTATGATGTTACGGCCCAGTGCCGCTTTTAGAAATTACAAATGCATCCGGTGATTTGTGATATTACGGCCCCGTGCCGCAAATGCATCCTGATGATTTATGATATTACGGTCCAGTGCCGCTTATAGAAATAACAAATGCATTCTGGTGATTTATGATATTACGGTCCAGTGCCGCTGACAGAAATAACAAATGCATCCTGGTGATTAATGATATTACGGCCTAGTGCTGCTAATAGAAATAACAAATGCATCCTGGTGATTTATGATATTACGGCCCACTGCCGCTGACAGAAATAACAAATGCATCTTGGTGATTTATGATATTACGCCCAGTGCTGCTTATAGAAATAATAACAAATGCATCCTGGTGATTTATGATATTACGCCCAGTGCTGCTTATAGAAATAACAAATGCATCCTGGTGATTTATGATATAACGACCCACTGCCGCTGACAGAAATAACAAATGCATCCTGGTGATTTATGATATTATGCCCAGTGCTGCTTATAGAAATAACAAATGCATCCTGGTGATTTATGATATTACGGCCCACTGCCGCTGACAGAAATAACAAATGCATCATGTTGATTTATGATATTACGCCCAGTGCTGCTTATAGAAATAACAAATGCATCTTGGTGATTTATGATATTACGGCCAAGCGCCGCTTATAGAAATAACAAATGCATCTTGGTGATTTATGATATTACGCCCAGTGCTGCTTATAGAAATAACAAATGCATCCTGGTGATTTATGATATTACGGCCCACTGCCGCTGACAGAAATTACAAATGCATCTTGGTGATTTATGATATTACGCCCAGTGCTGCTTATAGAAATAACAAATGCATCTTGGTGATTTATGATATTACGGCCAAGCGCCGCTTATAGAAAAAAACAAATGCATCTTGGTGATTTATGATATTACGCCCAGTGCTGCTTATAGAAATAATAACAAATGCATCCTGGTGATTTATGATATTACGGCCCACTGCCGCTGACAGAAATAACAAATGCATCCTGGTGATTTATGATATTACGGCCCACTGCCGCTGACAGAAATAACAAATGCATCCTGGTGATTTATGATATTACGCCCAGTGCTGCTTATAGAAATAACAAATGCATCCTGGTGATTTATGATATTACGGCCCACTGCCGCTGACAGAAATAACAAATGCATCTTGGTGATTTATGATATTACGGCCAATCGCCGCTTATAGAAATAACAAATGCATCCTGGTGATTTATGATATTACGGCCCACTGCCGCTGACAGAAATAACAAATGCATCCTGGTGATTTATGATATTACGGCCAAGCGCCGCTTATAGAAATAACAAATGCATCCTGGTGATTTGTGATATTACGGCCCAGTGCCGCTTATATAAATAATAAATGCATCCGGGTGATTTATGATATTACATCTAACATTTTCTAAACGTGACGGGGTCTTCAATATGTTAAACATTTATTGCATTTTCGAAGAATTGTAGTCTTGTAAAATTTAGCACAACTGAGCAATATACAAAAACAGATTGGCGACACTCAGTTATTAAACGCTTAAAATGTTATATTCTAAGACCAGGCTAAGTTTGTTGTATTTACATGTCTATTTGAAAACTTGGCAAACGTAAGATATATTCAATTCAAAATTAAGCAAATTTACAATTCTCTTTTTGAAATGAAACAAAATAAAAATATGAAAACAACAAGTAAAAAGGAACAACTGAGACATTGAGCAAGTTCTTTAGGATTTCGAACTTGGAATGTAATTCGAGGCTCTATCATCGTCGTGAAATTTATTATAATTAGGATAATTCTATCGATGTGATGCCACTTGATTCGTATTTTATTTGTACAATTTGATTCTATTTATTCAATTATTAACCCAGTAATACATTTTACATAGACATATCTGCTGTGAGCATGAACAAGGTAAACTGCGATGGATTATTAGTGCCAATTTTATATTGACTGTGAACTACATTTCCTTTATGCATTTAAATGATACATCGTATATCTTAAATGCATTTTATAACGTGAAATTTATGTAATACAAAAAGCAAAGAATCACGAGGCTATCTGATTTGTACGAGGGGGCATGGCCCCCGAGCAAGGGGCAGGACGTGAAGTGGTTGCACACTTGGTTCAAGCGAGCGAATTGGTTGCAAACTTGACAAAATGGCGAATACGGCGTAATTTTTTGAAACGAGTGAACGAATTTTCGCCAGGCAAGTGGGTTTCTTTGTTATTTTGAAGTTCATTAGTATGTCTATTCCATAATGCAATATATATGCCACACTCGGTTAAAGGTTTCAGCATCCTAGATTCTGTTTTGACGAAGTTATTGAAGATTCAAACTGAATATATAGATATTTTGAAATTTGACATGTGACTTTTTTGGTCGGTTTTTCTCCTAATTTATTCGAATTTGTGAGTTTTGAACTGCATTTTACAATAACAAAATATGTTTCTGTCAATGCTGTACAAATGGTTTAGTTCGCAAGTCCGAAGATAGCGTTCAATACACAAAAATATCTTGTTCAGGCACATTTTGGTTGCAGACTTATACTTCAAGCATTTTTGGTTGCAAACTTATTCTTATTCTATTGAAATCCGTAGAGGAGTGTAGAAGACCTATTTTCAATGGCAATTATTGACATTTATGTTCTGTTACTTGATTTTGTTATAAATGTTATTTATACTTTCTTCTTTTACAACAATTATGCACTTTATGTTTCAAAGTACATGGTTCTCAGTTCAATACTATAATCATCAGTAAAAGCCTGAAAACAAAATAATAGCATATAGAAAAATATTTATTGATACTTCAATTCTAAAATATGTCACCATATGTAAAATGCAAATGAAAACTACATACAAAACAAACGTATGTGAGAGTACTTTTGTATGTAAGTGAATTATTTTCATCATAAACATAAGGACATGTGCACACATACGATGTTACTCGGCAAAATTTCCAAAGTTTATCAAAACCACAAGAAATGTTAATTTGTTTGTTTCGTATGTAAAGATCAGCAGTTCCTTAAGACATAAATTATGTAAATGTACTTTAAATATTTTTACAAACCAAAAGTTAAAATGACATGCTTGGTCACAATATTTCGGATTTGATGAACATCATATGTCAATTGGTCTTCTAAAGATGATTTTGATTATCAGATCATGATATAAATGATATATGATTGGTTATTTACATTAACTGATACGTGACAAAACTACTTTAAGTCATTGTTCGAGTTAGGGAATTTGGAAGATATTTCGATTGGTCAATAATAAGGAACAATTTAAAGAAACATGTGAATAATGCCATTGTGTCAATGTTAATATAGCTTTTTCTTCTTTTCCTTTACAGTTAGTCATGCCAAGATATAAAAAAGTCCTAAGACAGAAGTATATCGAGGTGAAAAATGATGAAGATAAACACAACTGAACTTCAATTTAGCATATTGTGTTATATATCTATTTGAAAGACCCTGTGTGAGGATATATCTTCAGGCATGCACAATTTGTATATACACTGTATATCTCTTATTAGATGAACGGGTATAATTGCCTTAATATTGCTAATTATTTTTAAAAAAATGATAGGTTATTCCTCGCTGAAAATATGCATGCCACATTATTGACACAAAAGTTTGCAACCGAAAATGCTTGATGTATAAGTCTGCAACCAAAATGTGCCTGAACAAGATATTTTTGTGTATTGAACGCTATCTTCGGACTTGCGAACTAAACCATTTGTACAGCATTGACAGAAACATATTTTGTTATTGTTAAATGCAGTTCAAAACTTACAAATTCGAATAAATTAGGAGAAAAACCGACCAAAAAAGTCACATGTCAAATTTCAAAATATCTACATGATTAGTTTATATCTTCAATAACTTCGTCAAAACAGAATCTAGAATGCTGAAACCTTTAACCGAGTGTGGTATATATATTGCATTATGGAATAGACATACTAATGAACTTCAAAATAACAAAGAAACCCACTTGCCTGGCAAAAATTCGTTCACCCGCTTCAAAAAATCACGCCGTGTTCGCCATTTTGTCAAGTTTGCAACCAATTCGCTCGCTTGAACCAAGTGTGCAACCACTTCACGTCCTGCCCCTTGCCGAGTATTTATCAGATTGCCGAATGTTTTGATGTTCTTTCTCTTTTGTATCATAGTCAAACATAAAAACACGTTTCCTGTTGTCACAATATGAAACCCCAGAAAATAAAGTAACCAATGAGCGAGCATCTGAATATGATACTTATATCGTTTTCCCTTTTTCGGCTGTCACAATAAGTAAACCCCAGCAAAAATGAACCAATCAATGAGCATGCTCTAGAGTGCGGGTTACGAATACCTGCTCTCCAGTTAACGCACTGTGCATGTACATGTATACGATTTAACTTCGACACATTTTCAACAGAAAGGTCCCAAACTATGATACAAATATAAAATAGAGAATAATGTGTTATGAAAATGTTTTATCTAAAAAGAGATCAATAATGAGAAATACACTAATTCCTTCAAAAAGGACCTTGTTATGGAAGGATACGTCAGCCCGCTTAGCTCATTAACGACAGCATTAACTTTTTTGTAATACAGGCACTGCTGGTTTGATCCTCGAGCTAAGCGAAGTTTCTTAGAGACATTTGATCACTGACATTGAATCTAATGTTCATTTGTCTCCATTGGTTGATTCAGAATTTACTAGACACTAGCAGTCGTGCTCTATAACTGTAAACAGATGATAATATAAGATAGTAAATAGTGATTGTACCAATTACTACATAATTAGAAATACTAGTATAAGCTGCTATCTTGATAACAATGTACATGTCCAATATACATATTTTCAGAGACATAGATAACAGAGATAAGCAGCTCCTATATACTACATTGAAATATCACTCATACCTATCAAATGTGAACAATTAGGCATTTTGTAGCAAATAAAACTTAATGGATGTACATTTGATCCTTTAATTTTATATACCATTTGAAAGGTAAATCTTTTATCTATTATTGCATGTTAAAATATTGGTAACTTTCCATGACTTTCACTTAGAAAAACATAGCAGAACATACCCACTGAGCCAGTTTTTTCGTCAAATGAATAGTTTTGTAACAAAAATTAATAGGTAGTTCTCCTTAAAAATTGATGTATCATTTCTTTAAATGGGAACTGTAAATATTTTTACCTGCAGACATAGACAAATACATAAGCTTTCAGAAAATGTATTATTTTCCTGATTTTGATATCTTGTTAATAAGTTTTACTTGCTACAAGTTTTAAGTTTAGCAGGAACGCGTGATATTTTAACTGGTTAGGAAGTTGCCTATCTCTGTTATCTATGTCTCTGATATTAAGTCAAATACTGAATTAATTCAAATAAGGCATCGCTCATTTGTGACTACAAAATGAGTCTAGTACAAAATAAAACCAACCAACCTCAACCTTAAATTTCCAAGAAACACTATAATAGTTAAAATTATTAATAAAGTAAAATTTAGAACGTAAACTTTAAACTGCTCAGTAACAAGACTTGTGCAAGAGTGAACACTATGTCACATGACCACAATAATTGGTTCAAAAGGAACGGGAAACAAAATGCTTGACTAATCATTCAAATTTACAATTAAAAAGACATAATATCTGAGTTGTAAGCAAACCACGTATTGAATTTTCTTATGACTAAAACAACTAATAATATATTCTTGATTGAGTAGAATTGTCCGTCCAAATGTATGTACCTGACAATAAGAAGGATTTTTCAATTAGAAGGATGTTTCAATAATCTCTATCCAAACTAGTATATCTATTAAGAGTATTTTCAATATTTGCAACTTAAACAACTTTTTTGTTGAATTATCTGTAAAAAAAAAGATAGAAAAAAAAGAATCCTTAAAGAAAGTTAAAAACAGCAAAATTGAAAATGTTGCAAGCTCGGTTTGATTAAGCCTGTTCATGGATGGCACTGTCAAGTGCAGACTACCGTCCAAGTCCCCTAGCATCGGCTTAAGCAGAATTCAATATTTTAACAATTGTATTTTAATGACAGCAGGTGCAAAACTATTACAGTGAAGTAAAATCAATGTTTCGCAATTTAAAGTAATTTAATGTTAACATAATTCATTACTTTGTTATTGTAAATGATTTTCAAACGATTTCTCCATATTGATTAATACTTTATTAACGTGATGGTTTTGCAAACAGTTATGATAGCTATAGTATGGATTAGTGCCTTCAAGGCAGCTAAACACCAGGAAAACTTGAAAGATACATTTTACTGTACCTAAAGAGTACAAAAACAATACTTGTCAAAATGCTGAGAAAAAGTTATCAAAAAATATTAATAGCATTTCAGAATATGGAAGCAAATGTCAACAAGGTGAAGCAAAATTTACGAAACGCAGCCACCAACAATCCAAGTTTCATAGAACCATGGGAAATGCAACTAAATGAATCGACGTATTCTTAACAAAATGTTTGGAACTTGGTCCTGATTGGTAAAGTTAAAAAATATTCATATATAAACGTTATATATATGTTACATATATTTAAATCATGTGTTGTACATGAAACCAATTATGCGGGAGACACTGGTCCGGCTGTTAATTGGCCGTATTCGGAAAATATAGTGTAAACTAATCCCGCACTATTTTCATCCAAGCGTAAATGATGAGTACACAGGTAAAAGTCAAAATTACTCTACATTTTGCCATAATTGTGTTCGAAATTATATTTTACTATGCAAAAATGATCAATAATCTACGTGATCTACGGATTTTTCTTTAAATTACCCTTACATTTATCAGTAGCGCTCAATATTGTTGTTGTTGTTATTGTTTTTGTTTTGTTTTGTTTTTTGTTGTTTTCTCTTCTTTTTTTTCAGTAGTGGGGCAGTCTTTAAAAAAAAAATTATATTTCTAACATTTTCCATTATAAATTATAGGTCAGTCACCATTATAACAGTCAATATTTTGAATAGATTTCAAATTCAGCTTAAGAGTGACAAAATGAGTATATGTCACTCGTCTTGCAAATATTAATGTAAGGTATGCGCCACAATCCGGGATTTAAACATTATAGTCCCCCCCCCCTACCCGACACACACACACCGGCCTCACCCTACCTATAACGAACAGTTAATGATAAACTTTACTTTATCCAAGGTTGCTTTGTAATTACATTTCAATTCAATTAATAGATTACTATTGATTAACAAACTCACATCAACTGGTTTGCAGATGCAACAAATCGAGATAGTTTAATGCGCTATGTGTTTTTATTTCTTCTTAGGCATTATGAATATTTCGCAGACAGGTGCTAAACGCATTTATAAAAGGATTTAAAATTTGCAGGTATTTTTTGTTAAATACAATTGTCATATTGAAAAGTGTTGAAATGAAATTTAAGATATAGAATCTATTACATAACGGCTAAACTTTTTTAACAGATCTCTTTTAAGAAAATATTTATCGCGTCGTATACGTATGTAACATTGTACATTGCAACAAACTAAATCCTTATTATGAGTCTTCGTTATAAAACAAAGATAATTCTGTAATTCGTTTAGGTTGGTAAACAGTCATACATTTATGACTTTAATTCCAAAAGGCACATTTTATTATGATTTCAATAACTTTACCTCAAGTATATAAAGCTAAACAATGTATAATTATAAAAGCACTGTTTATATTGTGATTAAAATGATCACAAAATATCTAGAATGAAAGCCTTAGTGCCGTAACGGGTAAACCCCCTTTAAATCTAATAGAAGTTAATTCGTTAAGGCCCTGTCACACAAGAATGCGTTTTCATTGCGTTTGCACGGCGTTATAAAATTCAACAAAGCGAGATCGCAATAAAAATGCGATGTTTGTGATGACATGGAGACTTCACGGCGTCCTTACGGCGATCATGGCGATGCTACAACTACAGAGCTTCCACGGCGTTTTATTTGCGAGTAGAAGCGCAGTCCGAACGTAGACAATCTGCGTTCTTTACGCTTCCACTGCGCTTTTACGGCGCTCCTACAACGCAACAGAAGCGCCGTGGAAGCGCAAAAGGAACGGTGGTTTTCTTCATCGACGAAAGCAAATTTTACATTAAAGATATATTTATATGTACAAAACTGTATCTTAAATCAACCGTTTCTTTAGTGAAATAACATATAACGATAATCATGTTATAAGATAAAATTGTTTGTGGGATTAGTAAAAACAACGCTTTAATTTTGAGTATTAACTTTACCGAAAATTTCACAAATATGCATAAAACTAGGTGGACAAGCCACTAGGTTAAAGGTTAAAGACGTAACATGGATTTAAATCAGTGGCTTTTGAACAATGTAGCCTATTTTCACTGTGAAAGCTACGTGATATAACAATTTTTAAATCCAATCAAGGTCTTTTTTCTAACTTGGATTTGTATTAATAATAGCTTATATTTAATATCAATACAAGTAAAATAGAATGCTCATTTTTTGATAACAACTCGATCGATTAAAAACAGATGTATTCCATATGAATATTTGTGTTGCCACAAAAGGCTCTTTCGACACGACATCAACTTGTATTTGCTCAAGGCTTTTTAACTCTTAGATCTTGATGATAATGTGTATACATACATTTTGCACGCTCTAATTATTGCAGCTATGAAAACCTCCATGCATTATAGCGATTATGATACTGGTTAATCTGTTGATAGAGCTACGATACTGTTATTTCAATATTGGAAGGTAAGTGTGTTTTGTAATTTATATTTGTTTGTTTCGTGAAGTGGATAGTTTAGGTAGATTACTCATCATAGTATTGCACGCGTTAATAGCACGAGGTTATAAACCGTAGCGTTAATGAGCGACTTACTAGACAGCGTGTGTAACAAGCATAAACGTCAATATAGTACACATTAAGAAAAATAGCCAATGTTTGATAAACCCATATTTTTTTATTGGTTAACCCACATTTTTAGTTGAATGTATACACACCAAATGTTAGTGTACATGCGGACAGTGTATTCATTTATATACTCGTTATAGTTATAGTTATAGTTTAACAGCATTTTTCACAGCTAATATGAAATATGAATTAACGTCTTACACATATTATTCTTAAGTGCGCACATGTAAAGATTGTTATATGTTATTGTAGGAATTATTGCAACATGCATGCATGATTATGTACATTCGGGAGCTTTCTATGTGAAAGAATATTATAAGGGATTGCTATATGATGGAATTGTAAAAATCACGGTAATTATAAAACTTCTTTCATTTTTTTGTGTTTGCTTTCTAAAAATAAAAAGTGTTAATTTGTTCATAAAACGTATAATTATGAAAAAGTTTTAAGTTAAATGTTGACATGTTAAATAAGCTAAAAGAAATATTTCTTTCAAACATTTATTTGATAATTTTTGTTTTCAAAATTCATACAAAACTATTGATAGCTATTCAACAGGTGCATAGCGCGTAGCCAGGTCTGAAACTAGTTAACCGCCAAAGATCCATCTACATGTATACAACCTACCTCCTCCAAAATCAAAGTTTTTTTTTCGACTTGAGCTGATCTGGTTCTACCAGGGTCTTTCAAATAGAATTTTAAAGACCCTGATTACACAAATAATTATATCATGATGTACGGTATGTGTCCCTGGATGGCCCATATAAGTCCGAAGCTGTATGTATTTCTTAATTTGTGATATTTTGATGATATTTTTGTATGTTTTAAACATTTTTATTCATATTAATATTTAAGGGGTACTAGCCGGTGTCCTAGCTTCTCACTTTACTGCGCGAGTTTCACTGATTATTCAGCACAGCGGAATTTGGATCATTAATATGTACTTTTCCTTAAACATGTTTAATGGACTTAAGTAGGTGTTGTTGGGGTTAGAAGAAAAAGCTTTTTGATGTTTAAATGTTTGTTTTATAGATATGACTATGATGCACCGAGCAATGCTGCGCAGTTTTATTTTTGGTGTCGACTCATAACACTTAAACTAAGTGTATAAGAGAACATTAATATGAAATTTATTGAAATATGAATAATATTGGACTAGTGTGTATAATCCTGAGGACTGACAGGAGAGAGACAGGTTAAATCCAAGAATTCAGCGATTTATTTCCTGACTTGGCGTAGTACCCCACATATACGGGATGGGCAGGGTTGGGCCTATCAGTTTTTCATTCAAAAAGACTTCAATGTCAAATTAAAGCTACCAACAGTATGGAGCCTTGTTTGACTACACGGGTTTAAAAGGCTGGCCTGGTTATATACTGATGGCAAAGGTATGTCGGCAGGAGGGAACAGTGGGTATAGGGTTCAAGCAGGTTATTAAATTAAGTTATAATTAACTTTGCTGCAATAGTTTTTGAAATATATTGTTTTCACAGTATAAAATGTTAGCGTATTGAACTTGTGTCGTATTTATGTGGCATGAAATGAAATAGAAAGGCTTTCTTTAAGCATTCTTTGATATATGTTGTAATATTCGTAATATTCGTTGTTGTTGTTGTTGTTGTTGTTGTTTTGGGGGATTTTTTGTTGTTGTTGTTTTTTTTTTGTTGTTTCTTTTATATGGCTTAAACCCGTAACAAATATATTTCATAGGATATGTATTGATAGTTGAAAGTTTTATTGAAACAAAATGGTCGTTGTACAAAACTTCAAAATTACCGGCAAATGCAGGGTCAATGATAAATTTCTCCAAAATTACATGAACGTTAGAATACAAACTGAGCGCACCAGAACAACTTATTATTGTAGTGTTCGTTGCAATAGTTTGCAATTCTGTTCCCCACATAAAATGTTGATTGTTTTGTTCAAGGCAATTTTCAATCTAGATGTAACTTACTTTTAGAGAGAAATATATATATTGCATTTAAACTTACACTTAAATAGTTGGCATTTTGATATGTCAAGCCATGTGTTATATCACACTACCCTCGCTTGTATCTCATGGGTAAACATGTATTACCGGTAGAGCAATATCGCATTAATTTTGATGGGCTGTTTTCATTGTTATCATTAATCGAATGCTGTTGTATAATGAAAGAGCACATTCTAGTCTGTTGGGGGTATTAAACGTAATGTTTTATACCAGATAATCACTACTGATATCTGTTACTGCAAAATCATTATTATTTGTGGGGCACTAATTTTCGTGGATAGGTCAATCCACGACTTTAAGGTGTTATAATCTAAATTTATCTTGGATTTGTTTGTATTGTAAGTCTTAAACAATTAATGCACATATACTTTAATGTATAATTTATCTATTTAATATTAACTTCTCTTTCTTACTTAAGTTTATTTTTCTTATTCATTTTATTGTGTATTTGATTATTTTCACTTCAACTAGTGTTACATTTCACATTAAATGTGTCAAGCTTAAATTAAAACTACAGATTAAAACGCAAAATTAATATATCCTGCTTAAAGGTAAATATGAAGGGATGTTTATTGTTCTAGGTGATAATACTTTTTATATGATCAAGAGATTTTAGGCCATTAGGTAATAACTATCAGATCTGCTATCACATATCTATTGACTATGTGATTGTTTTATTTCCTTTCGCTTTTTAAATGTGTCAATATCTTCCTTTATGATTAAATCTGCTTCATTTTCTTGTATGTATATATATACTGGTCAGAAATTCTGTGAAGTCATATTCCATCTTGACTGTCATAGAATGTTTTTCGAAATTTAAATCTTGGATTTTTATTTATCAGCCCTCTAGCATATCTCCAAATCGGGGCGCGCATCGGAACCTGGGTAACAAAGGGCCAAAGAAATTTCATTTTATCTGCTGTAAGATTATTTTGCATCACATTATTTCAGTTTAACTTTTGGAAAAATAAACAATCCACAAATTTAAGTGCCCACGAAAATGTTCTTTGTGATAAAACCACAAAATCTCATAGCCACGAAATTAAGTGAATTCACAGTATTGCATGTTAACTGCTCCAGATACACTAGTAATGGGTGAAATGATGACGAGGAATGATAACATTGATCAGTATCCGTCTCTCATCTCAAGCCATACTGTTGTGGAATAACAAAAATACAATCAGTATTTTATATTTTCAGATCACATAGGATACTCACAATAATTCAAATGTGGCAGCTGATGTTCTGTTGTCGACTGGAAAAAACATAATCCGCAAGGCATCACATTAACTCGTTTTTCTAAGAAATACAACATTATAAAGATTCTACAATTATTAACATTCGTGTTCATTTGATTAGTGATACTCAGTGTTCATGTAGTGACTAAAACATCGGACATTTACAGTATTTTAAAGTGTTCATCTGTATATCCAAGGATGGCAAGTCAAGCGAAGCGATGTTTGCATCATTGGCCTACAAGAACGATGTGTGTTTTTCTTCTGATTCTTCAGGCAGTTTGCATGAACTGGTATCTGATGAGCAACCTCTCCAATACGTGGGCAGCGATCTACGGCGCAGATGCTGTTGTCATAGCACTATTTGCTCTTTCTTTTATGATGGCCTCGAGAAACATGAATATAGAAAAACATTCTCAGGGTCTTTCATTTTCTGATCTTCAACACTTACCGTTGACATACATAGCTTGGCTTGTCTATACAGTTATTATGGACATTAAGATCATTGTCATATTTAGTACATTTTCCACAGATTTAGACGAAGCTTTTTTCTTCGGACCGAACACATTGAAAACAACTATAGCTCTGACAGGAATTGTGTTTATAACATATTTACCTACATTAAATGATATACAACATGGTCACCGGAAAGACATCATTATAACCCTCACATCGACTGTTGTATTCGATATTCTCGATGGTGTTGACAATTTAGAAAACTTGTTTGACAAAGACATTCGTGACACATACCCGCCAGGTCTTGACGACGCCATTATTGCTGTTTGTTGCATCAACTTCCTGTTACCCACAGTTCCGTTGTTCACGCTCGCGAAAACAAAGTTCGGCATAAAGAAACTACCATTTAAATTGGAATTGTTACATAAATTTGCTATAGCTTACCTTATAAACTTACCTCTGTTTATTACACGAATGATCACGTGGCATGGTCTATCTCAAGGTATTTCCATTTTCCTCCTGAAGAATATAATGGCGATGGGTGTTGTGACGTTTGAAGTGTGTGAAAAGCTCGTCTTCTCAAAGAAAAGCCATGAAAGAAAAGGGTCAGACGATTCACATGAAGCAGCCTCTTCTTTGTAGTATATATATGTAGAACACATTCTCGTTAAAGTCTGAATAAAACAGAAATGTCACTACTAGACAAGAAAGATCGCCGAAATTTGTGTTAGATTTTTGCATTTGAATTCTTAGTTGAAGAAGTAACTAATCTAGTTATGTTTTAACATTATGAAACTATTATCGTGCTTAGTAACAAAGATGGTCACAAATACATGAATAATCTTAGTAATTTTCTTGTCATATCTTTTAAAGTATATATTCATAACAGGTATAGGTAACAAATAAACACTGAATTGCCTTATCAATAGGTTTTTAAAGAAGTAATGGATGTAAACATTTTAACGTTTGTATGATTTTATATATAATAAAAAAACTCTCTATTTAGAGTTATCTGTCCTTGAATTTTAAAATGTTGAACGGATGTTCGTGATATTTTTGCGACCAAAGATAAAATTAAAAACGCAAACCAAATTGTAAAAGAAATGTTAAGCAAACTTATGTATAAGATATCTGCACGAGAATGACATGAAATTGTAAATATATTTTAATTGAAAGGCAGATAAACGAACCCAATGACCCCTAATATTTTCGTTTAAAATATCTTATCTTATCTTATTCTAAGACCATGCATAATCTAAAAAAATATATATTTTCATCAACTTTAATCATCCTTATATGTTTACATATTACTGTAGCAAACGCCTTTAAATAAATAAATGTTTTATTAAATCATCTGTCAAACTGCTTTTAATTGTAGTGTAATGCAAATAGTCACGGTTGTGCTCCTTATGTTAGGCAAATAGCAGGCGGATTGGATGAATTCATGTTCAGCCTAGGCCTGTATGCAGGATTTTTTAGTATGTATGAACATTCAAATGTTAGGATCATATTAAATCCCATTAGATAACATCTGATTAGATTTTGAAATCATTGGATTGTTCTCAAATCAAAGCATGGAACATTGGCAAATGTAACATATGATATGGTTTAAAGAATGTACCCAATAACTCAATGTACTCAGCGCCCAGCTATCCAGTGGATAAAAATTCATTGTTTGACAGTTGGAAAGTACCCTGGCTACCTAACCAGTGGATTGCGTATTTATCCACTGGTTAAGTACCACAATGCAACTGGGCAGGTTAGTGATTCTGGAAACAAAATGGCCGATTGATTGATGAATGATAAATTTACAAAAATCAGGAAGCTCCCAAAGAATTAATTTTGCATGTTTTGTGCTTTCATGTTTTTGGAATTAAACAAAAAGTTTATCAAAGGCCTTAAAGTATCGGTGGATCTATTTTTCCCTTAGACACACATAAGAAAAGAATTGAAAAACAACTTTTTCTAATTTTGAATTGAAATTACTTCTATTAGATGGGTTATGTTCTAACTAAGAAAATGAGCTCTGACACTTGTATGTTTTATTAAAAAAAAATAAGAACGTTATGACTGTTTTACTGAATATTCTGAACTACTACAACAACAACAAATGAGATTGAAATTGGGTTCTAAATGTTTCAATTTAATCCTATGCATTTCATATGGAATGTTTTAGTTAAGAAAAAAAATAAACATATATTTGTAAGAAAAATCTGGTTTTAAACATGTTGTAATGATTTTTACTATTTTCATGATGATGACTAACCACTGGATAAGGGCATTATCCGGTGGTCATAGGACTGGTTAAAGTTAACCACTGAATAATGCACTTTATCCGTTAGATAACTTTTGAACAACAGAATTTATCCAACAGACAAATTCTAGCCAGTGGATAATGATTGTATCCGTTGGTTATCACTAACCTATGTTTTAAACAACCGGGTCCTGATTGATGCTGTGACTGCTTACTTATTCAAGCTGAAAGGAAGCGAGCATAACGGGGTCATTGCATTCTGAACGTTGAATTTATTATGTCACATCCTCTTATGAAATATAAAGTATCCCTGGGGTCTCATTTCTATCATAGCGATCTCAATTTGCTGCTCTTTTTCACCCTATATGATGCGTGTCAATTAATATTGATATGACTTAAATAATTAATTCTTGCAGGCAATGCCAGAGCGGCATTTATATGGCAACCGTTTGTCGTTATAGGCGTATATAGGGATGCTGAAAAAGTACAATTACAAACATTCACGGCAATTCATATCCCACTTTGTTGGTCCAATTTGCCATTGTTATACATACAATTTTTTAATTAATCATACAAAATTGAATTAATTTAGAACGTGGCTGGTCTACTTTCAATTTTAACAACTTGTCTCTGCAGAGCTCACTTATTTATACTTATCATCTTTAATATAAAACAAAGACTACTTTATTCCAACTTACATTTTTTCAATAAACTCGTATGAAAATACTAATATTCGGCTTTAAACATTGTCTTATAGATCTAGCGACAAACGCCTCCATCTACATCCCACCTTCATAAAAAAACTCCTATCATAATAACATTTACGTTACGTTTGTAACAGGTGTATTTTGCTTGTACTAAGTTCTGTTATTGTGCTGAAATGACGCCCACAAATTTGCTACAACTGAAAGCTAAATGATTTGCTTTGTCAATGATATCTTAAAAATATATATATATATTTCCTTCTTGAAGAATTGATTATGTAGTGAAGTTACATAAAAAGAAAGATGACAAAAGTGTAACGCGTATAAAGAAAGATGACAAAAGTGTAACGCGTATAAAGAAAGATGACAAAAGTGTAACGCGTATAAAGAAAAATGACAAAAGTGTCAAGCATATAAAGAAAGATGACAAAAGTGTAACACATATAAAGAAATATGACAAAAGTGTAACGCGTATAAAGAAAGATGACAAAAGTGTAACGCGTATAAAGAAAGATGACAAAAGTGTCAAGCATATTAAGAAAGATGACAAAAGTCTCAAGCATATAAAGAAAAATGACAAAAGTGTTACAAATATAAAAAAGATGACAAAAGTGTAACGCGTATAAAGAAAGATGACAAAAGTCTCAAGCATATAAAGAAAGATGACCAAAGTATAACGCATATAAAGAAAGATGACAAAAGTGTCAAGCATATTAAGAAAGATGACAAAAGTGTCAAGCAAATTAAGAAATATGACAAAAGTGTAACGCATATAAAGAAAGATGACAAAAGTGTAACGCATATAAAGAAAGATGACAAAAGTGTAAAGCATATAAAGAAAGATGACAAAAGTGAAAGCATATAAAGAAAGATGACAAAAGTGTAACGCATATAAAGAAAGATGACAAAAGTGTAACGCATATAAAGAAAGATGACAAAAGTGTAACGCATATAAAGAAAGATGACAAAAGTGTAACGCATATAAAGAAAGATGACAAAAGTGTAACGCATATAAAGAAAGATGACAAAAGTGTGTAACGCATATAAAGAAAGATGACAAAAGTGTAACGCATATAAAGAAAGATGACAAAAGTATAACAAATATAAAAAGATGACAAAGTTTAATGCATTAGCGATATGAAGTATTGAACTATAAGCTCACTGGAAATCTACAGAAAACAACGGACGTATAAATTAACCATAAGCATAGAAAATTAAGTTTTAATTTCAAACATTAAATCTCCTTTTAAAATAAATGCATTAACCGAACAATTTTGGATAAATGGGTGAACAGAAACGACGGACATGTATGGTTTCAAAGCGTAACTGAGATTATGATTATGTTACTCTTAATTTCAGTAACCAGTAATAAACTTAACCTATATATCCTTTAATCTATATAAAAGTTTTATGTATGTATTTTAGAATAAATCAAATTAGGCTTTCCGGAATTTAATAGTAGTATAAGAAATATGTTAAATGGTAAATGAAATAAATAGGTAATTTTAATTCATCAGTTTTAATCGATAAAAGCAGATATATCCAAAATTGATATCAATGTATCTACACAATGTTTTCGGAACCACATCAACTTGCATTTGCAAAAATCTTTTTAACTTTTAAATTTTAATAATAATACGTAGACATTTTACACGTACTAACTACTACAGATATAATAAGAGTTAAGTTTCAGTTATACGGAGTAAAATTGTATTTGATTTCTCCACGTATTAATATGTTATATTATTATGTTATAAGAGCGAGTGAGACTTCATTTATATTAAAGGTGAGTGTTTTTGTATATTTGTTTGTTTTGTGGAAGGATGTTTTATCATATTCCATGCATTATCCGAAAAAGATCGATAAATGTAGTGTTCTTGGTGGTCCGCGTTACATTATACATAGGAAAACCATTGGTCCGAAGTTTATCTTCCGGATCACGACATTAAGCATACACGTGAAATTCATGCACCGGTATATATACTCTCGACACAGTATGTGCACGGTACGTGTTCGTCTTTGAGAGGCATTACATTGGGGTAACTTATCGGCGAATAAAACCGCTCAAAAGCATCACTAATATATGCGTTCAGATAATCTCAAAAACGTGGTAATATAATATCAAAGGCTTGCTGTACACCATTATTAACAACTGTTTAGAAACGTTTTAATATTTATTGCAATGAATGTGAGGTCCTGTTTACATGTATATCATAAAATTAGGATTTTGCATCAACTGAAAATTCTAAAATGTACAAAATATGTATTATAGCACGTTTCAAACAAGGTGCCGTATCAATTGAAATAAGTATCTTCTCCAGTCACGGATTATCGAACTTGGTAGAAATGCTATTATCATAACGTTTTGATACAAGCATTCTAAGGATTTGTGAAACTTAAAAGTGCTAGATTTCACAATAGATGAAATATTGCAGACTATCTCAGCCTAAAGTCTAAACATAATTTTGCCCAGAATAAAAATTGATCAAAACTGCTACATTTTCGAGCTTCACTCCAAATCATGAACTATATTGTTCGAATGTTGTGAACGTTATTTCAGTTAAGGACATTTCATGCAAGTCTTGTAGAATTAATGTTGAAATAACAAAGATTGCCAATAGTGTGTCGATTTAAAACAATAAATGATATAAATCGAGAAGGCTTCACGCCAAATCAAGACTTTCAGCTAAAATTTTGATTGCTTCAAAACCGCGGTTCGAAAGTTTGAATTAAATACGTCTTTTTGAGATGAAATCTATAGTACCAGGGAAAAAGAAAAGTTGGCGCTTTGCATTGCTTCAATTCGTAAATTAGGCAGCTAGCTTTGAAAATATGGATTTGTATCGGTTTGTTTATGTGTGCCGCCATTTAACTCCATATCATTTCTGATATCACAGGTCACATAGGGTGGCTTCCCTGATTTTGTGTGGTATAACTTATACGCACTTTTACATTTTATGTCTAACAACTCAAAAGAAAGCGTGTCAGTCTTCAATTTATCTTTATATAATATTACGTTGTTTCACAATTAAATTGTTCAAAAATGAAATTGGAGCATAATACCATGTTTTACCTTACTAAGAAGGAAGTTAGGTGTTGATGTGTGGAAAGTTTTAGCTTTTTAGGTAAAAACGTGTGTGTTTTGTATAAGTACGTATCAAACTAAAGTTTTATCAAATAGTTTTGGATATTTTACGCTTAAAACAAAATCGTCATGATTATAAACTTTAGATAAGTATGTAACAGCAAATGCAGGGAGAGCACATGTAGATTTATCATAAATCGAACATTCTCGAACAGGTGATGTCGATTTCGTTACAATATTTGTGTTTTTTCCTTTTCTTTTAAACATAAAATGAAGAACGATTTGACTTACATGTCATTCAATTCTTACAAAAATATTACTTTTCCTTTGGAATGATATAGATGTCATCTTTGAGGTGGATTGGTCTTCAAAGAGCATATTCTCCATGAGTATTTCAAACATGGATAAAAAATATAAATGTATTATTTATTTGGATATTTTTAGAAAATATTTCTTGAAGATAAAATGTTGATAGAGTTCTAACTGATTCGGTATGGACATTTATATGACGGGAAGTAATATTTTGTTCTAGAACAATTAATTATCTGTCATATATAGGCCCGTATTCAGAATCGATACTAACACTCACACTCATTGAGTAAATCCCATAGAATTGCCTAACGGTTAAGACAGTCATCAACCTTTCAGTAAAGTGGTATTCAGAGTTGAGTGAACTCAGGAAAGTTGAGAATTTGTATGATTAGGAGGGGGCTATCTTTAGGTGTCCTAAATAAAATAATACTGAATACCACTTACTTTTAAGCATTGCTTTTGAATTAATTTACTTAATGAAAGTTAATTGTTGTAAAGGTAGAAAAGAGTAAACAAAGTAGTATTTTGACTTCCATGCAAAATGATTATATAAATAACACATGGGTTTGTGGGTAACAGTAAAAATATCATACCGAGGAAAATACTGTTACCCTAGCCGTGGGTAACAGTATTTCTACGAGGGATGATATTTTTACTGTTACCCACAAACCCATGTGTTATTTATTTTATTACCCCGAACAAATACTGTGATGATCTGAATTTGTCAACTAAATCTAACTGTAACAAAAATAAACCAAGAGAAGCAATAACTAAACTGTCCTTACATTGCAAGTTTTAAGTGTACTGTAGGCCTACTTGAGATAGAAACTGTTTTTCTTTTACTCTTTAGGCAGGTGATGATATCTACCAGTCATAAACATAAAATAAGCTGTGTTTTATTTAGAAAACAAAACACTAACCCATTTCTACGGTTATGATCTGGTTAAAATTGTTAAATAATCCTTTTTTGCATGCTTTAATCGTCTGCATGTTCCAGTTTGACACAAACTTATTCACATTTCAATTACTTCCGTTGAAAACGGATGTTATTTTTGACTATTCAACAAAAAGATATTTTATACGCGAAAAGAACTCTAGGGTGCAAAGAACTAAATTTTATGAGAGTAATAGTTACTTCGGCGATGCCCTATCGTCGAAAATAAGAATGAATCGAGAAAAAAATGGCGGCCATTTTATTTCATTTTATTTAGAAAATAGACCACGTGTCCAGATTTTATACTGTTAAAATACTGTTACCTATGTATGTAACAGTACAAAATTCTTAGTCACGTGGTACACTTGCATTAACAGTAAGAATAACTCTCAGAGGCCTATGGGAAATTAACATTACGAAAACAGTGAGGGGTAATAAAATGCACTGTTATAATACCCTTTGCAAAAAGCAAAAAAAAAAAAGCAGAAGCTAGTTCGTCGGTGTGGCAAATGAGCATTTTTGGAACTGTTACAAGATACCAAGAATATAAAAATTTTGAGAAATAAAAATATTAGCATTTCATAGGCATAATGGTTTTTTTTTAAAATGATATGTCATAAGATGATTGAGACAATCATATAAATATGTATTGAAAAAAAAACATTCATTGACATATACAATTGGAGTCTACTTTCAAGATAAAGTTAACGTTTTTGAAATGTAATATTTTGTTTTCAGTTCTTAAAGCCTGTCTGAAGCCTTTCACATCTTTCTTTAGCTTCCCTTTTTTCCGGGTTTTCCAACATTTTTTTGGCCATTCTGGAATCTACTACATGAACATGGAAACTTTAAAATTCTTTATCAATTTCTCCCCATGGTTTTGTTTTATCGAACGCAGATTCAAATATTTTTTTAGTTTTCCTTTTTTATTAAGAGTTTTAATATATGATTATTTCACTATTTTTTTCCACTTGTGTTAAATACACTACACTTTTTACAAGCATTGTTACAAGTTGCAATATATATTGAGTGTTGTTATGCAACAAAACTGATCGCGTCACGAGAGGTGAGTTTGAGTTAACAAAATGAATGCCAATTTTCATTGTGAGTTACTTACCTTAGTCTACTCCAGCGAAGTTTAAGTCGAGATTGAGATTACGTATCGTTTCTGAATAGTGTAATAGATTACCAAATCAGATATCTTAATTTCCATTTTGGTGATACTACTACTATACGATCATTTTTTGATAAACTAAAGGATCACATTTCATGTTTAAAGTTAGGCAATTATTTTACTCTGCTAAACACTTAACTATTTGGATTTATTTGGCACTTTTGCCAACAAAAAATTATCTCATTCTTTATCTTAATTACTATAAGCAAGTGTTTTGTTAATTGACACGTTTATGACGTCATACTTTAACGAACACTTGAACGTGTGAAGGTTTACGTCATAAGTAACAAGAAGCGCTCTGATCGGTAAGCTGTTGTCTTTATTTATCGGAAGTTTTCCGATCTTTTATTATTTAAGCATTTTATGACAGTTTAAAACATTTTAGATACATGTAAATATCGTGGGTTATACCGTTTTATACCGAGTTATAACCACTTATATCTTTTATTGCGTGTTTCAGCTCTGTATGAAACGACAAATAATTGGTAGAATGATGATTAGGAATTATCAGACCAATACCACTTCCTCATTACTAGCCACAGTTTTTATGAAACACTATTAGTCTAAAAATAATTTGTATTACCTATATATTTTTTTTCAGATCACTTTAGATACTAATTATTACTAAAAACGCAGCAACTGATGTTCTTGTGTCAACTGGTAAAGGGTATTCCACATGTCATAACATAAACTTGTTTCTGTTGGATGATCCGATCTGTCACAGATTACAACGTTAAAGCTTCAACAGTTTTTACCTGTTACTGAGTGTTAATATAATTGACAATAAAATCTTCGGAGCTTTATATACTTAAGTTTGAGTGTCGTAAAGTGTTAATCTATATACATAGTATTAAAGTATGGCGAATCAAGCGAAGCGATGTTTGCATCATTGGCCTACAAGAACGCTGTGTGTTTTTCTTCTGATTCTTCAGGCAGTTTGCATGAACTGGTATCTGATGAGCAACCTTTCCAACACGTGGGCAGCGATCTACAGCGCAGATGCTGTTGTCATAGCATTATTTGCTCTTTCTTTTATGATGGCCTCGAGAAACATGAATATAGAAAAACATTCTCAAAGTCTTACATTTTCTGATGTTAAACACTTACCGTTGACGTATATAGCTTGGTTAGTGTATACAGTTATTATGGATGTTAAGATCATTGTCATATTTAGTACATTTTCCACAGATTTGGACGAAGATTCTTTCTTCGGACCGAATACATTGAAAACAACTATAGCTCTGACAGGAATTGTGTTTATAACATATTTACCTACATTAAATGATGTACAACATGGGCACCGGAAAGATATCATTATAACCCTCACATCGACTGTTGTATTCGATATTCTCGATGGTGTCGACAATCTTGAAAACTTGCTCGAGAAAGACATTCGTGACACATACCCGCCAGGTCTTGACGACGCCATTATTGCTGTTTGTTGCATCAACTTCCTATTACCCACAGTTCCGTTGTTCACGCTCGCGAAAACAAAGTTCGGCATAAAGAAACTACCATTTAAATTGGAATTGTTACATAAATTTGCTATAGCTTACCTTATAAACTTACCTCTGTTTATTACTCGAATGATCACGTGGCATGGTCTGTCTCAAGGTATTTCTATTTTCCTCCTGAAGAATATAATGGCGATGGGTGTTGTGACATTTGAAGTGTGTGAAAAGCTCGTCTTCTCAAAGAAAAGTCATGAAAGAAAAGGATCGGACGATCAACATGAAGCAGCCTCTTCTTTGTAGTATATATTTGTAGAACACATTCTCGTTAAAGTCTAAATAAAGCAGAAATGTCACTTCCAGACAAGAAAGATCGCCGAAATTTTTGTTAAAATTTTGCATTTTAATTCTTAGTTGAAGAAGTAACTAATGTAGTTCTGTTTTAACATTATGAAACTATTATCGTGCTTAGTAACAAAGCAGTCTCAAATACATGAATTGAATTAGTAATTTTCTTGTCATATCTTTTAAAAGTATATATTCATAACAGGTAGGTAACAAAAAAAACACTGAATTGCCTTATCAATAGGTTTTTAAAGAAGTAATGGATGTAAATATTTTAACGTTTGTATGATTTCATATATAATTTAAAAAAAACTCTATTTAGAGTTATCTGTCCTTGAATTTGAAAATGTTTAAATGATTTCCGTGATTTTTTTTGCGACCAAGGATAAAATTAAAAACGCAAACCAAATTGTAAAAGAAATGTTAACCAAACTTATGTATAAAATATCTGCCCTTGAATGACATGAAATTGTAAATATATTTTAATTGAAAGGCAGATAAACGAGCCCGATGACTTTTAATATTTTCGTTTAAAATATCTTATCTTATTCTAAGATCATGCATAATCTTAAAAATGTATATATTTTCATCAATTTTAATTATCCTTATATGTTTACATATTACTGTAGCAAACGCCTTTAAATAAATAAATGTTTTATTAAATCATCTGTCAAACTGCTTTTAATTGTAGTGTAATGCAAATAGTCACGGTAACATATCTGTAGTTGTGCTCCTTATGTTAGGCAAATAGCAGGCGGATTGGATGAATTCATGTTCAGCCAAAAGTATGTTTAGATAGGCCTGTATGCAGGAATGTTTAGTATGACCAGACTTTTAATATTAGCATTCAAATGTTAGGATTATGTTAAATCCCATTAGATATCATCTGATTTCTTTTTATAAACATTGGATTGTTCTCGAATCAAAGCTTAAAAAATAATTATGATAGACAAATTCAACAAGGAAAGGCGGCGTTCCCCAAACAACACAGCAACAAGAACCAGTGGCAAGGAACCAAGAACAAGGCGCAAGGCAGAGCACGGACAGGACAATCACTAAAATGATACCCCCCCCCCCCCCCAAAAAAAAAAAAGAAAAAAGACGTACGTTTATGGTTTAAATTATGTACTTGCTCTATGAATTTTAAACACCAGTTCTTATAGTGTTTTTTTTTCAAACGTTACCTGAATAGATATATCGTAAATGTCTTAGTAAAAGCACACAAAAGTGGTAAATCATCTTTTACAGCGATATCTTTAATTTTGAGAAAAATAAGATCATGATGTGATAAGCTGTGATGAAACTACGTTTTGGTACTCTGCATAAAACAGTTTTAGTTTGTTTGGCCATATCTGGCTCCAGCACATAATACAATAACTGTAACGTTTAACTAGAAGTGGCATATCGCATTGACAACGGGTCAATATGAAAGTGATGTCATTTATACGATCAAGCGAAATGAGTTCGCCGTGCTATGTGAAGAAATACTAATGGCTGCTGTGACTGCTTTCTTATTCACGCGAATAGAAAGCGTGCATAACCGGGTCAATGCATACTGAACGAAGAATTTATTTACTATTATTATCCTCTTATGAAATATAAAGTATCCCTGGGGTCTCATTTCTATCATAGCGATCTCAATTTGCTGCTCTTTTTCACCCTATATGATGCTTGTCAATTAATATTGATATAATATAGCACTTAATTAATTAATTCTTGTTGGAAATTCCGAGCATTATGTCAGAGCGGCATTTTTATGGCAACCATTTGTCGTTAAAGGCGTATATAGGGATACTGAAAAAGTACAATTACAAACATTCACGGCAATTCATATCCCACTAAGTCTAATTTGCCACTGTTATACATTCATTTTTGTTATTAAATCATACAAAATTGAATAAATTAAGAACGTGGCTGGTGTGCCTTCAATTTTAAATGCGTGTTTTTGGAGAACTTTCTTATTTACACTTATCAACTTTACTAAAACACAAAGTCTACTTTATTACAGCTTTAACTCTTTTCAATAAACTCATGAAAATACTAGTATATGGGTTAAAGATCTAATGAAAAACGCCCCCATCTACATTCCACTTTCCCCGCCCCCTCCTCTCCTACTGCACTTATCTGTAATATAAAGATACGTGTAATATAGAGATACGGGGGACTACTTAGATGCAAAGTTGCATTGAAATTACATTTCAGCTCAGTCAAAAGATAACTATTGATTAACAAAACGTTTGAACATTATACAACAAAGTAAGAAAGTTGAATGAGCCTCGTGGGTTTAATCTTTTATATAGTACATATTTCTACAGACACTAAGTGAATGTTTTCATTATAAAAGAACAAAACAATGTGAAATTAATCCGAGTTATATTTCAAATAATTAACATAAAACTTCAAAGCATTCATCAAACTTCTACATTTGAATTTATTATCATAATAAATTTTACGTTACGTTTGAAAAAGGTGTATCATGTTTGTACTAAGTTCTGTTATTGTGCTGAAATGACGCCCCACTAATGTACTACAACTGAAACCTCGATGATTTGCTTTGTCAATGATATCTTAAAATATATACATATATATACTTCTTGTAGAATTGATTCTGTAGTGAAGTAACATATAAAAGAAAAATGACATAAGTGTAACGCATATAAAGACAGGTGACGAAAATGTAACGCATATAATATTATAGAAAGGTGACAAAAGTGTAACGCATAGAAAGAAAGATGACAAATCTGTAACGCACATAAGGATAGATGACACGATTGTAACGCATATAAAGAAAGATGACAAAAGTTTATTTCATGCTTTCCAGTGTTTTATTTAGGAAATAGATATCAATTCTGAGTGCATTGTTGTAGAATAATGCACGGTTTGAGTTCAAATGCGTAGTAATATAATCACGAAGGCCGATAGGCCTGAGTGATTAATTACAAAGCATTTGAACGAAAAACGTGCATTATTATACAATAATGCACGAAGAATTAATATCTATTTCCATTCTAACACGTCAAGAAAAAATATAATTATTATTATTAAGTTGGACTTTATGTTTGGCGGTTAAATTTGTTTTCGCCTCAGAGTTTCCAATAGAAACGTTTTTTAAAGGCCGTTCCAGTGGGTTGAAAAAAACTGTCGTTAAATCTACCGTGTGTAGAAACATTTTGAGAAAAACGAATTTTGAAAATGTTGATAAAACTTTGTTTGTTTATTTTATTTCAGTCTATAATTTTCCAAGCGAAATACAAATTATTAAAAGTGAAATAAATGTAAAACTTAACTCGTCTGCGACGTTAAAATAGCGTACTTGATTTTGATTGTTTTGCACGTGCTGTTTGGCGCTACATTGTGACGTCACGTAAACAACACTTTAAACGTCTGTACAGCGTTAACGACTGAATTAAAGATATTGGTGTTCGAATTTATTTTCTTAGTTAGACCATTTTCTATCATTCTAGATAGTTTTCACAACAAAATTCGACAAAAAATTGTTTTTAATTTATCAGATTTTTCAAACAAAATGGCGCCCTCAATGTGTAAATACACAGGGAGATAATAAGAACGGCGTGTGCATTGTTGCAGAATAATGCACGCTTCCGGCCTTCTTTGTTTATATAGAAAAATTTCCGATAGTGTTAGAATGTAATTTATTACATGCTTTTCGGTGGTTTATAGAAATATATCAGTGATATAAAACTGGTAATTTCACTGTTTGAAACAGTGAAATTACTACTTTGATAATTTCACTGTTTTGAATTTAAGCCCCTTTCGTTGTTTCAGTGAAATACCAGCGTGCACAGTACTGGGTACCAACTTAATGACGTGACGTCGTAAATGACGTCACGTTGTTTATTATTTGGCGCGCTTTTCATTAGGTTAATGTCTTTTTAAAACGTTTCTTTACATGTAATAAAAAGAAAATTTGTTTAGTTTAGTGTAAGATGGAAATATATTTCACCTTGTGAACATGAAAAAGTTCATATTTCACTCGTGGCTGACTCGTGAAATCTTACACTGAACTAAACAAATATCCTCTAAGTAACGCTATGAATATAGCGCAAATGACGTCACGTCAAAGTGTTATTACACTAGTGTAATATCGTCTAGTGTAATATCGTTTTTAGTAATGGCTTTATTACACTCTTGCGCCGCGGTTTATGTACAATAAATGCATTGACCGAACAAGTTTGGATACACGGCTGAATAGAAACGGACATGTATGGTTTCAAAGCGTAACTGAGATTATAATTATGTAACTCTTAATTTCAGTAACCAGTAATAAACTTAACCTATTTATCCTTTAATCTATGTATGAATTTTAAAATAAATCAAATAAGGCTTTCCGGACTTTAATAGTAGTATAAGAAATATGTTAAATGGTAAATGAAATAAATAGGTCATTTTAATTAATCAGTTTTAATAGATAAAACCAGATGTATCCAAAATTGATATCTGTTTCCGGCACCACATCAACTTGCATTTGCAAAAATCTTTTTAACTATTAAATTTTAATGATAATACGTAGACATTTTACACGTACTAACTACTACAGATATAATAAGAGTTAAGTTTCGGTTATACGGAGTAAAATTGTATTTGATTTCTCCACGTATTAATGTTATATTATTATGTTATAAGAGCGAGTGAGGCTTAATTTATATTAAAGGTGAGTGTTTTTGTATATTTGTTTGTTTTGTGGAAGGATATTTTATCATATTCCATGCATTATCCTAAAAAGATCGATAAATGTAAAGTGTTCTTGGTGCTCCGCGTTACATTGTACAGAGGAAAACCATGATCTAACTGTAACGGGTTTGAATAGTCAACCATACATGTGTGTTGAAGTTTACCTTACGGGTCACGACATTAAGCATACACGTGAAATTCATGCACCGGTATATATACTCTCGACACAGTATGGAAATAAGTTCTGTGCTCGATACGTGTTCGTCTTTGAGAGGCATTACATTAGGGTAACTTAACATCGGCGAATAAAACCGCTCAAAAGCATCACTAATATATGCGTTCAGATAATCTCAAAAACGTGGTAATATAATATCAAAGGCTTGCTTTACACCATTATTAACAACTGTTTAGAAACGTTTTAACATTTATTGCAATGAATGTGAGGTCCTGTTTACATGTATATCATAAAATTAGGATTTGGCATCAACTGAAAATTCTAAAATGCACAAAATATGTATTATAGCATGTTTCAAACAAGGTGCCGTATCAATTGAAATAAGTATCTTCTCCAGTCACGGATTATCGAACTTGGTAGAAATGCTATTATCATAACGTTTTGATACAAGCATTCTAAGGATTTGTGAAACTTAAAAGTGCTAGATTTCACAATAGATGAAATATTGCAGACTATCTCAGCCTAAAGTCTAAACATAATTTTGCCCAGAATAAAAATTGATCAAAACTGCTACATTTTCGAGCTTCACTTCAAATCATGAACTATATTGTTCGAATGTTGTGAACGTTATTTCAGTTAAGGACATTTCATGCAAGTCTTGTAGAATTAATGTTGAAATAACAAAGATTGCCAATAGTGTGTCGATTTAAACAATAAATGATACAAATCGAGAAGGCTTTACGCCAAATCAAGATTTTCAGCTAAAATTTTGCATGCTCCAAAACCGCGGTTCGAAAGTTTGAATAAAATACGTCTTTTTGAGATGAAATCTATAGTACCAGGGAAAAAGAAAAGTTGGTGCTTTGCATTGCTTCAATTCGTAACTTAGGCAGCTGGCTTTGAAAATATGAATTTGTATCGGTTTGTTTATGTGTGCCGCCATTTAACTCGGTCACGTAGGATGTCTTCCCTGATTTGGTATGGTATAAATTATACGCACAATTACATTTTATGTCTAACAGCACAAAAGAAAGTGTGTCAGCCTCCATTATATCTTTATATAATATTACGTTGTTTCACAATTAAAATGTTTAAAAATGAAATTGTAGCATAATACCATGTTTTAGCGCACTAAGAAGGAAGTTAGGTGTTGATGTGTGTAAAGTTTTAGCTTTTTAGGTAAAAACGTGTGTATAAGTACGTATCAAACTAAAGTTTTATCAAATAGTTTTGGATATTTTACGCTTAAAACAAAATCGTCATGATTATAAACTTTAGATAAGTATGTAACAGCAAATGCAGGGAGAGCACATGTAGATTTATCATAAATCGAGCATTCTGGAACAGGTGAGGTCGATTTCGTTACAATATTTGTGTTTTTTTCCTTTTCTTTTAAACATAAAATGAAGAACGATTTGACTTACATGTCATTTAATTCTTACAAAAAATATTACTTTTCCTTAGGAATGATATAGATGTCATCTTTGAGGTGGATTGGTCTTCAAAGAGCATATTCTCCATGAGTATTTCAAACATGGATAAAAAATATAAATGTATTATTTATTTGGATATTTTTAGAAAATATTTCTTGAAGATAAAATGTTGATAGAGTTCTAACTGATCTGGTATGGACATTTATATGATGGGAAATAATATTTTGTTCTAGAACAATTAATTATCTGTCATATATAGGCCCGTATTCAGAATCGATACTAACACTCACACTCATTGAGTAAATCCCATAGAATTGCCTAACGGTTAAGACAGTCATCAACCTTTCAGTAAAGTGGTATTCAGAGTTGAGTGAACTCAGGAAAGTTGAGAATTTGTATGATTAGGAGGGGGCTATCTTTAGGTGTCCTAAATAAAATAATACTGAATACCACTTACTTTTGAGCATTGCTTTTGAATTAATTTACTTAATGAAAGTTAATTGTTGTAAAGGTAGAAAAGAGTAAACAAAGTAGTATTTTGACTTCCATGCAAAATGATTATATAAATAACACATGGGTTTGTGGGTAACAGTAAAAATATCATACCGAGGAAAATACTGTTACCCGAGGCGTAGCCAAGGGTAACAGTATTTCTACGAGGGATGATATTTTTACTGTTACCCACAAACCCATGTGTTATTTATTTTATTACCCCGAACAAATACTGTGATGATCTGAATTTGTCAACTAAATCTAACTGTAACAAAAATAAACCAAGAGAAGCAATAACTAAACTGTCCTTACATTGCAAGTTTTAAGTGTACTGTAGGCCTACTTGAGATAGAAACTGTTTTTCTTTTACTTTTTAGGCAGGTGATGATATCTACCAGTCATAAACATAAAATAAGCTGTGTTTTATTTACTATAGAAAACAAAACACTAACCCATTTATACGGTTATGATCTGGTTAAAATTGTTAAATAATCCTTTTTTGCATGCTTTATTCGTCTGCATGTTCCAGTTTGACACAAAATTATTCACATTTCAATTACTTCGGTTGAAAACGGATGTTATTTTTGACTATTCAACAAAAAGATATTTTATACGCGAAAAGAACTCTAGGGTGCAAAGAACTAAATTTTATGAGAGTAATAGTTACTTCGGCGATGCCCTATCGTCGAAAATAAGAATGAATCGAGAAAAAAATGGCGGCGATTTTATTTCATTTTATTTAGAAAATAGACCACGTGACCAGATTTTATACTGTCAAAATACTGTTACCTATGTATGTAACAGTACAAAATTCTTAGTCACGTGGTACACTTGCATTAACAGTAAGAATAACTCTCAGAGGCCTATGGGAAATTAACATTACGAAAACAGTGAGGGGTAATAAAATGCACTATTATTATACCCTTTGCAAAAAGCAAAAAAAAAGCAGAAGCTAGTTCGTCGGTGTGGCAAATGAGCATTTTTGGAACTGTTACAAGATACCAAGAATATAAAATTTTTGAGAAATAAAAATATTAGCATTTCATAGGCATAATGGGTTTTTAAAAAAGATATGTCATCAAATGATTAAGACAATCATATAAATATGTATTGAAAAAAAAACATTCATTGACATATACAATTGGAGTCTACTTTCAAGATAAAGTTAACGTTTTTGAAATGTAACATTTTGTTTTCAGTTCTTAAAGCCTGTCTGAAGCCTTTCACATCTTTCTTTAGCTTCCCTTTTTTCGTCCTGTCTTTCAGGTTTTCCAACATTTTTTTGGCCATTCTGGAATCTACTACATGAACATGGAAACTTTAAAATTCTTTATCAATTTCTCCCCATGGTTTTGTTTTATCGAACGCAGATTCAAATATTTTTTTAGTTTTCCTTTTTTATTAAGAGTTTTAATATATGATTATTTCACTATTTTTTTCCACTTGTGTTAAATACACTACACTTTTTACAAGCATTGTTACAAGTTTGCAATATATATTGAGTGTTGTTATGCAACAAAACTGATCGCGTCACGAGAGGTGAGTTTGAGTTAACAAAATGAATGCCAATTTTCACATTGTGAGTTACTTACCTTAGTCTACTCCAGCGAAGTTTAAGTCGAGATTGAGATTACGTATCGTTTCTGAATAGTGTAATAGATTACCAAATCAGATATCTTAATTTCCATTTTGGTGATACTACTACTATACGATCATTTTTTGATAAACTAAAGGATCACATTTCATGTTTAAAGTTAGGCAATTATTTTACTCTGCTAAACACATAACTATTTGGATTTATTTGGCACTTTTGCCAACAAAAAATTATCTCATTCTGTATCTTAATTACTATAAGCAAGTGTTTTGTTAATGGACACGTTTATGACGTCATACTTTAACGAACACTTGAACGTGTGAAGGTTTACGTCATAAGTAACAAGAAGCGCTCTGATTGCGGTAAGCTGTTGTCTTTATTTATCGGAAGTTTTCCGATCTTTTATTATTTAAGCATTTTATGACAGTTTAAAACATTTTAGATACATGTAAATATCGTGGGTTATACCGTTTTATACCGAGTTATAACCACTGATATCTTTTATTGCGTGTTTCAGCTCTGTATGAAACGACAAATAATTGGTAGAATGATGATTAGGAATTATCAGACCAATACCACTTCCTCATTACTAGCCACAGTTTTTATGAAACACTATTAGTCTAAGAATAATTTGTATTACCTATATATTTTTTTTTCAGATCACTTCAGATACTAATTATTACTTAAAACGCAGCAACTGATGTTCTTGTGTCAACTGGTAAAGGGTATTCCACATGTCATAACATAAACTTGTTTCTGTCGGATGATCCGATCTGTCACAGATTACAACGTTAAAGCTTCGACAGTTTTACCTGCTACTCAGTGTTGATATAAGTGATAATAAAATCTTCGGAGCGTTTGAGTGTCGTAAAGTGTTAATCTACACATAGTATTAAAGTATGGCGAATCAAGCCAAGCGATGTTTGCATCATTGGCCTACAAGAACGCTGTGTGTTTTTCTTCTGATTCTTCAGGCAGTTTGCATGAACTGGTATCTGATGAGCAACCTTTCCAACACGTGGGCAGCGATCTACAGCGCAGATGCTGTTGTCATAGCACTATTTGCTCTTTCTTTTATGATGGCCTCGAGAAACATGAATATAGAAAAACATTCTCAAAGTCTTACATTTTCTGATGTTAAACACTTACCGTTGACGTATATAGCTTGGTTTGTGTATACAGTTATTATGGATGTTAAGATCATTGTCATATTTAGTACATTTTCCACAGATTTGGACGAAGATTCTTTCTTCGGACCGAACACATTGAAAACAACTATAGCTCTGACAGGAATTGTGTTTATAACATATTTACCTACATTAAATGATATACAACATGGACACCGGAAAGACATCATTATAACCCTCACATCAACTGTTGTATTCGATATTCTCGATGGGGTCGACAATTTAGAAAATCTGTTCGAGAAAGACGTTCGTGACACATACCCGCCAGGTCTTGACGACGCCATTATTGCTGTTTGTTGCATCAACTTCCTGTTACCCACAGTTCCGTTGTTCACGCTCGCGAAAACAAAGTTCGGCATTAAGAAACTGCCGTTTAAATTGGAATTGTTACATAAATTTGCTATAGCTTACCTTATTAATTTACCACTGTTTATTACACGAATGATCACGTGGCATGGTCTTTCTCAAGGTATTTCCATTTTCCTCCTTAAGAATATAATGGCGATGGGTGTTGTGACTTTTGAAGTGGGTGAGAAGCTTATCTTCTCAAAGAAAAGCCATGAAAGAAAAGAATCAGGTGATTCACATGAAGCGGCCACTTCATTGTAGTGTATATGTAGAGCACATTCTCTAAATAAAGCAGAGATGCCACTTCGATGCGAAAGAGATTGCCGAAATTTTTGTTAGATCTTCGCAATTGAATTGTTAGTGTATAAGTATCTAATGTAGCTTTGTTTTAACATTATGAAACATCATACTCTAAGATCATGCATTATCTAAAAAATTATATTTTCACAGTTTTTAGTATCCTCATATGTTAACATATTACTGTAGCATACGCCTTTAAATAAATAGATAAATAAATTATTTATTTAATCATCTGTCAAACTGCTTTTAATTGTAGTGTAATGCAAATAGTCACGGTAACATATCTGTAGTTGTGCTCCTTATGTTAGGCAAATAACAGACGGATTGTATGAATTCATGTTCAGCCACAAGTATGTTAGGTAGGCCTGTATGCAGGTACACAGTGTATGTTTAGTATGACCAGACTTTTGATATTAGCATTCATATGTTAGAATTATATTAAATCCCATTAGATAACATCTGATTACATTTTGAAAACATTGGATTGTTCTCAAATCAAAGCAGGTAACATCGGCAAATAAAGCATAAAATATAATAGACAAGATAAACAAGGAAAGGCGGCGTTCAATGAACGCAACCTCCACATGACCCAGCAACAAGAACCAGCGCCAAGGAGCCAAGGACAGGGCGCAAGGCAGAGTACGGACAGGACAATCACTCAAATAATACCCAAAAAGAAAGACATCCGTTTATGGTTTAAATTATGTACTTGCTCTATATATTTTATATACAGTTCTAACAGTGTTTCCCCAAACATTACCTAAATAGATATATCGTAAATGTCTTAGTAAAAGCACACAGAAGTGTGAAAATCGTCTTTTACATCGATATCTTTCATTTTGAGGAAAATTGAGGCCATGATATGATAAGCTGTGGTGAAACAAGGTTTTGCTCCTCTGCATAAAACAGTTTTAGCCTGTTTGGCTAATTCTGGCTTCAGCACATAATACAATAGCTGTAACGTTTAACTAGAAGTGGCATATCGCATTGACAGTCCGATTTCTCATACGGTTCAATATGAAAGTAATCTATTTTATGCTTTTCAGCGGATTACTGATTTATCCGTGAAAATTATATTTGATAATTTCACAGTGAAAATTATCAAAATATAATTTCACACTTTTCAATGACGAAACTACTTTTTTAAGATATTCCCCATGTGGTACCTGAATTTTATTTTTGCTGACTATTCCGACAATGTCAGGCTGCTTAAAGAAAAGCAAAGCTGAAATTGATAAATATCTTACATATCAAAATTAATAAAAAGAAGAAAACTTACAGTATGTCACTTCTATTCATTCAAATTACCAATCACCAAATATCGTCTCTTTAATTTTTTGTTTCATTTTTACAGTCTGAAAAATACATTCCTTCAACATGCAAAACTGCTCTTGATAACATTTGGGAATATTTAAGTATACTACGAGCAATAACTGCCGTATGCTTTATGAAATCTTGAAGAGCAATGGCAGCTTTCACTCGAAGAATATGTAAACAACCCAGCGTTCGTAAGGCTTCCAAGTTTTCCAATTTCCTATCCACTTTTTTGAATGTTTACACATCTGTCAACACTTATTTATTGTCTGTTACAAACCTCAAATAAGTTTTCTTTCTTAAAAAGGTGTATGACTAACAAATCCAAATGATATCCCTCTGAATCAAAGACAATTATTTTCCTCCAGTGAAATACACAACTTTAAAAATGGCGGCCGTTTACATTTAACAAAGCCAGGTCTAATATAAATTCGCAGTCAGTAACAGAAATATGGATGGATGGTTGGACTTTTCTCCTACTAAAATTGTTTGTTTTTATTATTAAAACAAGCGATCAGACATATTTTTTTAATAAAATGAATACTATCACTACCTTTTAACATTGATTGTGGAACTTATTTTTCAGCCCATGACTTCTGGTATTTAATGAGAAATTCGACTTTTTAGAGGCTCTCAATGGGGAAAACAGATTTTAATATTAACGTAAATATTAAGGAAATTTCGTTTTAACCTGTTTTTAAGCATAAAATAAAAAGAAAATTTGTTTGTTTGTTGTGTAAGATGTAATTTTATTTCATCTCGTGAACTTTAAAAACAGTATTCTCACGAGTGGCGTAGCCACTCGTGAGAATACTGTTTTTAAAGCCCACGAGATGAAATAAAATTTCATCTTACACACAAACAAACAAATATCCTCTATATCATTTATACGATCAAACGAAATGAGTTCGTTGTGCTTTATGCCAGAAATACTAATGGCTGCTGTGACTGCTTACTTATTCAAGCGGATAGGAAGCGTGCATAACGGGGTCAATGCATACTGAACGTAGAATGTATTTACTATTATTCTCTTATGAAATATAAAGTATCCCTGGGGTCTCATTTCTATCATAGCGATCTCAATTCGCTGCTCTTTTTCACCCTATATGATGCGTGTCAATTAATATTGATATAATATAGCACTTAATTAATTAATTCTTGTAGGACATTCCGAGAATTATGTCAGAGTGGCATTTTTATGGCAACCATTTGTCGTTAAAGGCGTATATAGGGATACTGAAAAAGTACAATTACAAACATTCACGGCAATTCATATCCAACTTAGTTGGTCCAATTTGCCACTGTTATACATATATTTTTGTTTATTTAATCATACAAAATTGAATAAATTAAGAACGTGGCTGGTGTGCCTTCAATTTTAAATGCGTGTTTTTGGAGAACTTTCTTATTTACACTTATCAACTTTACTAAAACACAAAGTCTACTTTATTACAGCTTTTTTTCAATAAACTTATGAAAATGACTAGTATATGGCTTAAAGGTCTAACTACATTCCACTTTCCCCGCCCTAGACGTCACCCTCCTCTCCTACTGCACTTATCTGTAATATAAAGATACGTGTAATATAAAGATACGTGTAATATAGAGATACAGGGGACTACTTAGATGCAAAGTTGCTTTGAAATTACATTTCAGCTCAGTCAAAAGATAACAATTGATTAACAAAACGTTTAAACATTATACAACAAAGTAAGATAGTTGAATGAGCCTCATGGGTTTAATCTTTTATATAGTACATATTTCTACAGACACTAAGTGATTTTTTTCATTATAAAAGAACAAAACATTGTGAAATTAATCCGAGTTATATTTCAAATAATTAACATAAAACTTCAAAGCATTCATCAAACTTCTACATTTGAATTTATTATCATAATAAATTGTACGTTACGTTTGAAAAAGGTGTATCATGTTTGTACTAAGTTCTGTTATTGTGCTGAAATGACGCCCCACTAATGTGCTACAATTGAAACATCGATGATTTGCTTTGTCAATGATATATTAAAATATATATACATATATATACTTCTTGTAGAATTGATTCTGTAGTTAAGTAACATATAAAAGAAAGATGACATAAGTGTAACGCATATAAAGACAGGTGACGAAAATGTAACGCATATATAGAAAGGTGACAAAAGTGTAACGCATAGAAAGAAAGATGACAAATCTGTAACGCACATAAGGAAAGATGACACGATTGTAACGCATATAAAGAAAGATGACAAAAGTGTAACGCATATAAAGAAATATTACAAAAGTGTAACGCATATAAAGAAAGATGACAAAAGTGTAACGCATATAAAGAAAGATGACAAAAGTGTAATGCATATAAAGAAATATTACAAAAGTGTAATGCATATAAAAAGATGACAAAAGTATAATGCATTAGCGATACGAAGTATTGAACTATAAGCTCACTGGAAATCTACAGAAAACAACGGACGTATAAATTAACCATAAGCAAAGAAAATTAAGTTTTAATTTTATAAATTAAATGCATTGACCGAACAACTTTGGATTCACGGCTGAATAGAAACGGACATGTATGGTTTCAAAACGTCACTGAGATTATAATTTTGTAACTCTTAATTTTAGTAACCTTAGCCTATTAATCTATGTAACAGTATTATGTATGAATTTTTAAATAAATCAAATAAGGCTTTTCGGACTTTGATTACTGGTTGTATAAGAAATATGTAAAATTGTAAATGAAATAAGAAGGTCATTTTAATTTTTAAGTTTTAATCGATAAAAGCAGATGTATTCCAAATGGATATCTGTGTAGCTACACAATGTTTCCGGCACCACATCAACTTGTATTTGCAACTCTTAAATTTTAATGATAATGCGTATACATTTACACTTCCTTACTACTACAGATATAATAAGAGTTAAGTTTCAGTTATACGGAGTAAAATTGTATTTGATTACTCCACGTATTAATATGTTATATTATTATGTTATAAGAGCGAGTGAGGCTTAATTTATATTGAAGGTGAGTGTTTTTGTATATTTGTTTGTTTTGTGGAAGGATGTTTATCATATAATTAAGATTTGGCACCAGCTGAAAATGCTAAAATGCACAAAATATTTTTTAAAGCATGTTTCAAAAAGGGCCCGTAACAATTGAAACAATTATCTTCCTTCACGGATTATCGAACTTAGTAGAAATGCTATTATCATAACGTTTTGATACAATAATTTCAAGGATTTGTGAAGACATAAAAGTGCTAGATTTCACCTTAGATGAAATATTGCAGAATTTCTCAGCCTAAAGTCTAAATATGAAGGTGAATGTTGCCCAGAAAAAACTGCTACATTTTCGAGCTTCACTCCAAATCATGAACTATTTTGTTCGACTGTTGTGTACGTAATTTCTGTTTAGGACGTTTCACGTCTTGTAGAATTAATGTTGAAATAACAAAAATTGCCAATAGAGTGCCTATTTAAACAATAAATGATAAAAATCGAGAAGGCTTCACTCCAAATCAATATTTTCAGCTGAAATTTGGCATAGCTTCAAAACCGCGGTTCAAATGTTTTATCAAAAAGTTATATTGGATATTTGTCGCTTAAAACAAAATCGTCATGATGATATTCTTTAGATAAGTATAAAACAATTAATGCAGGGAGACTTAATTTCAAAGTTTTCGTTGCAATATTTGTCTATTTTTCCTTTCTTTTAAACATAAAACGACGAACGATTTGACTTATATCTCATTTAATTCTTATATAAAAAATATTACTTCTTCTTTAGAATGAGAAATATTTCATCTTTAAAGTGGATTGCTCTACCAAGAGCATGTTTTCCATGCGTTTTTCAAACTTGGATAAAACAACATAAATGTATTGTTAATTTGGCTATTTTTACAAAATATTTCGTGAAGATGAAATGTTGATAGAGTTCTAACTGATTCGGTATGGACATTTATATGACGGGAAGTGATATTTTGTTCTAGAACAATTTATTATCTGTCATATATAGGCCCGTATTCAGAAAAGTGGGTTTGCGACCAGCATGGATCCAGGCTGGTCTGGATCCATGCTGGTCGCAAACGCATTACGTTGGTTTTGTCGTGACGCGGCTCGAATTATAAAGTAGGTGTCGAGTGAACTCAGGAAAGTTGGAAATTTGTAAGATTAGGAAGGGGCTACCTTCAGGTGTCCTAAATAAAAAAATACTGAATTTCACTTACTTTTGAGCATTGATTTTGAATTAATTTACTTAATGAGAGTTAATTGTTGTAACAATTGCAAAAAGCAAAACAAAAGCAAAAGCTGGTTCGTCGGTGTGGCAAATGAGCATGTTTTGGAACTGTTGCAAGATACCAAGAATATAAAAAAAAATGAGAAATAAAAATATTAGCATTTCATAGGCATAATGGGTTTTTATAAAAGATATGTCATAAGATGATTAAGACAATCATATAAATATGTATTGAAAAAAAAATTCATTGACATAAACAATTGGAGGCTACTTTCAAAATAAAGTTAACGTTTTTGAAATATAACATTTTGTTTTCAGTTCTTAAAGCCTGTCTGAAGCCTTTCATTATTTCTTTCTTTTTCGTCCCGTCTTTCATGTTTTCCAACATTTTTTTGCCATTCTGGAATCTACTACATGAACTTGAAAACTATTAAATTCTTTATCAATTTTTCCCCATGGTATTGTTTTATCGAACGCAGATTCAAATATTTTTTTGTTTTCCTTTTTTATTAAGAGTTTTAATATATGATTATTTCACTATTTTTCCACTTGTGTTAAATACACTTTTTACAAGCATTGTTTGCAATATAAATTGAGTGTTGTTATGCAACAAAACTGATCGCGTCACGAGAGGTGAGTTTGAGTTAACAAAATGAATGCCACTTTTCACATTGTGAGTTACTTACCTTAGTCTACTCCAGCGATATGACCTTTTGTGAGTTTAAGTCGAGATTGAGATTAAGTATCGTTTCTGAATACGGGCCATAGTAATCAGGTACTTACCTCTATTTATTTCTGATATCTTAATTTCCATTTTGGTAATATACAGTACACTATACGATCACTTTTCATGTTTAAAGTTAGGCAATTATTTTATTCTGCTAAACATGTAACTATTTGGATTTATTTGGCACTTTTGCGAACGAAAATTTATTTCATTCTGTATCTAAATTACTATAAGCAAGTTTTTTGTTAATGGACACGTTCATGACGTCATACTTTAACGAACACTAAACGTGTGAAGGTTTTACAGAAAGCGCTCTGATCACCATTGCGGTTAAGCTGTTGTCTTTATTTATCGGAAGTTTTCCGATCTTTTATTATTTCCCATCCTTATTCATTTTTATGTAAACTATGAAAATGTCATGTCTAAAATACTTAATACAATTCATAAAAGTAAAATTTGTTTTTATTTTCATTTCTTTTACTAAGTTACAAAAATGGTGCCGAGAAACAAACCTAAACTCTCCGTCCCCCGTTTACATAGAGATGTCATATCGGATCATGTATCTCATAGTTACCATATACTTTTTTGTGGCTTTATCTTGATGATACCAGGGGATTAACTAGGCGTACTCCTGTACGCCCGTACGTACAAATCAATACTGTATTCCGAAAAATCACATGCGCTAAAAGTTCTAAAAAAGTGATCAAAACAGAGGGGGTAGTGTGGTCGGGGCAACATATATTCACCAACTATATTTTTTATCATTATATAAAGAATTATGAAATAAACAGTATTAATTAATATCTTTTAAAATGATCTATATTGCGATATCTTATAGATTCAGCGGAGGAAAAGTTACAAAAAGTTTCAGCACCGATTCTTGGTTAATATATTCCCGGAGCATTGGCGGAATATGTTTTGCGCTCCGTGCTTCTTATTCGGCGAGCAGGTCGTCTACCGAAAACAAGATCTAAAGAAACTGTTGCATCTGAAGTCATTGTTGAAGGTATTGAACACACATCGGAAGAAGAGAGTAATAATGTCATAAGTGACATCATCGACAATAAGAGCGTAGTAAATAAAAATAAACAAAAGCAGTCAATTTTCGTTGCTGATGGTAATGAGATTTTCAAACCTTCAGAACCATGTGTATTCAATGATTTGAATCAATGCGCAAATTCCGTAATTACATCCCTTTAAGGACTGACAAATGGTATTTAATTTTGCTATGTTCTACCATTATGCCTTAGAAATTTTATCCATTTTATTTCTCAAAAACTTTTTTACTTTTGATATCTTATTGGATCTACTACACCTTTCGAAAAAGAAAACTCATTTGCCTAATGTATAAACATTTTTTTGCTACATGTGTTCTGTTGGCAATTGGTAATTATAGTGAATTAGTTTTCTTTTGGGTTTTTTTTTGTTGTTGTTGTTGTTGTTTTTGTATGATAGTCAAAATACTACCTTGTTTATATTATGTTAGCTTTGCAACACAACACGGCACGTACATCCCTACTTTCTTCTGATGATTAACATCTAAAATGTTCTAAATCCATTATCGAAGCACTATTTAATAAATGTTTGACATTTCTAAAGTATTAAACAATATGGATTGCTGAGGCATAATGTGCCAACTAATAGACTATTTTCATTACTAATCTTTAAAGGCACAGTGAGCCTTAAAAATGAATACTATTTTTTCATCTGAAGAAAAAGGCAAACCTTTATTTTATTATACTTTATGATTGTTTCAAGCAATTAAGATGTATGATTTTATCGTGGATTATACCGTTCTATACCGGGTTATAACCACTGATGTCTGTTATTGCGTGTTTTCAGCTCTGCAAAAAAAAACTGGTAGAATGATGATTAGGAATTATCAGACCAATACCCTTCATTCATCACTAGCCACAGTTTTTATGAAACACTATTAAAATAACTCTTATTACCTATATTATTTTTTTCAGATAACCTCAAATACTAATTATTATTTAAAACGTAGCAACTGATGTTCTTGTGTCAACTGGTAAAAGGTATTTAACAAGTCATCTCATAAACTTGTTTCTGTCAAAGGATAATCCGACCTGTCACAGATTACAACGTTAAAGCTTCGACAGTTTTACCTGCTACTCAGTGTTGATATAAGTGAAAATAAAATCTTCGGAGCGTTTGAGTGTCGTAAAGTGTTAATCTACACATAATATTAAGTATGGCAAGTCAAGCGAAGCGATGTTTGCATCATTGGCCTACAAGAACGCTGTGTGTTTTCTTTCTGATTCTTCAGGCAGTTTGCATGAACTGGTATCTGATGAGCAATCTCTCCAACACGTGGGCAGCGATCTACAGCGCAGATGCTGTTGTCATAGCACTGTTTGCTATTTCTTTTATGATGGCCTCGAGAAACATGAATGTAGAAAAACATTCTCAAGGCCTTTCATTTTCTGATGTTAAACACTTACCGTTGACGTTTATAGCTTGGTTTGTGTATACAGTTATTATGGATGTTAAGATCTTTGTCATATTCAGTACATTTTCCACAGATTTGGACGAAGATTCTTTCTTCGGATCGAACACGTTAAAGACAACTATAGCTCTGACAGGAGGTGTGTTCATAACATTTTTACCTACATTAAATGATATACAACATGGACACCGGAAAGACATGATTATAACCCTCACATCGACTGTTGTCTTCGATATTCTCGATGGTGTCGACAATTTAGAAGACCTGTTCGAGAAAGACGTTCGTGACACATACCCGCCCGGTCTTGACGACGCCATTATTGTTGTTTGTTGCATCAACTTCCTGTTACCCACAGTTCCGTTGTTCACGCTCGCGAAAACAAAGTTTGGCATAAAGAAACTACCATTAAAATTGGAATTGTTACATAAATTTTCTATAGCTTACCTTATAAACTTACCTCTGTTTATTACACGAATGATCACGTGGCATGGTCTATCTCAAGGTATTTCTATTTTCCTCCTGAAGAATATAATGGCGATGGGAGTTGTGACTTTTGAAGTGTGTGAAAAGCTCATCTTCTCAAAGAAAAGCAAAGAAAGCAAAGGATCAAATAACTCGCAGGAAGGTACTTCACTGTAATGCAGTTGTCTGAAACTTCTCCAGTTACACAATACTAGCCTCAGTATCTTAGAAAATAATGCTTTTATTTTCCTTTTTGTATATGCATGCCACATAAGTTTGCATTCGAATTTTGTGTTCATTGTACTTCTTGTCTTGCAGATGTTTCATCATGGTGAATCTATATAACTAACCTGTGTAACCGAGTCGAAAGGCATGAATTTACATCGTCCTGTCTTAAAGTGACATTATGCCCATCCAAGGGTAACTAGTGAGTGAACAGGAGAATATAAAAATAAGTTTTCATTTTGCCATAATTCCTTTAAATTTAATAATTTACTTGCCATAGACAGTAAATAATGCACAGATCCAAATAAAATTTCTGTAAATATCTATTAGAATTTACCTATAACGCTCAGTTTATAAAAAGATGGGGACAGTCTTTATATTTTAGGCAGATTTATAATTTTATTCTGAACATTTTCCAATATAAACTGTTGGTCAAACACCATTTTAACAGTCAATCTTTTAAAATATAAAGTCAATTTAGCTCAACTTGACTATGAAAATATGAGCATAATGTCACTTTAATATGTTTAAGTGCCAGTTCTGATAATATCAAATAAACATCTGATTATAAAGATTGACAGAATGACAAAGAACGACGTTTTAAGTTCACCTACATATGAACCAGATTACATGTGAGTGCTCTGGGGTTGCTAACTTATTCACGCGGATAGAAAGCGATGAATACAGAATACGTGTAATAAATTAACTCGACGTATCTATAAAAAAATGAAATATAAAGCATCCATGGGTTTTATCCTTATCACGCCGATCTTTATTTGCTGCTCTTTTTCACTCTAAATGGTGCGTGTATGTAAAGCATTTATTTGATTATCCTTTTTAATAATTAATGCATTTATGAGGATAAAAATATTGTCGACTGTAATAAAAATCGAGAAATTTGTCACAGGGGCTTGATTTGATTTGTCATTATAATAGAAGAGAAGCTGAAAAGGATGATGCCAGTCAATGTTCGAGTTAACCAGTCAATGTTCGAGTTAACCAGTCAATGTTCGAGTTAACCAGTCAATGTTCCTGTAAACCAGTCAATGTTGTAATAAAAACTTTGGTTTTCTTACCAACTTTAAAAAGCTCCTGTTCAAATTCACGGGAATTGTATCGAATAAATTAACAATGAAAATGAATGCCGAATTTTGCGATGTAATCAACGTTTTAGATTTAATTTTGAAACAAATTTGCAGATTAGTCAGTCACGTGTTATACCAGTATGATACTTATAAGAACAAGATACATGATTGTATATAACTTCCAGATGTTTATCAACAACAAAAGTTGTTACCGAAATAACGAACTGCAAAGACACTCAAAAAGTTCACCATATAAATTAAGTTTTAGTTGTTCTTATTATAGCATTTTATTTTTCTTCGACTTATAGATGCGTCAGGTTGAATATATGTGTTTTCGACTTAGTGAGATAAAAGGTTGAAACACGATATATACGTTAAAGTTTTATTATTATCATCAGGTTATTATAGAAATGAATAAATCTTATAAAATATCTTTGCACGCTGTCACACTAAAGAGAAGGGACTTAAATCAGGCAAAGACTGGAGTATATACTTCCCCTGAGTTATCTCCCATAATTAAGTTCAGGCATCGATTTGTGTGATGTTATCATATGAGAATTATGTTTCTGTTTAAAGAATGATTAAACCACAAAAACGTTTTGATATATATAAACTATAAATAACACTATATACAGATAGTATTATATGTAATGAAAGTCAATCTTTAATGATGAATCAGTCTGAGACACCGCCCTGACTAACTTACGCTGTTTACAGTTTGAAACAGTCATTTACCGATTTTTAGAATTTTATTTTTAATTAAGTATAAACAAAACTGAAACCAAAATTTCTAAGTTACTCACAGTATATAGGTTAGACAGACTGTTCGATGATCTTTTCGTTATGTAGCAAAGGCAAACATGTGTTTTATCATATTATAGTAATGTATATTTGTATTTAGAACATGTAAACACATACAAATCTCCCATCACTATAGATGTACTAAATTAAAGTAAAGTAAAAAAATAATCATAAAAGACGTAAATATGGTGACTCAGGTGTAAAACCAATGAGTAACATTTTTTGAAATTGTAACAAGGGGCCAGAAATTAAAAGCTTTTGCAAAATAAAAATGATAACATTTTTTATGCTTAATGTACCTTTTAAACATGATATGCATAATCAATAGCGTTCCACACATCAGTTTATTTTTAAAGCGCTTTTTGTTCTGAAACTGAATGTGAATGTTTAAAGCGTTTGATCTTTGAGACAAAACCCCTGCCGTATATTTCAATCAATTATTTGCACTTACTGCATTTACAGCATTTTCAATAATTAACAACATCTAACAATGGTGTATGAAAAAGCCATGCTCTAATAAACAGACGACAAATTCCAAACACATAACGGCGACGGGTAATGAATAGTTGTAATTTGATGTTCTGTTATGATATTATATTCTTTTGTTGCTTTTCATTGATTGGGTTGGAATTGCTGTAGACTTCTTGTTTTACAGTGGCGGATCTATTAATGAAATTGACTGTGCTATTTGCTATGGACAGTGAAGTGTTTATAAGCAGAATTCAGATTTATTTTATGTAAGAAAGGAATTAAAACTGTTTACACATCTGTCGGATCATTTGGTAGAGACGTTCAGAAAAGAAATGCAGGTCAAAAGATGTTTGCATCATTGGCCTACACGAGTGTTTTGTATATCTATATTGATTTTACAATCTGCGTCCTTGAACTGGTACATGATGACTGGGTTATCATATGTCTGGGCGGCAATTTACGCGCTCGATGTTGCTGTAATTGTTGTCTTTGTAATAACATTTCTCATCTCTTCAAGAAATATACGCGTAGAGAAACATACTAAAGATTTGGACATTTCTCATTTACGATATTTGCCGTTTGTATACATGTCTTGGTTCGTGTATACTGTCGTACTCGGTGTCAAAGTTGTTGCTATATTCAGCACAGACGCAAAAGAACTTCATGAAACAGACTTCTTTGGACAAAATACTTTAAAAGCAAGTATAGCATTGGCGGCGGTTGTTTTCTTAACTTTTTTACCAACACTTAACGATGTTCAGCATGGACCAAGGAAAGATCTGATTGTTGCTCTTACATCTACTGTAACAGTTGATATTCTAGACGGAGTTGATAATCTTGAAATTCTATTCGATGTTGGGTTGATTGACACGTTCCCGCAAGGACTTGATTATGTTATTATTATTGAAAGCTGCATCACCTTCATGTTACCCATAGTTCCACTGTTCATTCTTGCACGATACAGATTCGGACTTAAAGCGCCATCTATGAAATATTTAGCCTTGTTTCGGTTTGCGATCGTATATTTGGTCAATTTTCCACTTTTAGTTTTAAGGTTATACATATGGCACGGTCTATCACGGGGTATATCCGTGTTTTTGTTAAAGAATATGATGGCGATGGGTGTTGTCACATTTGAATTGTTTGAAAAACTTCTGTGCCAGAGGAAAAAGCCGGGAAACAGGGAGACTAGTACAGCTGTTCCGGATGCTGACAATTTACAGGACATCATTTGAGTCCGGTCTTATGTGTACAATTCTAGATATTAAATATGAAACCATTTAAAATTGTCTGTATCGCAATTTTTTTTATAAAAAAAAGTTAACTGTATCATTGATTTTTGGACAGAATGTATACGTAATGTCACAGGAGCTTGAAATTCCATCAGTAATCGCTCTAAAGTCCGATTTTTAAAAAAAAAATCCATAAAGTACCTATATAAAACAACATTTTTTTATATACATGTATAGGTATGGATTTTTTAATCGGACTTTAAATAGAGCGATTATTGATAGAATTTCAAGCTCCTGTGGTAATGTTTCTTGCTTAATATGATAAATAAATAAATAAAATCATTTTGACTTTGCACAAATGTATTCAGGACAGCATTTATATTTTGTACACCGTTGACTGAGGGCTATTAAAGATCCTGTATGTTGTAATTGAGGTTGTATACCACACTTAAATGAAATTATATATATGTATGTATATAATTATGCTTATAAAACAATTTTCAAACATCGAAGAATATGTAAAATATGTACTGCAAATATTTGTACATATTATATGTAATCATTAAAATATATGCATTCATTTCTTATTGAAAAAATTGACTTAGACTTTATAGAAAATAATTTTTTTATTACCTCCCTTTATTTACATGAAATGTTAAATTCGGTAATATCTTTATAAATAATGCTTTTTGGAACTTACAAAATTGATAAATCTTAATTTGAGCATCATATTTATGATATAAAACCATAAAAAAATGTGTTACAGGATCTTTAAGATACGCGTGCTGATATCAATACCATGAGGGAAACCAAATTTACACGTAGATCTAGATCTAGATACTTTATGTAAGTGCGTCATCTGCAAGCAAGAACAGTCTTATGTTACCAGCATCGCGCATGAGCAAACTGTCCTTCAACTGAAGCCTAACCGTTACTTTCGAAAATGTAAGAAAATTTCCCTTGTGATTAATGTTCCACATGGACATGGGCAGCTATATCTTTAACTGTATCAACTTAATTATTGTTACCGATAGTTCCGTATTTTCATTGTATTTGTCAAGTCAATTTTCTACATTTTAATCCTGAAATACTTAAACCCCCGTAACTACCTAATGCCTTACTCCAAGTTCAAACAACGCACACACCTCACACTTATTTAGTAGCACAGGAGCAATGATAACTGATCCGAATGTAAAGGTCAAATATATTCACATACTTTATATGTATCACTGCATATGATCTGCAATATGATATTTTAAAAAATCCCCGAGAGGATAACTTCTGAAGTAGAGCATGTAGCCTAAACATTTAACAACTCTTAATAAGAGAGATAGTCGATTAAACTTTTAAATATGTTCCTGCAGTGAGGCGGTGCATTTATAAGTCAATATTTGAGGTACTTTATGCCCGTCCCGCCCTGCAACCGTTTTACTCAACGAAACTGTGGGCCACTCGAGTATTGTGCATGTTCATGTTTTAACGTTTTGTTTGTTTATATCTTTTTTCTTCTTCTTTCTCGGTAGCGTAGGACACTTTTAAATGTCATAATTACAGTTTTTGAATGTTGTGATCTAATTTTTTGTCATTTAGTCAAATTGAGGTGATATTCAATCAAAACTACAAGTCGATATATGTGTTTGAGTTTTTTTTAACAGCAATTGCAATCATCGATTTTAGTTTATGAAATGGATATCAACTAGAGGCTTCAATAATTTACAGTGTATTCAGTATCCGATAACATTTTCTCATCTACTGATATTCAATGATAAACTTGAATATTATAAGCGTGATTAAGAAACTTAATAAATATCATAATCGTGGTTAAGAAACTTATTTATAATCGTGGTTAAGAAACTTAACTATCATAATCGTGGTTAAGAAACTTATATATCATAATCGTGGTTAAGAAACTTAAATATCATAATCGTGGTTAAGAAACATAAATTGCATAATCGTGGTTAAAAACATTTATATCATATTCGTGGTAAAGAAACTTAAATATCATATTCGTGGTAAAGAAACTTAAATGTCATATTCGTGGTAAAGAAACTTAAATATCATATTCGTGGTAAAGAATTTAGATATCGTAATCGTGGTTAAGAACTTAAATATCATAATCGTGGTTAAGAAAATTAAATATCATATTTGTGGAAAAGAAACTTAAATATCGTATAAGTGGTAAAGAAACTTAAATATCACAATCGTGATAGAGAAACCTAAATATCATATAAGTGGAAAAGAAACTTGAATATCATATATCGTGGTAAAGAAACTTAAATATCACAATCGTGATAGAGAAACCTAAATATCATAATCGTGGAAAAGAAACATGAATGTCATAATCGTGGTTTAGAAACTTAAATATCAGAATCGTGGTAAAGAAACTTAAATATCACAATCGTGATAGAGAAACCTAAATATCATCTAAGTGGAAGAGAAACTTGAATATCATATATGTGGTAAAGAAACTTAAATATCACAATCGTGATAGAGAAACCTAAATATCATAATCGTGGAAAAGAAACATGAATATCATAATCGTGGTTATGAAACTTAAATATCAGAATCGTGGTTAAGAAACTTAAATATCATAACTGTGGTTAAGAAACTAAAATATCATATTCGTGGTAAAGAAACTTAAATATCATATAAGTGGTAAAGAATATTCAATATCATAATGTGGTAAAATCGTGGTTAAGACTTGTAAGGCATTGGTGTATATTACAAGCGATACAATAATGTGTTTGTCATAACCATATTTAGAAAAGACATGTAAAAACAAATAAACAAATATATAAATTTAATTCAGGACGATGTGTGAAACAAACAAGAACTATCTGTTCCCCAAAATAACGAAACAGGCAAATTTTATAAAATAAATTGTAGATCTTCAGCCTTATATGTGATTTATTTTATCTCGGTGGAAATGACTCATAAAATGCTTGGAACATACGGATGAAAAATGCAGGCAGTTTTCTTCATACAGTTGTTAACCTGTGCATTAAACTTGAACAAAATATTCACTGATCTTTCGTGAAAGTGGATATAACGACATAAAACATATCAACATGTATATCTCTTCAATTTTGAATTAATAAAACAGTGATACATTAATATTCTCTTTACCAATTCAGAATAATAAAATAATGCATACCAAACTGCCAAATTACTATAATGGAAAACAACAAATTTTTGTTTCTTTCACATAATTTTATTGCACTGCTATATAATAGCTAAATGGACAATTGTCAGCAAAATATTTTCTTCAACAACTTAACAACAAACATAATAAATCTGCCAATATCAAAACACCATCATACTGTTTACCGGTTCAGTTTTTGAAGATATTACAACAACAACCAACAACAACAAAACATAGTACACTTTAAAGAAGCACGCCTCTAGGTTTCTGTCAATTTTCATGAAATTTTTAAAAATTGTTCTTACGAATAAAAATTTTATAAAGTATACAAAATAAGTGAAAATAAGTGATTTAATCTAAATGAAGACACTTCTATTCACAGAATTCCGAAAATTTATCAATATGGAAAACTTTTTTCTTAACCTGTTAGTAACAGGGAAAAAATTTTGTAGATTAAAATTGCAACTTCTGTCATTTTTTTTTTCAAAATACATTTTTAATGTTTCACCCGAATTATGAATACCTGTCCGTTTTGAAATTTATATAAGAATTTTTTCTTAGGTTTTAATTTTAGAGAGTTTTTATTGCTTATCAGGAGGCGTGCCACTTTAAATATATATGTTAGCTTTAAATAAAATGGGGAATACCTAGTTTCCTGAAATTTTCAACTTAGAAATTAAAATTAAGAAACAGTTGAAACCTTCTTTTATTTTTGGCATGAATAAAATTAATTTTATACAATCTTAACTATTACCAATTTCTTTAATTCAAATTATACATGTATATTGGAACAATTCCACAATTTAAGTTTTACATAACAAAAATCTTTCCCAAAAAACACAGTATATGTAACTCATAAAAATTTATCTTCAGGAATGCGATTCCATGGCAACACTGCCAAGGTAATGGCAATGATCATCATTATTTTCCACCTTTGCTTGTGAATTAATACCCCATATAGGTGACCCTCAGTCTTTTATTTTAGACATGAAAATCTATGAGGTGTTATTTCTTGTCTTTCTTTTTAAATAAAAATTATTTAAATATATTCAGGTAAAATCTTTATATCGCCTTTAAGAATTCAAACATTTGGATATTTCAATTCAGATAAAAAAAGACTTTGGCACTTTATTGGCTGTCTAATTTTTGTGGATGTGGCACTGAAGGTTCATGAACATAAATCATAAGTTGAACACACAACACTATTGTTTCTAAATATTATGTACTTAACTTTCTCAATCTGAAAGCTAGCTGATAAAACAGCTGGTCTTTTCACCAGTATAGAGCCAGGTCAGTTTGTATTTTCATTACATTCTCACCAGGGCCAGCTTTCACTAACGTTCTCCGAGACAAAATCTCTGTTGAGAAACATCTCAAGTGTTAAGAAAAACTCTGTGAAAGACAACCTGAGATTTTGAGACAATCTTAGGTTGAGAACTGTCTCAGTTTTATCTTCAGTATTGATAAAAAAACTGTAAATCAACAATGGACTATTCAATACAATATGAAGGAAAAGTCTTGTTTCAATTTTAGACCAATAAAATTGAAATAATAAATGTTCAAAGTTTTTTGTTTGTTTTGATGTTTCTCTGGATTTCATGCCAATTTTAAAACATTTTTGTTCATTATCCCTGCAATGATAGCCAAACAAATATAACACTCAACATAGGAGATCCACTGTCACAGAGAAATTACACCTCGGGAGAAATTACACCTCGGAAAAATTACACCTCAGAGAAATTATACCCTGGAGAAATTACACCTTGGAGAACGGAGAAATTACGCCTCAGAGAAATTATGGCTCAGAGAAATTATGGCTCAGAGAAATTATGGCTCAGAGAAATTATGGCTCAGAGAAATTACGCCTCAGCGAAATTATGCCTCAGAGAAATTATGGCTCAGAGAAATTACGCCTCAGCGAAATTATGGCTCAGAGAAATTACGCCTCAGCGAAATTATGCCTCAGAGAAATTATGGCTCAGAGAAATTACGCCTCAGAGAAATTACGCCTCAGAGAAATTACGCCTCGGGAGAAATTACGCCTTGGAGAAATTACGCCTTGGGAGAAATTACACCTCATCTGAGGATGAAACCAGCAACCCTCAGATAATTTATCCAATACTATGTCGGCAGACAGAGAAATACAGTTTAATTGAGCAAACTATAGTTGTGAGATTTACAATTGCCATGGTAATAAGAATTGTCAAAATAAGCAATATGGCAAACATCCTAACAAAAATGAACAAAATTATGCTAAAAATATCAGATAAATAAAGATCTAATTAATCAATGTGCATTAAGTATAGTATACAATTTCCAAGAAATAAAAATTTATCTTAACATCATAATCATAATTATTCCATAATAGTGAGAAAAAAAAACATTTAACTTAACATATTTTGCTTAACATATTTAACTTTTAACTTAACATATTTTACTAAACATATTTAACTTAACATTTTAAATAGAGAATATACATGTAATAACTATCAATATTCATGACAAAGCATTTAAAAATTTTGATACTATCAAATGAAAAGACACAGGTACTTCTTCAACTTTACATAATATCGATTTTCCTATTAAACAATGACTCAAACTAAAATCAATATGTAATATGCAAGAATAAGATTGGAATACTGGCTGACATTTTTTTGGGGTTGGATTTTAAGTCAGATCAACACTATATTGGTTTTTAAGATAATTTTCCAGCTTTACTGGTGGAGGAAGACCTCAGGTGCCCATCCAAGCAATATTTCCAGCACAAGCAGGCATCTGAATAGAACCAACATGGTTTAAAACCTAAATATACTGGCTGACAGAACAAACAGGACTATCTGATTAAAGCCAGATTTTCTGGTCTACACTGGCAGCCAATGCAAGAATCTTAAACTGAAACTTATTTTAATAAAGTTGTCTTCATAAAGGCTGATCTACAAAAGGTGTGACTGTATTTCCATTTGAATTTTTGAGATTCACACACTGAGAATAAATGCCTATGGCCGAATATATATTCAAACTAATATTTCAAACTAATATTACGATGAAAAATTATATCAACTATTTCTCATAACAATAAACAAAGGCATAAAAAACATTCAAATTGCTAAAAAAAATCTTGTTGAAAATTGCAGTGTAAATTTTATCAAGATATACACATCATTTCTTAAAATCTTCACATTGAGCTCAATACTAAATTCTTAAGGCAATAAACTCAAATTCTTGTAATGCAACTGTTTGCTGGGTAAAAAGGTAAATAATATTGCTGCAATAAACTTCAAAAAGAAAAAAAGACTTGAAAGAAAAAGTTTCAAAAATAGACAATTGATGTAAAAACATCTTAAAAGTATTACTTTCCTAAACTTGTATTTGAGATTATCACACTACACTTCGGACAAAATTGACAACTACATATTCTCATCAAGAATTTGAAAAGTGGAATCAGTTTTATTTTTAGAACACATTTTGATTAACCAATCAACATTAAACTTACATTACAACCAATCAGCATTGCTTTTATAATATCTTCTATCCAATCAGCATTACTCTTATGTTTTAATGAAAAAATCAATAACTTAGTATTCTGACCAGTCAGAAATCATCTTATATCTTAACCAATCAGCATTAACCTTACATACATTCCAACCAGTCAAAAGTTATCTTGTATTTATTAATCTTCCTCATCTGAATCCTCATCATCCATTGGAAATCTTAAAATGGCTGCTACACCAGATAATTGACCTAATTCTGGAAAGGGGAAAGGTAAAAAAATCAAAATCAGAAATGATTATTATGATTAAACTCTCTAAATTAAATTCTAACCATTAATGATGAAATTAATGATTAATATGAAATTTGGTGCCATCTGAAATATACCTGGAAATTACAGCAATTATTTTCAAATTTCCTTAAGCAAATGTAAATAAAGACAGTCTTTGTCTAAAGTAACATGAAATTTATTTATTTAATTATATTATTATTTCCTTTATATATTTCAACTAATAATGTATAATCCTTTCTTTAAGCATGTATTTTTTATGTCTATTATCAAATGGAAATACCAGTCAAGTATAATACACACAACTGATAGTCAAAGTTTAAAATTACTCAACAAAAAAGTGAATATACAATTTTTACTGAAATTCAAACTTAAAACATTTTCTTAAATTACGTCAACTAAGAACAATGGTTTCAGAAAACTTTCATTCTATATTATTACAGAATAAAAGCAAAATTTCAGGATATTTGCTATTGCTTTCATATACCCTCCCTTTAATCATAATTTAAGATCATGCAAAGTTGGAAAAAATATCAATTAAACAGTTTTCAATTTAGGGCTGGGAACGAATAAGGAATTTGATGTTCGAATATTCGTTTTCCATATTCGAATATATTCGAATATTCGTTTTTACAACATTTGTTCCAATATTTCTCTTTGACGTATACGTATCCGAAATTGATTGTGTCGAATACTGTACAATTTTAATATGTTTGCAATAATCGACGATTAAAAATACCTATATAACTACGTAAAAGTTTTTTATCTTATATACTGTAAATCGACGTAAATGTTTACTTTTGAAATAAATTCATAATTTGATTGCCTTTTGTTCAGTTAATCCGACTGCTGATAATTCGTCTAACGGTAGGTGAATCGCGTGACTTGATTGACAGTAATATAAATCACCGTTGCTTCTTAGCCCCCAAAACACATAATTTACATTGAAACTTAACTTGAATTAAATACATTATATATATAATTTTAGATAAGGTTTAAAATATTCTTCAGATACATTTAGCTATAACGCAGTAAATATCACACGGAGTCTTAGTTTCTACGGAATAAATATATTTTGTCAGAATATAGACACTGACCATGCTTACATAAAGCACCGATTAATACGTGTCGATTTTTTTCGTCTTCACAAAATTTAAGACAATTACTGATTAATCGGACAGATTATTGCACAGAAAACAATGTATAAGATAATTAAAATCGGAAATTTACATTATATTCTGTTCAACAGGTAAATTGCAAACTGTGAAACGGGTGCCCTTTTGATCAACTATAGACCCCAAAGTTTTCACAGTTAATTGGCGATCATCGTTGACACGTGTCATACAAACGTGTGAACAACTGGTCAAGTAAAGGTCAATGGTTTATTTGCTATCTTAATTGAAATTTTAAAGTAATTACAAAAAAACACGCTTTTTTTCGAATATTCGTACAGTAAACTTCACTTATAGCGAACACGGTTATAGCGAACTTCCGGTTATAAGGAACAATTTATTTTGGCCCGAATTTTGCCCTTCTTTATTTAATATAAAAATATACGGTTATAGCGAACACGGTTATAAGGAATTATCGCTTATAAGGAACTCATTTCTTAGTCCCAATTTAGTTAAAAGTGCATAAAATCACACTTTTATAACGAACTCCAAATATCGGCTATTCGTAAATATATCCTGCATTTTCAACTTTCGTTTTCATTGGCACGGAATAAAACACGCGGAATGTACCGTTTATTACTGTATGTACAATGTAATTCAATGAAAATGAATTTTAATAGAAGTATGTAATAGTTTTCTATTTAGGATATTTTTAGCTTGAGTTCATGTCACAAAGATAAAACGGTAATTCCCTTTATTCTATAATTTCTTTTCTTTAATAGTTTTGCTCGAGTAAAATAATTATCGGTTTTCAACATAATCATGCATGCTTTAGAAAACTACAAAGTATGCAAAAGAAATCTATATATTTCGTTAGTTAAAGTCACCCTTAAAATATAATAGAAGATATTCAATATAAAAGGAATAAAAATAATGGAAAATCTTGTTTATTCTTATTCATTGAAAGAAAACGAAAAGCACTGAGTTAAGAAACAAAATATGATGTTTTATGAAAAATTGAGAAAGGGAGTAAAACTAAAACTGAAATAGCAAAGGATTTTCAAATTCCAAAATGTACGCTCTCGGGTATTGTGTCTAAAAAAAATAAATGACTAATTATTCTTAATCAAATGCTCTTAAAAATGGCGGACAATGTTTAACAATCAGTTCGTTATATGTAAATCTGTTCGCTATAAAAACTCCTGATACAAGGAACTAATTCGCTATATGCTTACAAGGAACTCCGGATATAAGGAACAGATTTTGAATGTCCCAATGAGTTCGTTATAAGCGGAGTTTACTGTATTCGTTTTTCAATGTTCGAATATTCGGTAGTGTTTCGAATATTCGAATATAATTCCCGGCTCTAGTTTTCATTCTACCTATAATTGAGCCGCGTCTTGACAAAACCAGCATATTGCTTTTGCGACCAGCATGGATCCAGACTAGTCTGCACATCCGCACAGTCTGATCAGGATCCATGCTGTTCGCTTACAAACCTTTTAACAAGTAAAGAAACTGATACTGGTCGCAAATGCATTACATTGGTTTTGTCATGGCGCGGCTCATATGTCTATATCAAAACAGTAGCAAACATTGTTTAATTGGAATTTCTCAGATAATTTCTGTTATAAACTTACGTTCCCCAGATACATGTAAACTAGAGAATATCTTCACATCACCCCCAGCTTCTCTAACTGTATCTACAAGTCTTACGTAACGTTTACGTGCCTTCAAATCCATCGATCTGTAATTTGATCAAAGTCCAATTAGATAACGATAAAAAAAATTCAATATAACCCTGCTTAATTTTTGTAATGTATTAAACTTTTTTTGTATTTAAAATGTCTTCAAATTACAAATAGAAAGTATAGTCTAAATTTATATCACATACCTGAACCATGTTAGGCATGTCTATAAAAATTATTCTTTTTCACTTTAAACAGTCTTCATTTTGGGTATGATATAAATAGAATATTATAAATGTATTTGTGTTGGTTCATTACTAAATTTATTGAACTTGGTGAATAAAGTAATATTATGCTGGCAAAGGCTAGCATAATATAACTTTATTTATCTCCTTCAATAAATTCAGTTTTGAATCTACACTCATTTAATATCCTCTATATTTATTTATACATGCAATTTATTATACATGTTTTACATGCAACTAATTTTACTTGCATCAAATACTTAAAATATGTTGAACTGCATTGGTAACAAATCCTTCAAAAAATTATATATGTAATTCATAATGGTTTATCAGATGGTTTAAAAACCATTCATACTACGTTTTGAGAATGTATCATGAGACACCCCGCTGTATGAGCTCTTATTTGTATAGTCCCTTAGAAAGTCTCATGAAATTCAAATCTGTAGAATGAATACCACTAATGTATCAGGCATCTAATCCGTAAGGTTACGGTTGCTTATTTCAAGTTACCTGCCCTTGATTTAAGCAGGTTTGAATCCCAAAGGAAGACTAGATCCAGCTAGCATATAGGCCGATAATTGTATTTATAGCTGAATTGATTTGAGCTGGGTATCTATTTTTCTTCCTCTAGCAGAAAAATGGAAAACTTGTAATTTGGTTGTTTAGGCCTTTATCACAATTTAAGCAACAAAAGAATATCACGTAATAATTAATCTAATATCAAATATTAAACAACCCTACCTAAATAATTCATCAGAGATGAGCAATACTTCAACACCCTGTTGCTCTGCAGCTTTCTCCACTGGCTTTATCCTATATACAATAAAATAAGATTAAAAATTTAACATAAATAGTATCTTTTATAAACACATGAGACAGGAATTATCACAAAACCAGATATTCACTTTCAAAAGTAATGCAATTGTAATTAATCATAAACTAGATTAGCAATATCACTCTGAATCACCATACTGCTATTCCCAGTTAAAGCAGATATACATTCATTAAGCACATTACAAATAAGAATGTTTTTACCTAATTTGATCAAGGGGAACATATTAAAGAATAAACATGCATATATACATGTATTTACAAATCAACAATATTTAATATTTGTAATAAAGAATTTTTTTTTATAATTCCATCTTACCTTAATCAGTAAAAACTTCAAACTTATTTATGTATTTATTTTTGACTGCCCAAGTCTTCAAGGTGAAACATTTGAATTTAACAACTACTACATGTTTGTTTTTTTGTTTGTTTAAACTTACCCATAAAATGCACGAGACGGATCATTTTGCAACATTTGATAAAAGTCATCTAATGCTTTGACTTCACTTGTAGCTTTGGTATCTGTTAGTTTAGAAGTTATCGTCGGATCTTGTAACACCTCTGAAACAGGTAATAACAAGACAGTTAGACTTTGTCCAAATAATCATCATATAGTAAAAGAACTCATGTACACATGAGTTCTTCTTAATACAAAAATATGTCCGTGGTCTACCTTTTATAACTGATATTTTACACTTAACTATGTATTTGTATACACTTCAAATTAAGATTAATTATTCTCACACTAGATAAGGTATTTAATACACTTGATGCCATGTATCAGCACTTAAACTGTATTACTCATTAATTTACATCTATGCTCTAGATTACTTAGGTCATACATTGACTTTTCAGCATTAAGGTAAAAGAGAACTTAAAGATGCATTAACTTTGGATAAGATAAGTAGTTATCTTAAAGATATCCAATGACTCTGACCTACGATGATGAATGGGAAAACTATTAATGATGAGTACCTTGAACACTTTGAAAATGTGATGAATGAAAACTATAAACTTTGGACTCTTGAATATGCATTTATACTCATTTTAAACCTGATTTCTTTTCTTTACAAAATGAACATATTTTCAAATCTGTATTGCTTATAATTTATTTGTAAACAATGCTGCACATAGCAAATGTTACATACATACAATTTACAAAAAAATCCATCTACTGTACCCGGAAATCTTTCTGATCCAAAATTTTCTGCTGGTCCAAAAGAGCTCATAACAGACAGGTTTCAATGTATATCAAAAAACAGTAATGATGAACTCACCTTTTAGAGAGTGTTTAAATCCAGATGAGGAATGACACATGACAAACTTTGACTTATTGTCTAATAACACTTTATAGTCTAACTTTAATGCTTGTTGAAACATATATTCCATAAACTGGTCCTGCAAAAGTAAGTTTATAAATTAACAAACTGATTTGAAATGTCTCATAATACTCCATATGTTATATTTTTCCATAAAATTTTAAAGTCGCAGAATTTGAGTAAAAAAACAACACATGTTCAAAATCAAACATGCAATGTGCTCAAAATTTCTCAGTATACTCACATTTTCTTGATAAAGAGATAATTTGGAATCAAAGGTCCTACTGACCCTTGACTTTTGATCTAAATATGATCATTATGGCAGACCTTATCACATAGTCATAAGAATATCAAGTTCTAATGTAGCAATTTGAATTTATTAACCATTATAAAAAATTATCAAAAAGTTAAAATAGGTAATTGAGATTTGACCTTTGACCTTTGGTCTTTACATGTATAAGTTTCATGGGAGGGAGGGGGGGCTAAGACTGACTATAATATCTTGTATGTATACCTGATACAAATTTGCCTGTTAATTCAAATTGTTAAGTCTACTGCAAACCAAATTATATAGAAATATATGTACTTACTTTTACAAACCCAGGACTAGCAACTAAAACACACTTCACAACTGAAAAGAGTAAAGGAAAATTCATCAATGATTTCCTGCATGTACCATTCACTTTTAAGTCAATTTACTACAATATTTATTTCATACAAGCATGTTGAAAGTATTCCGTTTAAAATTCAAACATTAAATTTTGCAGCAGATATATAATATTGCTCATATACAAGTAACTTTAAGAAGGAAATTTGCTCCATATAAAAATCAACAATTAAGTAATTATTCTTAGGAATAAGAATTACAAAATGTACAACAAGATATAATAAACTTACTATCAAAATTAACATGTCTTATAATGGCCTGTAATATTTGGTCATAAAATCTTGTGAGGCCCTGAAAAAAAATCAAAGCATTTTGAACAAAACGATTCCTTGTTAACATATTATTGTTCAAGTAAAAAGTTAAATTGAAAATTATTACATTAAAAGAAATGTTAACAAAAAGTGAAAACAATATCTTCTTTTCTTATTCAAGTCATCACAAAATGTAAGTTTATCAAGGTATGGTTAATCTTTGAATGTTAAAAACGTTTTCTACATATCTTTTTGAGTTGAAATTTAATCCTTGCTATTCTAAATATCTTAAACTTGTCCATCTTTGAATCTGAACAAAAGACATCCGCGATAGTTCAGTTGGTTAGACCACTGACTGTCACTCCTGAGGTTCCGGGTTCGATCCTGGGTAACACCCTTGGGATTTTTCAGAAACACTTTCAGTGTTTCCCACCTAACTAGAGGTTTACTGGTACGAAACCCTGGTAATCCTCGCATATATCAGTGCTATACACTGGGCATGTAAAAGAACCAAGGAATCTATTCAATAAGAGCTAGTGACTTGTTCTCGGATTCCCTTGTATCTCATAGCTGTCTCTAGAGTCTGCTGAGGTAAGGACCTTACTGGAAATAAGTGCTTGCACTTTCGTAGGTTATCCTTGACTGCCCGGTCAAAATAAAATCAAATCAAATCCATCATTTTTTTGTGAAATTTTCAAAATATTTACTGACTGAATAGTGTGCAATGCAGACGATGAACAGACAGCACAGATCACAGTCTGCACTGATTGCATGGGTAGTGGTTACCAGCAAGCTGCTAAAGGTTGAGTCACATAGACATTCTAAAAGTCATAAATGTAGTAATGGGTTTATGATGGTAGAGGAAGGACTCCATATATCCCTCTAGGCATAATTTTAGGCAATAGGTGTGTGTCAATGTGCAACTACATGTACCTAGATACTCCCATTCTTTCTGAAGTAGCCAAGATATTGTCCAGACTCCACTAATGTAAGTATGCAATGTCCCTGGTGGGAATCAAACCCAAACAAATGTGGGGCAAGTAATTTTAAGTTAACTACTTAAACAACTTATCCAAAAAAGTCCTCTCATAATATTAGTAATATACAGATTTGTCTAAATTCTAACATTAAATAAATCAGGGCTTCTGTTAGTGGAATTTTGGGTGTAATTTTCTCATTGAATTGGGCTTGTGACTTCCAAAATATAACCCTTTTGCTTCTTTACCTATAAAATGTGACTTCCAATACAAGACATTTTGCAGTCTCTGACATCCAAATTTTGGAACTAAGTGGAAACCCTGGTACATGTGTCTATATAAACATAAATCCTCTCACAGTATCAGTAATATCCACGTTTGTCAATCATTAACTTCACTGTTTATGATTAACGTTAAATACAAGTACTTGTGCAGATAAAAACACATTAAGACAATGAAACTTACTTTGTCATGTTGTGAGCAACTACCTTTCCTTTTTCTGGGTATATTAGTTTCTAATTTGGCTCGGACTAGGGTCATGTTAGGTGTAATCAAACATACATGAGCCAAGCCCTCCTGCATCACTATAGCAGCCAAATCTGCATGTTGTGTCGGGTCACACGCTAATTCTGTAATACAAACAATATACAGTAAAACCTGTGAACAAAGGCAATCCAAAGGAGAGACCAAACATGACCTTTATAGAGAAGTGGTCTTTATTTGGAGCTTATTCTGTTCTATCTAACTACTGATGACTTGTTGAAGAGTGGTCTTAATTGACAGGAAGGTCTTTATTTGAAGGTGGTCTTTAACACAAGTTCAACTGTGTTTAGTAAACCATATTCTAATGTTTACATGTGTATTATAAAAAAAACTCCCTCATCATCTTTCAGTTTATGTATTAAATAGAGTTTTTAATACATACACATATAAACAAACATTAGAATATGGTTCACTTAATATGCAATGTCCATTTCTAACAGAGGGAACAATGCCAAACTTTATGAGAATGGCACTTTAAATGTGATACAGACATTTGAATGGCGCTCATTATGTGGCATAATTATAGTGATATAAAATAAACAGTTTCCTAAGATGTTTTTATTGAGATGAGCAACATTGCTGCAAAGAAAGTGTAAATTCTATCACAACTTTTACGAGATCAGTAATAAACTTTTAATTTAGTTAACCTAACCACATAACTATTTACGAGATGTCACATGTGTACTGTAAGTGCCAGACAAGGGCAAATGAACCCTCATCAAGCTTAGAATATGTAACCTGTACATCATATAACATTTGCATAATTAGAAAAACTTGCCAAGGCAATAAAACTTTAGCTGCCACTCATTAAAGCAGCATACCTCCAGATTCATGCTAATTTTCGTGAAAATTTTGAAAATGTACTTAAAAGTAAAATATTGTGAAATGAACAAATCAAGTAATTTACACATTGTAAACAGCACTTATTATCCCAGTAAATTACCAAAAAGAGTTCAAAATATACAACAATAGCCCTTACTGCGTTAGTAACACTTAGAAAGATGGTGAAAAATACTGCAAAATCACTCTATAACATGTAAATCATAACTTAAATCTTGAATCTTTTCTTAAAATTTTAGTTCATTTTTCACAAGTTTGATTTTCTTGTAATCTGGAGGCATGCAGCTTTAATGAAGAAATTTTGTAAATAATTTTGTATGGAATATTTTCATATATTTACCTATTCTATCTAATGCAATACTATCCCATTCATGTTTGCCAAGTGTAAATTTTCTGTTCATTTCAAGATCCAGTGTGTGATAAGCTCCCATCTGCAAGCATGTATATATGATTAGTTACATAAATAACAAGGAATTAATTATTTAATACTTTTAATTTTTTGTTCTGATTTACTTAAAACACATCAAAATATGTTTTTATGTGTATGTATGGATACTGCAGGTGTTGGGCCTATGCAATTGGAAAAAACTGCATATAAAAGCAATATCGCCTTCCAAAAATAAGGCTCTCCAAAAACATTTGGTCAAATCATATATCATTAGGAAACGAGGACCAAAAAGATATAATTTAGTTATCAAGTTTTTTTTAACACTGCAATGTCATGAATTCATGATGAAAGTCAATTAACAGTACAGAACACACACAGCTAAAAGTCTTTCTCAGAAAGAAAAAATGTTGTTTTCAGATCTTCCTGTTCCAATATAATTGACTTAACTTAGGTGGCAATGTTGCTACAACCTTCTATTTACTTAAAATCATAGACATACAATATCTTTTAAAGAACTTTAGGCTGTTTTGCCATTTAGGCGACTCATTGTGCTTATTTCTAACACAGATGGGCATCACAGTAGAACCATCAACCTTTCATCAGCTAGCGAAATAGATTCTTCACATGAAAGAATAAGCAATGTTGAGTCTGAAGGCAAATGACTTGAAACCTTAACCACTATGCCACAGAGGTGAACACATTGAGTGTACTACTTTATAATTCTTACTACTTCAAGTAATAGATAACAGTGCACAGCCAGAGTTCCTATGATTCACACAACTTTAATATAACATTAAAGATATATAGTTTACCTTCACATATTGATTCTCTTCAATATTTCTACCTCTTACTCTAAGAACACATCCTTGTGTATCAAAATCTATTGCTTCTATCCTGATTGTAAGTGTTGTCCTAACTTTATTAACACTAACACTTCCCGTGGCAGATTCATTTTGTACCTTCCTGCAACAGATCATAGGTTTATACAGAATTTATTTTACTTGTAGTTTGATGGTGTAGGAAGCTATATGCCAGGGCTTACATTAGTGGAAGTTTGAAAATCATTTACTTCTTGATTTTGACTTCCAATATATCATGCTTTTCCTTCTTTTCTTATATACTGTGACTACAAATGTTGGACATTTAGCACTGCCTTACTTCAAAATTTTGGAATTTAATGGAAGCGCTGATGAGCTATAGGCACACTCTCGAATCTGTTCCTGGAACTAATAAGTACTCAGTAATAAGTGTAAAGCTTCTTGCTCAAGGAAACAATGGCAGATTATTAATCACTGTGACATGGTCAATCAAACACAATTATATCAATTTAATGACTGAATAACTAATTTCTGTATAAAAGTTAAACAGATAATCACATCTCTTTCTTCTTATTGATATGCTAAACAATGGTTACTTCATGTTTTGTATGTTAAATAACAATAGAAAAGCACCATATATGATGCATGCTAACACTCATCTGTTAAGAGCAAGTACATGTGTTCCAAGTTCCGTGTAGATACCTTTTAAAATAAAGTCTATAATAATACTTTTCTTTTAAGTTTTTAAACCTCACCTAATGGTGGTTGATCTCAATGTGTCATCAACACACACAAGGTTATAGGCATGCCACATATCTTCTGCCTCTTCCGGGACCAGGGTCACACATCTTTAATTACAAAATAAAATCATATTTTATTAAATATGTTTACAATGTATACATGGTAACAAGTTAACAACAGAAAGCACATTGGCAAATCCCTGAAAAAAAGAATAAGACTTTCTTTTAATTAAGACTAAGTCATAGAATAAATGTCACATTTCCAGAAAAATCAAAGAAAAAACAGAAATTTCTTAGATGTGTATTTATGATATGATTATCATATTAAGCCAAGTCAAGTATTAGAAAATTTTAATTGAAATAGTGTAGGGAAATCAAAATTACCATGTGACCATAATTTGCAATTGGAAGCTGCTACAAATGTAGCAGTAAGGGCCAGTACTTCTAGCCAAAAGTCCTAGCCATATGTGACTTTTGTGAGTCACGTACGTCTAGCCTCTTCGCAATGTTGAGGCTAGCCGTAAAGCATTTATTCAATAATAAATTTATGCAATGATGAAGTCAGTAACTTGCATGTCTTATTAAATTTTTACAGAATGAACATATATTTGTTATGAAAATAATTTTGTGTTATTTACAAAATACAAGTGATAATAATTAAAAATACATCGTCATCATCTAACTGCTGCTGGAAATTGACCTATGGACATTAATCATTAATCATAATGTCAATTGAAGTTTGTTCATCAATTGTGAAATACAGGTGCACTGCATCTTTCAATGTCTAACAAACAATCAGCTTGAAATTTTCCATGCCTGCTAATAGTGTTTGAGATAAAAAATTTAATACAATGTACAATAGTGAATACATTGATTACATTGAGCTATATTGCCCATAGAAATGATTTAATAATGTTTCAGTTTATTTCTCTTCGTATTTTCACACAGACTTTAATTACTAAAGTCTGTGATTTCCAGAAGAATTTTTTTTTCTGATTATCAAGCGCTATAGAATAATAGATTAATATATACCTAAGTACTTTGATTGATAAAGTTTTCATGATATTCAATAAAATTTTCATTTAAAAACACAAGTTTGCATATTCATTATTGTGTAAGGTTATTCATTTTTTAAAAATGTCGTACGGCTATCCTCAACTAACAGTTTGTATTTATATGCTAGACGTGCTGGCCCAACGTACAGCTAGATCTTTTGGCTAGCACTGCCTTTGCAAGTAGTGTTAACTTAATGAATTTATGCCAACAAATTATATTTAAAAAATAATTTGTAACCAAAGTAATAAGTGAAACACTTATACAGGGCTCACACTGGCTCAAATAAATTAATAGCCAATTTTTATTTATTTTATTTTAGCAACAACATAGATCACAGTTACATAATAAGATATAATAATTTCAACTTAAAAAAATAATAGCCAAAAGTTCAGCGGACTATTCACGAATTAGCGATTAACAACATAAGCAGTTGATTAAATAAACATTACATTTATATCTTTCAGTTTTATAGGGATTCTCAAATAAACTGATACATTTGTGTATATTGATAACTACCTTTTTTTAAATAGAACCACTTTAATTGTAATATTATAGAACAGAATAAAAACTTTATAATTAGTATGATTACTGTATAACAATAATATTAAAGATTCATTAAAACTTTACATAATGCTGTTATCAGACAACTTTTTTTGTTTGTTCTAATCAAATTTTGTCAGCTATAACCACTGTCAATTTCCACATTTCACACAGAACTGGAGTAGATCTAGGTCATATTAGCCTATTGAAATAACACAAGTTTGCAAACTCATTCACAGAATGCTGCCTTTTTTCTGAATAATTTACTGAAAAATATCATCATCACCAATGTAATACAAATTTTCTGCCATAGTAGCGTAGTAAAGATTTTTAAACAAAACATAGCTTATTTCACCTTTAAATAAATATCAAAATTATCGGTGTCGCGAAAATATGTGACAAATCGGATTTTTCCTGTTTTCTGAAGAAATATTCACAATTTTGGTTGTTTTGCAAATAGTGGTTTGGAAGTTAATACTTTTTAAATATTTTACCATTGTTTTCCACTGGCGATTTAGTCAAGTAGCTAAAAACTAAAAAAATCAAAATTTGCAATTACTGCAATTCACGGTAAATTTTGGGTATTAAAGTCAATATCCAGTTAATCAATTTTAAAACAATTTTTGTGGCTAATTGACAGATATTTGATGGTTATTATAAATGCTGGACAATATCTTTAAAGTACTTATACAATTATACATCGCAGCACGTGGCACTTGATTAAATGCACCCGCTGGTGTTAATTGGGTATACTGCATTCATTATCGATTTTTACACTGTTGTAATTAAAAAATAATCGCCAGATTTTGTAGCCAAAAAGGGAAAATAATCGCCAATCTTATAAAATAATCGCAAATGGCGACTCTGGCGACCAACAGCGTGAGCCCTGCTTATAAACTATAAATAACAAACTTGCAGAGAAAACTAATTAACTGGCTCAAAATCTTTCCTAGAGCAGTGCCAGTGGTTACTTTTCAGTTACATGACTGGCTTTGAGAATATATGTATAACTATAAGCTAAATTATTTTAAACAAACTATGATATAGCCTTAATTTGCTGGAACTGAAATTGCAAGCAAGACCATTCAAACAATATACTATAATAAATTTGTTCAAAAGGCCCTGAACATTGCGAGTCAAAAAAACCTTGTGAACAGGTGAAATACAGTTTAACTATGTAACATTTCAGATCTTACCCCTGTCCGTTTTTATCAATATCTCTACTAACAAGCTTCATGTTTAGGTCATCCTTTCATTCATGACAAGAGAAGAACAGTTTTAATGGATATGTAACCCTATGCCGTATGTGACAACATGGTGATGAAATAATTTTGACTTCAACATCCGGGCTACTAAAAATGTGTACAGCCGAATTCAGTTTGTTAAATATAATTTGATTGGTTGATATTCTTTTTATTCTTTTACACGGAAATGGAAAATGAAAGTGAATCGTTAACCCGGAAATTTCTCGGATAACGAAAATGATATCAATGGTTTATTGCTAAAATTCATTGTATACATTCTCATCCGTGTAAAACGGAATTTTATTTCAAAATTAAATTCCTTGTGGTAAATTATAGATTTATTTCAATTTGAATACCAGTATGGTTTTGAAAAATACTTTAAATACTGTAACCTTTTAACCGTCAGATATGGCAACTTATCTTTTTTGCATGGACCATGCCAATTGAAAATGGTAGATTTTCTTTTTACAACATCACAGTTACTAAATGTAAATATGTAGTGCTCATATTAATTGACGGTTTAACAAATAAAAATATCATTTTATAAAATTTAAATTTACATAAATAAATTGAAGTATCCATGGACTGTGATATAAGACATTGGTTAAAATTATGAAATATCTCAGATTATGACGTTAATAATTTATTGATTAAGTAAATAAAATAAATAATTGACTACAACAAGCCAGAAACGTTAGTTAACAGCACACAATTTGCTTGAAATTACTGGCATTTTAATATTGTTGGCTATAAAATTAACATAGATGATAGGATATTATAAAGAAGGATAAAAAATACCAGTATTTATACAGGTTAAGATATTAATACATGTATGTGAAATGATTTTGTTTTAAGTCATGTAAGAATAGCCCATTAAGCTAGAAAGCCTACTTCCAATGGGGTTCTATAAACCAAAAACATGGAACAAGATGAAACCAGAAAGATTTATTTCAATACGAAAAAATATATGATAAAATATAACTTTGGGGTTTAGTTTAATCATATTTTATTGCTAATATATACATGTAAATATACAGAGAAACAAATTGATTTCGAAATAACAAATAGCAAAAGGGTTGGGCCCAAGTTCTTACAACATTAGCGATCGGCCCTCCCCCTGAAAAATATATTAATCAACATTGATGGCATTTATATGAGAAAGTGTGACATGTATACATATAAAGCGAACAAAGGAAAAAATAAAGACAGATTAACAAAAAAAATAAAAGGATGCAAGAAAGAAGTAAGACAGAAAAAAAATGTATATTTATGTATTTATATAATAACGACAAGGTTAAGGATCCAGCATTTAGCATTATTCGTCATTGAGAGTAAACGTCCATCATAAATGTGATTGTCAATTATTTGTGGTACCAGGTTATTAGGATTAATACAATCGGCCGATTTACAAAAATATCATGTGTCACGGTTCAGAACTGTTCACTTTTTAGGGGAGAAAATGTGTAAGCGGACGGATAGCTCAGTCGGTAGATCCGCGGAACGGTATTCCGAGGGTCCCGGCTTCGAGTCCCGGTCAGACTGCACATTTTTCTCACCCTTTGACATTTGGCGCCCAACGGGGGACCGTGACTGCCTCTACATCAGAGTTCAATTAGCATTGCTCTGTAGCTTTGTGAAATTCGAGTACGAATTTCAATATTGTGGTGAAGTATGTCACGGTTCAGAACTGTTCACTATTTAGGGGAGAAGATGTGTAAGCGACCGGAGTGTAAGCGGCCGGATAGCTCAGTCGGGAGAGCCGCGGAACGGTATTCCGAGGGTCCCGGGTTCGAGTCCCGGTCAGGCTGCACATTTTTCTCACCCTGTGACACATGTGTTTCTAAAACGGTCAGTAGTTTTGATAAATTTTTGGACAGCAGCAAATATTTGTTCATTATTGTTAACATCTAAAGAATTGCTACCACAGTAATAGCTCAACATTAAGATAATGAAATATTCTGGTTTCTGCGAAGAGTATAAGTCTCTGAGGTTTAAATAATGGACAGCAAAATAGATAGTGCTCGGCATCCTCACAAAGGTTCCCTCACATACAAGTCGGACTTTCTCTCAAATGATTTTTGAAAAGGTCAGCGTGTAAGTTGCTACAATTGTTCCTTAAACGAGCATGTAAAACTGACAAATATCTTATACCAAACAAAGTGTTTAGGTACTACTGGGGCTTTAAACTTTTCTTTCATTCTAGATTTAAAAATATTCAATGAATTAATTTTGCGAATTTCGGTGTCTAATGCATTCCATAATTCAGTAGCAGAAGGTATAAATGATTTGTTGTACGTTTCGGTGCGCCTAGCTATGGTTATGTAATTGTTGTTGTTTCTTAACGAGTAATTTGTTGTTTCTGAAACTAGCGATGGAAATATGTTTTCAAGGTATTGTGGAAGAAGACCATTTTTAGCTTTAAAAACCGTAACTAATTTTTGTATTTTACGCCTATCTGAGAGGGAAACCCACCCAACTTCTTTTATAAGCGAATTGATCGATACCGACCTGGTAAGACCTGTTACTATGCGCGCTGCATCATACTGTAGTTGTTCAAGTGATTGTTTTTCGTAAACTGTACATCCGTCCCACACAACGGAGGCATATTCTAATATTGGACGCATGTATGAAATGTAAATTTGATTTAGAGTGGAGCGTTTCAGTTTAAACTTAAGTGCACGCATGGTACTCAAAACTTTAGAGGCTGATATAATAATGTTACCAATGTGCTGATGCCATTTTAAATCCGTTGAAAAAGTTATACCTAAATGTTTGTGATGATCTCTTAGCAATATACATGGACGAGTATACTTTAAATGACATTACATGGGATACAGGAATAACATATGTCATCATAGAATGGAAACCAAACTTTATTTAATCCTTTTCATGCGTAACATATATAACATTCAAAACAAAATCCATTAAACAATAACCAAGAACTCTTCCTATATACATTTTATCAAACAAACGAAGCTTTAATTTTTTTAAAACTCACTGGACAATTACATTTGAGCCGTGTCATGACAAAACCAACATAGTGTGTTTTCGACCAGTATGGATCCAGACCATGCAGCCTGCGCAATCGCGCAGTCTGATCAGGATCCATGCTCTTCGCTACCAATTTCTCTACTTAAAATAGGGTTGGTAAGCGAGACTGCGTGGATGCGCAGGCTGGTCTGGATCCATGCTGGTCGCAAACACATTATGTTGGTTTTGTCATGACACGGCTCATTTGGCAATCGTCAGAATGTCATTGACTTTAGAGTTTCAACCGTGCAGTCTACTCTGTAACCAAGGCAACTTGCCGGAAAGCTAAGATTGTCAATGTCAGCAGCATACGCATTTTAATTGTTGCAATAGGCCTACTTTTACATATACCGTGTCCTCGCGTTATACTTGCGAAAAACGACAGCGGACTGGTTAAATATGATTTTGTGTTAACTTTGTAAACTTTTAATATGTTTGTCATTCGTTGTTGAGACATGACGGGGGGGGGGGGTCATAATTTTTGGACAGATAAGTCGAGCTCAGAAGTCTTCGAACTTATGCAATCCTATTACCTGCAGGCACGGTCTTCTAATGAGCCCTTGTGCTTCTATGGATGTTCACGAATGCCTCGAATATATGCATTGCACTCTTTTGTCGTTCGCTCCAAAAGACATGAAAAATTAAGCTACAGGCAATAGGATTAACATGTGCATGTTCTCTTTAAAATTCAAAATACAAAGACCATCATCTTTTACTGGCTAAATGAAACTTAATATAAAAGATCAAAGTCAATTTGCCGACAAGAAATCAACTGAACAATGGATATCTACGTTACAACTTTACTATAGTTTGTACATGTACAATTTAGTACAAATTGTTTCATAAGTTACTGCAGTTTAGTTCAGACGTCGCAAAATTCAGACGTCGCAAAATTCAGACTTCATTAAACAGTTTATCACATACCCGTGCCGATTTTGCGACTCCGTAAAAATGGTATTGCACGGCCGTCATTTGCGTTATACAGACGAGCTAAATTATAGACGCTTCAATGAAATGGTATTCTTATGCACTTCAAACAGTTTTTACTTGTTTGGGTCGTCAGACCAAACGAATAATTGTAGCGAAATTTCAGACTCTAATGCTGTTAATTGCAAATGCCAAAAGTAGTCCGCTTTTTTAAAGCGGTTACTTCCCTTTATATGTACACTAACCGCGAAAAATTCAGGGGAGATCACTGCGTAAAGATGATAAAATGACTGGCGCATTAATTTTCAAGCAAAATATTCCCCAATGGTCGAAGATTTCTAATATTGTTTTTTTTCTTTATAGATATACATGCTTATAGTAAGCGCCATGATTATTTACACAAGTGTTATACAACAGTTAGCGTCGTTACAAACCCTAATTCAGAACAATATGGTTTTCTTCAGGCAGTTAGGACATAAATTCACCGTGGCTAAGCGGTTTGCGCGCTCGCTTAGGAAGCGAGAGGTCTGGAGTTCGCACCCCAGTTAAGGAAACTCATTTTTTTCAAATTGTTTAAGTCAAATAAACATTGGGTTGCAATTAGTCTTATAGCCAATTTACTACAATTAAAACTCTGGATAGCATTTGTGGCACTATACAAAAACAAATTGGTTTATAATCTCACAACCATCACCTTTCTGACATTCTGAGACCCAAACAAATTCAACGCGATTTATTTTGGGTATCTGGTAAATAGAATAATTATTAAATTCGTGTAGGTTCATTACTGACGTTGAATTAAAAAATATTTTGTTCACCAGAGGCTTGCATAATATAATTTTATTCAACTAGTTCTTTAACCCACACTCTTTCAATATCATCTAGTTATTACGAAAAAAGAAACGGATGCGCATGCATGCGTATCAACTATTTAATTTTCTCTATAGGCCAGAATTGTTTTTAGCAAATTGACATTTTTGCTGAATTGTAAACATAATCTTCAAAGAACACATAAAGTACATCTTTAAGTTCTCTCATGGCTGTCATTTCAAATATTAAGGCTGTTAATTGTCATTTATAGCCATTTCCTGAACATGGTAGAATTAAATGACTTTATGCTTGGAATATAGTAATGTTGACATAGATATTGCATATCAGTTAGTATACGGAAAGACCTAGCCCTTATGTAAATAGATCAATGCGATCCGGTGGCATTTCTCTTTGTAAGATTGATATACAGTTTATTTTTACAGAAGTAAATATGAGCCATGTCACGACAAAACCATTTGCGACCAGCATGGGTCTAGACCAGCCTGCGCATCCGCGCAGTCTGATCAGGATCCATGCTGTTCGTTATCAGTTTCTCTATTTGTAATATAGGGTTTGTAAGCGAACAGCATGGATCCTGATCAGACTGCACGGATGCACAGGCCGGTCTGGATCCATGCTGGTCGCTAACTCATTATGTTGGTTTTGTCGTGACGCGGCTCAAATATGCTAAGTATCGCATTTGTTGCCTTTAAATATAGTTAAAGTGGGTAAGTGTCATCTCATCAACTCGACAATTATTCATAGTAATCCGAATACTGACGGAAAGGGCCGAAATGTTGCGATGGCTAGATAACGATATAAAAGCATATTTTCACCCAATCGAGATTAAATCATTAAAAACAAGTACACAAGCGTATAACAATGACAAAGTGACATCAGAAAACAATCTATGCAGTAGAAGCCCCCCCCCCCCCCGCTCATCTGAAATTTTAGTATTTTTACAGACGCAAAGAGCAGAGAATTTTCTTAAATTTTGCATGATTGGAGAATCATGATTTAAACAGAATAGTGAAAAATTTGGCGTCTGAATCCTTAGTTTTTAATTACCTGCCCGAGAAATTTAATTATATTCATACAATTAAAACTACTTTTCAAAACATAAACCTAGCACATGCGCAGTGCATAAGTGAGACATTGTTAAAAATTACATTTGAGCCGCGTCACGACAAAACCAACATAGTGCGTTATAAATTCACACACAAAAAATCTCCAGATATTGTAAGAAAGCATGTTGGGATGAAGTGTACATTTAAGAGAATGAAATAAAATATGTCTTCAATTTTGCATTTTTATTGTTCATTGCAAACATGCATGCACAAAAAAAGATTGTTCAAATAGCCTAAAACACCCCGGCCAAAACAAGGCGGGGGGTCTAAAAAAGAGGTGTCCCCTCCCCTAAACGTAAACGCATTTTTTTTTCAAGTTCAAGATTTTTCCTATACTGGTGGATGGTATATAGTTGATATGTAAAAAAATCTGATGCACCATGGATCCAGACCAGCCTGCGCATCCGCGCAGTCTGATCAGAATCCATGCTGTTCGCTTACAAACCCTATTAAAAGTGGAGAAACTGATTGCGAACAGCATGAATCCTGATCAGACTGCGCGGATGCGTAGGCTGGTCTGGATCCATGCTGGTCGCAAACCCATTTTTGGTTTTGTCATGACGCGGCTCATTTAGAATAAATATGTTTCAAAGTAAAGTGTACGCTTTTCATTATTTATTTTGCATGATCCTTATCATACATATACAATAAACGCTAAATGTACATTTCGTCTCATATTTTGTGTATTGTATTGTTTTAAAAACAATCCAAGTGAACAAACCGTATATTATATTTTTTTTTCAAATATTGATTTGACTTAAACATATTTTTATTGCTTAATGTACATATTCATAAATATGTGCAAATGTACATATTAATATACTAGTATACACACAACACTTACAATACAGGGCTATCAATATTAATTTTGGCAAAATGGTGACCCACGAGCCTTTTATATTATTTTATTTCTTGCTCACGTGATACAAATACATGTAATGTATTATGAAAACCAAACCTATATTGACGAGGCGTTCTGTTTTATGATAAAACAGCGATTGTTATGCTATTCAAAATTCAACTAGTACTAGTATATAAGCATTTGAAAGAGTTCCGTATAAAATGAAGTTCTATGTTGCTATATACTGACCTCTACTGACTCGGACAATTTACTGTTAAAGCTATTTATGAAACTAATCAATATCAAATAAAAAGCTTTTAACCGGTGCTGTTTGATGTTACAAGTAGTTAGTGAGGTCGTTTTGCGTTGAGTACAAATTCAAGAATGGTGCCGAAAATATTTTTGATATCTATTTGTTTATCTTTAATTGTTTTAACTGTGACCTCTAATAACATTAAATTTCGAATCTCGACGTTCGTTGATGTGAGCCTGAGCGAAAATTCGGAACTTATCATATTTTACATAATTCCTAGAATTAGCATAATAGAATGTGTACATGAATGTAAGACGAGAAGACGCTGCCAATTTATCAATTACATTATACGCTCAAACACGTGCTTTTTGTTGGGTATGAAAGACGTCACAAGTTTAACAACCCCGGGTAACGCGCCAGGAACATTGACGGAAATGCCAGGATACCTCTTCGGGGTAAAATCGGAGTGGGATCTAGTAAGTACTTGATTTTAAAATAATTAAGAAAGGCTAAACAGACACAAGACCAACGCTTTTAAAATATCACGTATTTATGATAGCTTTAAAACCATCATAGCGACACGACTCCAGAAGACTTTACGCATTTTCATTAACTCGAACTGAAGGAAATATATTAGAAGTTTTCAAAAATGTTTTAAATAATCTCAATTTTAATTGACATTTTGCATATTTAAAGCAATTTTTGTCAATATACGTCTACCCTGTCATTAACGGAGTTACAGCTGTCTCCAAACATTATACATATAATTAGTATTTTGGCTTGATATTTCATACATCTTTTACGTTGCGAAGAAAAAGCTCTATACTCGCATAATATAGTTAAACAACGGTACTGTGACCCAGAAAGTTGAGTATTTTGTTGTGTTGATATTTTAAATAAAATTCAGTTGTAAGATTTTCATTATATATATTTTTTTCAAAATAAAAATGGCTATTTATATGTCACGTGTGGTGTATGTAGAAGCTAGGACTTTACCAATCAAAGTATCGTAGGACATATTGAACTCAAGAGTAGCTTCATTCACGTTGAAAACATGCATTGAAAGAACCAATTAAATTTTCTTCTATATTGTAGATTACTCGTTTATTGCACTGTGATTAAAAGTGTAAAATTATATCTTTGTGACACTTTCTTTTCTCAGGGATACCTTATTTAGTGAGGTTCAGCAGGAACAAATGAATCTTAAAAACAACACTTCAAAATCATTTCATTCACGTAATTGAAAAAAAAAATACATTTGCAAATACAACTGTTTTACAAATACATGAAAATACATTAACAGAACAAAAAAACATTTTTTTTTCGTTATTTGACAGTGTCGTATTTTATGTAGCAATATTGATGATGAATATCATTATCTCTTTGTCAGTACAGTATTTAAAGACAGTATGATATGATTTATACTTAATTAGGATTTTAAAAAAGATCTTATGAAGTTTATTTAAGTTTATGAATTTTTTCTTAAACCTGTAAATTTTATTTTTTGCAATAAAGTTACGCATTATTTCTATTATAAACAATCACAGTGGATAACGGTCATTTTGGAGAGATCACTTATGTGATACACGTTGGAAAAAAACAACACACACTTAATATTCGGATTTTTATGGAAATTATAATTATATCGTCAGAATCTCAAATTACTTAATGTTATACATGCACTTATTTAATTATATATTTTTATGATGAATTGAAATGTTCAACAACCGTTTTCCATCATGGCATTTTGTTTTGTTTTTATTTTTTCCCGATTTAAATAAATCAATACTGAATCTTTTGTTGACCAATGGAGACACAGTTTGCCACCAAATACCCGCTACATAAACTAAACATATAAGCAAAAAATTAAGTTAAAGGAATAAAACATATGCTCTCAGTTTGATATACCAGAACCAAAACTAAAATAACTATACATTTGTACACGAATAAATCATATAATCTGTATGAAAACTGTAGCCGTTGATAGGGACCGTGAACAGTGGCTTGCACTTTCCAGTACCGTTTATGAATATGCTCAATCAAAGAAAACCTGAAATATTTTCAATTTGTCGATTTAAAGGAATCCTGTTTTTTCTCTTTTGCACATGTGACATTAAACAGAAAGATGTTGATGAATGTGAAACATGCCCGCCACTGGGAACATGTTCGACCGGAAGTATTGGTTCGTATGTCAATACAACAATATCAACTGTGTGTAGAACATCAGGTATGTCAGATCAACCAGAGATGTAAAAAAAATTTGATATTTGTAAAAGTAAACCACTTTCAAAAATATTTATAACTTTAGCTTTGCCTATTGCACCATTAATAACTATTGCGGTGAGTTAAAGGAAATCAACGGGGGCTTTTGCATTTGACATGACATAACTGGAAATATTTTCTTTTCTCTCACCATCTTATGTAGGTCTTTTACCAATAATATTGATTCAAATTTTCAGATCATTCGCGCTAACTTCGTTTTTTTCAAGATTATTTTTATTCTGCAAAATGACTCATATCGAGCTAAAAATCGCCCTAAATATCGGTTTTCAATCCAATTCCCGAGCATGCTACTTTACTATGTTTTCGCATTTGTTGTTTTAATTGACAATACGATTTTAAATAGTAGGATTATAATTTTTATAGGCTATTGGAACTTTTCTAAAAGCAATACAATCTTAAATTTATATCTTTTTTTCTGATTTTAAAATAAACTATAAAATGTTTTGAAATATGTTGTGTTTCTAAATTGTACAGTAAAATCCCAATATTACGACCACAGCTGGGTCTTAGTGTAACTGGACTTAGTAACTGGTCAATAGTGAGTTGGTCTTCATTCTGGATTAAAGGCTTGTTTACCAAATACCACAGTTTTCTGTCAAGGTGGTCTTAGTTCTTGATTTTTGCCAGGGATGTAAAATGTTTTTATAATGCGTTCAATTGTGTTAGCAAAGTTTCGTCATTTTGATATTGTTTCAAAGTTCACAGCGATATTAGAAAAATATTGAGACGATTTCTTCTAAAAAAAAATAAGAGAAAAAGAAACAAACTTTAACGTGACTTAATTTATCTGTTGTTTTTTATGTATTTATTTTTTTTCTTGCAAGGGGCTTCGTATGATTTTTATAAAAAAAAATAAGACTACATTTCCAAACAATTGCTGTTGAACATTTAATCGACATTTTTTCAGGTTGTGACGACCCGTTTGTAGAGGACAATTTAGTTGTTTTAGGAACGCAATATATCCCTCCAAATAGCGTAAAGCATTTATGCGACACGGGTTATGTAATTAACATTACTACAACTAACGTTGCACATTGTCAGGAAAACGGGACATGGACCCATACTGGGTTTTCTTGCGAGTACGGTAATGTGTAATATTTTCTTCTTTTTTTTTCTTGATGGTTGAGTATTAATTTGCACCGTCTCTATTGAGATCAGCTGGCCTGGCAACTAGTTTACAGCGTAATCGTAAACTATTTCAGACACGTGGGGTTATCCGAGTCAAATCACCATTATTATATGCGTGTTGAACTGGATAACATCGCGGGGTTTCAGAACGAAATTTTTATTTCGCGGTATTCAAACTTGCAGCGGTACTTTCGTCTATGGAAACCCCTCAAAATCATATATGTATTTTTTTGTTGTTGTAGTTTTTTTTTGTAGCCATATTGGTGGCCTCTTGCATTTCTGTACTTTTTTCGGAACTGCGAAACTTTTTTTATTTATTTAAATTAAATTTCAAAAAAAAAATTCTAAAAATCAGTTCGTCTCAAACTAACATTTAAATTAAATAAAGAAAGTAAGGTACTAATTCTGTATTAAAATGTAATTTGAAAAAGAACACATTGCTATTCGGTAAATTAAAAAACCTCCCTTAAACAATAACTAAACACTCGACATATTTTCTATTGTAAAACTAGAGTACGATTCCTATGCCACAAGTTCACTAAAACAAATTTTAACTTTATTGATTGTATTCAGATTGTGGAACAATGGAAATAGAAAACGGGCAATTTTCAGCAATTTCTGGAACAACTGAAAGAAGAAATGCGACAGTAACTTGTGATATTGGATATTTATTATCGGGCAGTTCTTTCGTGACATGTACAGAATATGGTTGGGACGGAAGTGCAGCGTGTAATGTGATAGGTAAACGCCACAGGCACTAAAAGAAGTACAATGTACTAGTATTCCGTATAATATTATCCCACCATCCTGGGCAATGACAGAGCCGGTTTGTGTATGTTTGGTCGCACACTATGTGCACAGTATGCAATTTGAACCACGTTTAAAGCCAAACCCCTTTTTCTCTTTTCACTTATGTAATAGTTGTAAAAATATAATTGCATTTTTCATCTTCCACAGTGATATTTAAAAAAACACCTTTATGTTAAATTTGCCAGATTAGCAAAAAAAAAAAAAACCCAGCAGGGGTGTTTGTTTCCTCGAATGTACCTAGGATGTCATTAAGGAACCTCAAGGAGGGCTTGGACCCGCAATAGCTGAGTTAAAAGGCAGACACTTTTACTACTATGCCAGCAATAAGTCTAATTCTCTCGTTATGGGTAGATTGATAATATTACTTCCTTTAAAACCCATTACTCTTTAATATGCTAAGATTTTTTTCTTTCAAACACTTTGTATTTTTGGAGTTATGTTCCCGACAAACCTAACAACAAGTAGTTCTCAAAACAGCTTAAAACTAGCGATGTAAGAGAAAGAAATATTTTTATTTTGTTACAAGTATCCAACAAATTACAACGCATTCAAAGTTTAAAAGTAGCTTTGGCTTATAGTATTGTCAATAAATGCACAATTACAAATTACGCGGATGAATATCTTTTTAATCAACGGCCATTTCCGTAAAGCTTCGTATTATTGTGATCGGAATTAAACGCCCCCTAAATGAACATTTGTTATTCAGACTTTCTGAAAAATAAAGAAAGGACGTTGACTCTAGGACAGGGGTGAAATTAGAGTATTGTGTCCTTTTTTAGTCATTTTGAATTATCTAACGCTAATAAAATAACATTTTTACGCTTATAATAATATAATGAAAAAGTATTCTATACATGTACATGTTTTAAATATGCCTTTCGGACAGATAAATTTTGTCTACAGATTGTGGGCCGCCAGTAGTTGATAATGGCCAGTACACGGCATCATCTGGGACAACTTATGGAATGTTAGCAACACTTTATTGTAACCCTGGTTACGATTTCTCGGGAGATACCGTCGCTACTTGTACTGTAAATGGATGGGACGGAAGTGCCACGTGCACCCCAATGGGTAAGCATTATTTATATCTTAAAACTGTAAGTTTATTCAAAGTGTACAACGAACATGCAGTGTGCTAGACTGTGTGTTAGTCAATTTGCAGCTTAAAAAGATTTTCCCATTTTTAGAAGAAAAAGCTAGTCCTTTGTCAAATATAGAGCATGATGCATTGTGTTAGACTGGACATGCGGCATGCGGCCATTCTCAAGCAAGCAAATACCCTTATCTCATTTTTTTTTTGTAATTTACCTCACTTGTTAAGTATTTTTGCACGTGCGAACTACTTGTAATTACGGATCATAGCTTAAGAAATTCAATCATGTTCGGTATTTTCTACCTCCGACACTTCCAATATCATATCACGACTTTCGCAGACTTTAATAGATACTACAGTGTTTCATGCAGTATTTCAGACGCGAACGGGCACATGAGTAGAGCCTACCATCTACCACTACTTAGCTACCGTCACATGTGTGCCATATTCGGCCCGTGACTTATACGGTCCAACAAAGCTTTCTCACAAGAAAGAATTTACAATAAATTATTGGGATCGTGACCCACAGTAGTGAAGGCAAGTGTTTCGAAATCAGCAGCCTAAATTAAGCTACACCACCAAAGATGACCATAGATTATAATAATATACGGCATAATCAGTCACCAAAATATCCAAGGTTTCCTACAAAACGTTTTAGTAGGCTAGAAACACCTGAAATAATTGTCTCACTATATTATATATGCAAGACTTAGTCATGTTGAATTTTAAACAGTTTGAAATATCTGTATCTTCATAGATTGTGGACAGCCACCATCCTTCGATAACGGGCAGGTAGATACGTCCGGTGGTACGATCTTAGGGAACATTGCAATATTTAGCTGTGAACAAGGGTATGCTAACGTCGGCGACACGTCAACAACTTGTTCTCCTAGTGGTTGGGATGGCAGTGCCTCGTGCTTGTTCGTTGGTATGTCAAATTAATATATAATCAAACTAAATATAATATTAATGAAACTTTCTGCAAAACCCATTGGCAACTTGTTTAAACATGATTTCTGCAAGAGTATTTCTTGTGCAAAAATTGGGTGTTTATTTATGGTTTTTTTTGTTACTCTTTGGCCACTGTAACTAAGCCACCTGAGTTCCGTAGGAAATAAGTACATTAATGGCGATTAAGAATTTTTGTATTGAAGCCAAATCATCACTTCGGTTACATTTTGCTACCTTTATCACACATCATTTCACATTAAACATTACATACTTCAGGAGTTAAACATTTTACATATTTTATTCAATAATTACAAAATTACTTTAAAAAAAAACAACAACATCGTGCCAATTCTACGCACACACAATATATGAGGCTCTCGATCTGTGCCTTAAGGCCAGTTCTCACGGAGATTAAATTTTATTATTCAACACAATTAATATACAGATTTAGTTACACTTATAAACTACTGTTCTTGGTTATATTTGCAGGGATATTTGCTTTAGATTTGCTTTAAAAGGGAAACAACAATTAAGGACCTTATATTTTTGTTCATCCATTTGAATAAGAAACAATTTGTAAGTGAGAAAAGTGTATCATAAATTTTGTGTACAGATTGTGGGCCGCCAGTAGTTGATAATGGCCAGTACACGGCATCATCTGGGACAACTTATGGAATGTTAGCAACACTTTATTGTAACCCTGGTTACGATTTCTCGGGAGATACCGTCTCTACTTGTACTGTAAATGGATGGGACGGAAGTGCCACGTGTACACCTATGGGTAATATTTTTTTATTATTAAAACCTGTAAGATTAATCACAGTTTATATAATAATAATAATAATAATAATAATAATAATAATAATAATAATAATAATAATAAATCTTTATTTATAGAAGGGGTAGGCATGAAAGATTTTAACCATTCGTTTGAAAAACCAAAAATTTTAACGGGTTTATTTAATTTTAAAATGTGGCCTTCTAAACAATATATAGAAACAACAAAAAACCAATAAAACACGCACTAACAACCCAAGTTAACTATTTTTCCATTAAGATTTTGGTCCTATGGACAAAACGCCTCCCTTTAAGATTATTTATATCGTTTTCATTTAAAAATATACATGCATAATAATTATTAAAACATAATAACATAATGACAGAGTTATGAAGATATTCATTTGATATGCAAGATATGTTTTTTATACTTATTTTTTAAAAAGATGTATGAAAATTATAGGCAGACAGAACTGTATATTTAAGGAATGGGTTTCTACAGTTTGGAAAACAGTTTTATTTTGAAAAATTGCGGGACCTCTTAGGGGGTGATTCGGCAGTCCACATATCAAAATATAACATATAATATGAAATTATTCATAAAAAGAGTTCCCGAAATATACTAATGTATATATTCCAAAAATCTTTGCACCATTGGGTAAACCATAAAATTTTTTAAAACCGCAGTTTGTGCGGTGGTTTAGGTACATGTATAACTATGTCAATTTATTGATGCTTGAATCTTAAATAATGAATTTTTTCGTTGCTAAAAAAAAGTTTTTAAAATTTTCAGAATATAAGAGGAAAACTAAGGTTTATTACATAGTTTATAAAAAAGGAAAATTCCATTTTAAAAAAATTAAAAATTTCCCTTTTAAACGAAAAAATCCCCCCCCAATTTTCTTTCAGTTTTTTTGTTTTTTTATTCGTGATATTTTTTTTTTAAAAAAATTTCCTTGCAGTTTTTAAATTTATTTAAATTTAATTTTTTTTTAAAGCCCTTTAAAATTTTCATTGACCCAAACGTACGGGAAATTTTAATAAAAATTCGACATTATTTTATGCTTTAATAAAAATAACTTTTTCATTTAAAATCGGGAAAAAAGGGTAAAATATCGCCTCAATAATCCCTATTTTTGTTTTTTTTTTTAAACCCAAAAGGGGTTTTAAATTTCGTTTTTCCCCATAACAATTTTTATCAAAATAAAACCTAAAAATTTTTTTTACTTTTTTTTTTTGCGACAAACATCCCAAGTATCCCTTCAAACTGGGGGTTTTAGTCTGCCCTATAAGATAAATTTTTGCAGTTTTAAAAAAATTTTTAAAACCTTTTTTTAGAAGATAAAACCTTGTCCTTTGCCCCAAATAAAAATGAAAAATTTTTTTCATACTTTAAAATTTAAATGTTTGACGGGGCCCAAATGCGGCAGGGTGAATCGTTTCTCAATCACTTTTTAAAAATTTTACATCAGTGGGAAAAGAAATTTTTTTAAACGGGTGGAAATATTTGAAATTTTAGGGGGTTTTTAACCGAAAAAAACCCTTTCCCCCCGACACTTCTAGTATAAATATGGGGGTTTTTTTGGGGGAAATTTTTAACAAAAACTATTTAAATCCCAGAAATTTTCCAAATCCCGAACTGGCACATGATTTTGAACCCCCCAATTTTAAAACCTTTAAACCTAAAATGATATTTTTTTTCCACATAAAAGAATTTACAATAAATTATTGGGATCGTGACCCACAGTTTGAAGTTAGCGCCTTGATAAAGCTATACGGCCACAGATGTCCATAAATTAAAACAATATACATTGTAAGACATAATCAGCCATCAAAATATTCAAACGTTTCAAGTAAGGCTAGAAACACATTAAATCATTTTTATCACCAAATTGTACATACGTAATGTATAAATGTTTAGTCATGATAAATATAACAGTTTGAAAATGAATATCTGTATCTTCATAGACTGTGGACAGCCACCACCCTTCGATAACGGGCAGGTAGATACGTCAGGTGGTACGATCTTAGGGAACACTGCAATATTTAACTGTGACCAGGGGTATGCTAACGTCGGCGACACTTCAACAACTTGTTCTCCTAGTGGTTGGGATGGCAGTGCCTCTTGCGTTGGTATGTCAAATCACGGATCTTAATTATGATATAAATCCGTGGTCAAATAATTATAATCAAACTATACATATTACAGTATTATATGGACTTTCTGCAAACCCATTGCCACTATTAAAATGATTTGCAAGTATTTCTGTACAAATTTATTCAAGTTCTAGCACGGTGAAACAAAACCCAGACTATTCATATTAAATTAACACTTATATTAAATATACATTATGTTAATAAAATATCGTTATTAAGCAAAACAAATACCTCCCATTATACTTCACAGTGATATTCGAATGAAGATAATGCTCAATAAATAGAGGATATTTAATAAGTGTAGGTTCAAAACTGAATTTATTGAACGAGTTGAATATAATTATATCATGCGAGCCTCTGTCAAGCAAATATTACCATATACATGTACAACGAGTTCAATAAATTCAGTAATGAACCTACACGAGTATGATATTCTATTTATCACATATCCAAAAGTACAATTCTGCCAAGGGAGGTAATCTCTGTGAGGAGTTTGTATGTTTGCATCACGCAAATGACGTCACGTCAAAATATATGCATCGCCGTGCAATATAATTTTTACGGAGTCGCAAAATCGGCACGGGTATTTGATAATAGTGAATTTAGCACGTTGTTAATTAAACAGACTGTGATGAACCAACTCCGCCGTATGGAACCACTGATAGCAACGTGTATACTTACGGTTCTGAAATAAGAATAATCTGTGACTCAGGCTTTACATTATGGGGAGACGCTAGCATTACGTGCCAGGCTGACGGAAGCTGGAGTAATACACCAGCGTGTGGTGAATCGGTGTCACAAAATGCCTCTTTTTAAATAAAGTGGAACTTCCGGTCTTGTGACAAAACGAAAACACCACTGTGGGACCGAATCCCGCAAGGGACTTTAGATTTTTTTCATATGAGGAAGCTATGCAACTAGCTTACGAAACGTCGGTGGTTCTGCTCAGGTGCCCGTTGCTGCTTGAAATAATGCACAGAGGGACACCTGACGTCTTCCTTTACCAATAAAGCTTGAAAGTCGCCATATGACCTTTACAGTGTTGATGTGACGTAAAACCCAACCAAAAACAAACAAACATAAAAACAAACAACAAAAAGTGGGTAAATTCAAGGAGTTTTCCTTGATTTAGTTTTCTGTACAGTTCGGAATAGCTAAGATGAGGTATAAACAATAAGTGTCGGAAATCTTGAATTTTTTATTAAGTTAAACTGCTTAAATAACTGTTGAATTCTTTTATATTTGCATAAGAATGTCCTCTATATATATATTTTTGAAATAGTAACTGCAATGAATTTTATCATTTTTATTTATTTATTTATATATTTATTAATTAATTAATTAATTTATTTATTTATTTTATTTATTTATTTATTTATTTATTTATTTATTTATTTATTTATTTATTTATCTATCTATTATGTTGTTGTTGCTGCTACTTTGTCATGGAATCTCATTTTGTAGACAAACACAAAACGGTTAATAAAATCTAATTAATGTTCAATTTGATAGAAGCTTTATTTCCATTTTTACTGGTAAGTAATTTGATGATATTGAATATGTGGTTGTTTCTATTGTTTCAAGGATGTCCCGCCAGCAATCAAACACTGTATGAAATGTCATGTTATGTAGTTGTCACCACCAAAATGTCATGGGCAAATGCAAAGGTAAGAATAATTCACTCTTTTTTTTAAAATTTTAAAATTGGGTTAATTTTTTTTATCGTATAAGTTGGGTTAACACTATTCACTCTCGTTCATCATCATTCTTCTTTCTCGAATCAACCCATCAAATCATCTTTACCAAATCAAATTATCTTCATTTTTAATCATCAAATCATCAATCATATCAAATTTTATCGAACATCATATCAATCATCAATGTTCATTCTTGAAAAATCATCATTATTATCATTCTCGAGTCATCATCATCATCACCATCATTATCATCATCTTCATCTTTATCATCATCATTATCGAATCATCATCATCATAATCATTTTCGACTGATCATCATCATCATTATCGAATCATCATCATTATCATTCATCATCATCATGCTTGAATCATCATACTCATTATCATCATTATCGAACCATCTTTGTTTCATTTTATCGTCTCCAGAGCTGCTCTTCTCATCAATATCATCACCATAAAAAATTATTTTCAAATAATCATCATTAAAAAAAAATTATCATTACCATTAACTTTTTCATTTTCTTAATTATTATCATTACTGTACTGTTATTATCATTGCATTATTATTATCATTACCTTACTTATACACTCACCATCATTACAAGAATTAAAAAGAAAATCTATCGACAAGCGTTAAAACTACGTGTATATCCTCTATTTTTCAGTGGAACTGTGAATCGTTAGGCGGACATCTTGCCGATATTAAGTCACAAGAGGAGCAATCATTTATAAGGTCGCTTATCAGTTCAACTAGCAGTAAGTTTGTATGTCCACCCATTTGTTCAGCTGAAATAACGTAGTACCCGGCAACTAGAGCTGTCATTGTTTCAGATCAAGTTATAGCAGTAATATATCGATATATCGACATACGTTGACAGATATTAATGGTTAACCGATATATCGATAAAGATGACATATATCAATGATATATCGATACCGGATGACAGATATCAATGATACACCGATATATCGATATAGGTTGACAGATATCAATGATACACCGATATATCGATAAGGGATGACAGATATCAATGATACACGGATATATCGATATTGGATGGCAGATATCAATGATACACCGATATATCGATATTGGATGACCGATATCAATGATACCCCGATATATCGACAATTATCTTGTCTGTCATTCACTTTCATGCCTCTTTAGATGATTTCAGTAAAATATATGTTCTGTTCAGTTGCTTGTTTGTAAATGCCGATTGCATTCATATTGCTATGAAATATTTCTGTTATGTTGTTATGTAACAACAGCATAGTGTTAGACATGGACAACTGCTTCTGTGTAATGTTTGTGCTGATTTTTTTTTTAAATTCTAGTCATTTAATCAATGAGTCAAAATTATCGATTTTTTTTTAAAATGTGTATCGATTTTTGATCGACAGAAAAATATCATCGATACATCGATATTTTTTCTATCGATGACAACTCTACCGACAACCTCATCCGAAAGTATTATTGATTCGATTTAATTAGCTACGTATTTTGACTACTTTTAAGACGGCGGCAGTCACTGGCTTGGTGGTAACGACAAAGTCCAAGAAGGTCAGTTTCGATGGTCAGACAACACAAGAGTTTCAAATGGTTATAGGAATTGGCAACCAGGGCAACCGGATTCATCGTCTGGGGGCGAAGATTGCATGGATCTTATTCCAGATAAATTTAATTATCGTTGGAATGACAATGTGTGCACGTACACATATCGTTCTATATGTCAAATCGATCTTTAAAGTAACCGTTTTTTTTTTCTTTTTCTGTTACATTCATCTGTAAATATTTACTGAAAAAAGTTCTTGTTACATGAAATGCATGTTTTTATGCGCTGCAAGGTTTGGCTTGATTGACTATGGACCTTCACAACTTGTGAAGCCAATGTCGTGGTCAAAATTGTGAAAATATTTATATAGATATTGAAACGATATATTGCTTCTCAAGTCTGTGCTTTGTTGTCGGTGTTGTTGTTGTTTTGTTTTTTTTTGTTTTTTTTTTAACTCAAGAGTTACCATTTGTACTTTTTTTTCAGAAATGTTAGATTACATAATTTATAAGGGATTGCTTGTAATTTTCACGGTGCCAAACTGCTAACAGGGAAAGAAAGGTATAATTCAATTATATGATAATTTGAAAAAGATATCCTTTACTCAGTATTTATTAATATGAGCCGCTTCACGACCATTTATTTTATGCTTTTCAGTGGATTACTGATTTATCCGTGAAAATTATCAAAATATAATTTCACATTTTTCAATGACGAAACTACTTTTTTTAAGATTTTTCCTATGTGGTACCCAGACCTGGGGTAATCATTAATTGTAATCATTGAGTTTTTAATTGATTACATGATTACACTGTAATCATCATGTAATTGATTACCTTGCCCAAAATTGATTAATGTAATTGTAATTAATCAATTACAGCTAAAATTCTGTCAGTAATCATGATTACAATTTGATTGACATTGATTACTTTCAGATTTTACAGGAAACTATTTCAATTCAAATGATGCCATTATTTCACATGATACAGTGTAACTTTTGTTTTACATTTATACAGTAAAAGCCCTTAATTTAGACCATCATCTGGGCTGGACCAAAGTGGTTTTAATTGTGGGGTGGTCTTAACTGTGAACATTCTTATCATTGCTTACATACTTTATGACAATGGTCTGTTTTAGTCGTTTTGTTTGAAAAAAAAAACAGCTACAAGGGCAATATAAAAGACACTATAAAAGTATGTTTTGATATCTGATGAGAGGAAAACATATAATGATATTTCTGAAAAAAAATTTACTTAAAATTCTCTTTGGGCAGATTTCAATATCAATTATTATATGATGTACATAAATCACCTATCAAATAAAAATTAATTTTTCATAAAAATAAATTTGCTAGAAGCAACATTAAACCACTCTAAAATTTACCTTTTCACATTATTTCATACAATAACCGAATAATAACAGTTTTTCACACCTTCTGAAATTAGGTGTCATGCAAAACATTCAAGCAGATCATAACAACAAATTTAAGATCTAGATAGGTGTTGATTTTAATATCAGTGGTCTCAATAGTTGAGTGAAATTGAGAATAAAGCAAAGAATTTGGACTGAATTAGGTAGTCTTAAAAGTGGATAAGCGGTTGTTCTTAATTCTGGATCATGTAACAATTGACACAAAGAATCTTGTAAAAATAGTCTTATTAAGGGGATGGTCTTAGTTCAGGTATGGTCATCAGTAGGGATTCTATTTTACATTGAATGTAATCAATTATCAATCAATTACTCTCTTAGAGTAATTGTAATTCAATTGATTACAGAGGTAAGTCTGAGTAATCAATAGAAATCAATTACAATAAAATCAGAAAGTAATTGTAATTAAATCAATTACTGATCAATGTAATCATCCCCAGGTCTGGTGGTACCTCAATTTTATTTTTGCTGACAATTCTGACAATGTCAGGCAGTTTAAAGAAAAAGCAAAGCTGAAATTGATAAAAAACTTAAATGTCAAAAGTAATAAAAAGAAGAAAACTTACTTCTATTCATTCAAATTCCAATCACCAAATTTCGTCACTAATTTTCTTTATTTCATTTTTACAGTCTGAAAAATACATTCCTTCCACATGCAAAACTACTCTTGATGACATTTGGGCATATTAACGTATCCTATGTGCAATAACTGCCGTATGCTTTATGAAAAAATGAAAAGCTATGACAGCTATCAGCTCGCAGAATAAGTAAACAACCCAGCGTTCCTGAGCCAGCTTCCAAGTTTTCCATTTTCCTAGCTGCTCACATCTGTCAACACTTATTATTTGTCTGTTACAATACGTTTGTTTTTTTTCTTTAAAAGGTGTATGACTAACAAATCCAAATGATATCCCTCTGAATCAAACACAATTATTTTCCTCCCGTGAATTACACAACTTGAAAAATGGCTGCCGCTTACATTTAACAAAGCCAGGTCTATTATAAATTCACAGTAAGTAACAGAAATATGGATGGATGGTTGGACTTTTTCTCCTACAAGAATTGTTTGTTTTATTATTAAAATAAGCGATCATTCATATTTTTAAATAAAATGAATAATATCACCGTCATTTAACGTTGATTGTCGAACTTATTTTTAAGCTTAAGACTTCTTGTATTTGATGAGAAATTCCGACTAAATGGGGCTCTCAACGGGGACAACAAAATTTTAATATTAACGTTAATATTATGGAAATTTCGTTTTAACTTGTTTTTAAGCATAAAATAAAAAGAAAATTTGTTTGTTTGTTTTGTAAGATGTAATTTTAGTTCACCTCGTGAACGTTAAAAACTTCTGAATACTGTTTTTAAAGCCCACTCGGTGAAATAAAATTTCATCTTACACACAAACAAACAAAAAACCTCTATATCAATTAGTGAACAATTAAAGACCGCAAATAGTTTTCAGTAATCTCAAAAATTCAAAAATATGATGACTTTGCTCAATGAAATGTAATATACACATACTGACATCTTAAAAAGCAATATTACATTTATTTTCATAAAATGAATAAATAATGTATCCCTAAGGATCAGTCATTGAATTTAGGGATACTTGTACCTTTTTCTTTGTGTCAAGCGTTTCTATTTTATGATAAATAAATCATGAATGATATTTGAAATGACACTTTTAAATTATTTGGTTGTTTATATTTTATGAGACCTATTATATTTCATTATTCTATCTAATTATATAGAGGATATTTGTTTGTTTGTGTGTAAGATGAAATTTTATTTCATCGAGTGGGCTTTAAAAACAGTATTCTCACGAGTGGCGTAGCCACGAGTGAGAATACTGTTTTTAAAGTTCACGAGAATTTATATTAGACCTGGCTTTGTTAAATGTAAGCGGCAGCCATTTTTTAAAGTTGTGTATTTCACGGGAGGAAAATAATTTGTGTTTGATTCAGAGGGATATCATTTGGAATTGTTAGTCATACACCCTTTTAAAAGAAAGAAAACATATTTGAGGATTGAAACAGACAAAAATTAAGTGTTGACAGATGTGAAAACATGAAAAAAGCAGCTATGAAAATGGAAGACTTGGAACTTGCTTGGAACGCTGGGTTGGTTTACTTGTTCTACGAGCTGTAGCTGTCATAGCTTTTCAATTTTTCATAAAGCATACGGCAGTTATTACTCGTAGGATACTTTAATATGCCCAAATGTCATCAAGAGCAGTTTGCATGTGGAAGGAATGTATTTTTCAGACTGTAAAAATGAAACAAAAAAATTTAGAGACGAAATTTGGTGATTGGAATTTGAATGAATAGAAGTAAGTTTTCTTCTTTTTATTACTTTTTACGTTTAAGGTATTTATCAATTTCAGCATTCCTTTTTCTTTAAATAGCCTGACATTGTCTGAATTGTCAGCAAAAATAAAATTGAGGTACAACATGGGGAAAATATTAAAAAAGTAGTTTCGTCATTGAAAAAAGTGAAATTATATTTTGATAATTTTCACTGAGAAATTACCAAATATAATTTTCACGGATAAATCAGTAATCCACTGAAAAGCATAAAATAAAAACAAATTCTCCCTGTTCTTCTACAAGTTGTATGTTATCATTGTAAAATCTATTTATAGAAACAGATTGCTGATAAGACATACAGGTAATTTGTTAATGGCTGGCAAAAGGTATGGCAGCTGATAACATGCAAATCATTGTAATTTTGTATAAATAGTTACAAAGTTATTTTTCATTAATCAGTTTCATATTTCATATCATTAGAAAACCCTGTATACTCATATTTTACACATTGGAAATAGATTTTCAAAACGTTTTCTTTTTTTCTTGGTAAAGGGTTAAACTTGGCCCTTTCTGGCAATTTTGACAAGAACGTTCAAAAGTTTTGTTAAGGTTGAACATCACAAAATAATTTTATGCTAAAGAGGCACACTATTGAAATATATAATGGTAATCGTTGATTTCGTTATATTCCGTTCGGTGTCCGTCGCGCAGGTTTCCAAAACGATATGACGGTAGGGGTCCGAAATTGTATAAGATACATAGAAAAAACTATCATTATGTTGATAGTGTATCACACTGAAAGGCAATAAAACGTTAATTATATCGTATGTAACGATGGGAATACATGTATTGATTTCAACTAAATTATATATTTTTTCAAAAGCGCAAAATAATGATGGACAACACTTTTACAGTAGAACTGCATTGTTTCATGGAATAATTAAACATATATATTTTCAAAGTCACTTTGCAAATATTCGATGATCGGTAATTATTTGTAATTATCTGATTCTGAACTAGTAACCCATACGGATTTCAATGTATGGTAAAACAGAATACATGTATGTATAAAGTAGCATTACAAGTAGAATTACCAGCATATCACTAGCCTTACTAGTCTCAATATTTCGACTGCAAGACAGACTGATTTTATAACCTGATATTTTATAGATGTCTGTCTTTAGGGCGACCATCGTCTATATAATAAAAAGCTCTAAAGCGAACAGTTTGTTGGGCTTTTGCTGGACAAATGGAAATCCACCAAGTAGAAAAATGCGCCGTACGTTATCATTGAAATTTTGTGCGCCATACGTTATCATTTCCGCTAAATGCCCCGATATTAATATTTACAGCAGAATGAGCATGAATGCTTAGATGATGACATATTACAACTTTTTAAAGTAATACGCATATATAAGTAAAGGAAATAGTGAATTTGAGAGAAGAAGCCGTTCGTTATCACGATTAAACCGGCGGAAAATTCTCTCGCGTCGATTCTGGTGACGCGTATTCAGATCGAAACATCATGAAATGCCCGAAAGGGGAGAATCACGCCGTTCGTTCAAACAAGATGGCGGATGCAGTCGAAAGTAAGTTTTTCCTTTGCTTCTCTGAAATTCGTGATGTCATTTTGTGAATGTTTATATAATAACCTTCTCCACATTTTTTCGGGCACACTGGATTTTATTTCATGTTTTTTATATCTGAAAACAATGTTTGTCAGTTCAGAAATAAATAATTGAACAATGCTGTCCCATCGGGTATAAATATCTTTCTAGCTCGTGACATATACATGTATAGATCTTCCTTATTAAAATACTATCAATTAAAACACACATGATTGTATAGTTTTAGAATATGTGTGTAGCCCGTTTGAAACCTTTAATGCCAGACAGCTCATAATTATCCTTATGAAAGAACGGTTGTAAATTTACTACGCTAATATGAAAATAGTATTTACTAAGTATATATTTTTGTGTACTGTTCTACAGAAATTAGAAACTTCGACGGGTGCGGCGATAGCAACAAATTAAATAAGACATTTTCCTACATTCATAATAAAGATACTAAGAGGATATTTTTTTGTTTGAGTGAAATATGTAATATATTTTCACGAAACATAATAAAATGCTACCTATTTTAACGAGCCGGAACGGCGAGTGAAAATATGTGGCATTTTATCATGTTGAGTGAAAATATATACCATATTTCACGAAAAACGAAAAAATAACCTTTTTATTTAATTTCATTATCAAAGAAAAATGTTTACGAGCCCCCTTGCTTGCTGCAATTGTACCAATCTCCACACAGTGATCTCCCCTTAATTAAGTAATTAGTGTACTTATAAAGGGAAGTAACCGCTGCGAGGAGTTTGCAATTGTACAAACTCCGGGCACCGGTTACGCTACGGCCAGTAACCACTGCCTTTCACACAAATCACGTGAGGATGGTCTTATCAAATGATTGTGTAAAATGACTGAATAAAATAATTTATTATATTGATGGTCGGATTTATTTTCTTAGTTAGACCTTTTTCTATCATTCTAGACAGTTTTCAAAACAAATTCAACAAAAAGTTGTTTTGCATTTATCAAATTTTGCAAACAAAATGGCGAAAGAAGTCCCTTAAAAAATATGAGATTTGACTCCGCCCACTTTCATATTTATATTTCATATTTATTTAAAAAATATGAAATATATTTAACTGATATAGATCTAGCACCATATTTCATGGGTAAAATTAAATAAATGTGTTAATTATGAGTTTTTACGTTTACACGTGCAACATTTTTTTTCTCCAAGACGCGGATTAAATCTGAACTGCATGTATATCCTTTATCCATAAATACAAAATTGATGTATGTTGGCCTTTTGACGTCATTTTTAAGTAAATTAATATTCATAAACGGCACACGAAAGCGCATGTGCAAATTTATGAAAATGACTACTTTTACAAATGCTATGACTATGAATGGATTTGATATAGTATCGACTTTAGTTCTTCTATGAAAATTAACACATAATTTTGAATCATTGTTGACAAATAAAGCTGGGCACTAAACAAAAACTATATAAACGATGTAAAAAATACAATTGATAAAGATCACTTCTTTATATACAAAATTAACATATGACCGTCAGTTAGACTAAGTTCAATCTTTAAGGACCCGAATTTGCACTCTCAGGAATTAATACACATACACGCGTTTGTTTATATTTACATACATGTACATGTAGATCTAAATTAAATTCATGTTATAACATTTATTTCTTGTTTTGGCTTGCAATTTCCTAGAGATGTAAAGAGAAAATCCTTTGTTTGACGTCTAAATCTTGAACCGCTAAGAAAATATAACACAAAATTTAGAACATTGTTCATATAACTGAGAATGTTGACCAAGACCCACTTTAATGAAAATAGTGCAAATGCTCGAGTATTGGATTCATAATCATGATGCCCGTGCGCATATTCAATAAGTATTACCGATATTGGCGTTGTGCATAAAACAAACACCAAGCTGGTCGTGATAAGTGTTGCTGTGATTTGGGGCAGTTTCTCTTTAGTTGATGACGCCAGTACAACGTGTGTTCTTCTTTCTAATCGCCTCCATACTAGACGTAAAATAATTGATAAGTTAACAATTAGGAGTAACAAGGATGGAATCAACGAATATATACAATTGTCAATCCATACCCATGTCTTGTGAAATTTCTGGTAAACGTCATCATTCACGACGTCGCAAATCCAACGTGTTGTAGAATTTCTGGAAACATACTGTATTAAGGTTACTCCATAAAACAAGTGGCTATTTAAAAGGACAAGCCCTACAGTCAGTAATGCAATTAAACAAATACCGTTTTTATAGGTACAGAATCCATTCACACAAAGTGGAAACAACACGGCTAAAAATCGTTCACATGTGAATGCAACTAGAAACCATGATGAACAATGAAACGCTGTATACACGAGAAAAACGTGCATCTTGCAGCCTGTTACAGATACGTCCCTTATATCGAAACCAAACGTATACTTTATCCACTGTCTTAGAAGACCCAACCAAAGAACCAAAATGTCTGCACTTGCCAGCGCTATCAGGAATAACGCCGAGGTTGAACGGCGATTCTTACGCTGCATCAGTACTAGAATTGCTAACGTGTTACCAAACGTGCCAAGCACTAATAAAATTGGAGGGAAACTTTTCCATAAATACTTACTTAATCTGTATTCCAAAAATTCATTTAGATCCTGCATGTTGTTTTCTTCCCGGCCCTTGTTTCGAATATTTAATCAAGTAAACACATAGGACTTACGGGTGAGATTTAAGTGTAAGTTACCTTCCAAAAGCATTATTCGAATATAGTCTGTATTTTTTCATATGAGTTAATCCACCAATGGTCAAAATAAAAATAAAAATGATCGACATTTCGTTTTCGGTACAGTTTTAGTCCGCTAAGAGTCCCAAACGTTACGTTTTAAATATGACAATCAACTTTTTAAAGTCCTTTTTTCACTGTTATTGCCACTGTTGTTGTCGTCGTTGTTGTTGTCGTTGTAATTATTAGAAAATTTTATTTGGATAAATTTCACTGTTGCTTTTGGTGTTATTCAAAATAGATGAAACCCCTAAAATCTGGAAATTGCTATTGTCATGAACATTAAATTCCAAAATTAGTTTTTACAGTAATTATTGTGTAAGAAGCTTAAAGCTTAAAGGCACAGTCTAGAATCCGTTCATGGAACAACACAGTACTAAGCAATGAGTGTAAAGTGTCTTGCTCAAAGTCAAAACGGCTCGCTCCTGACAGGATTTGAACCAACACGGAAAGCTATCCATAAGCCATGCCGTCGTACTTTAAATCGTAAATTCCACAACTGTTGTTGCAAATGTTGTGGTTGTTGCTGCTAATATTGTCTAAAATAATTTATCGTCGTAACAGCTTGACTTGCTTTTGAACAGTTTTAAATCCTTCAACCTTAACAGCTACCGAACTGCTGATGGCCATTACTTTCTATGATTGACATTGTTGTTGTTTTTTTCTTCTTCTTTTTTTTCAAAATAGCGGACTTCGTTAAAGTCCTTTAATTCTTCATTTACTTAACACCTGCTGGTAAGCTTTATTTTGGAACAAGCAGCTATTTATTTATTATTCCACTGGTTAATTGTTGAAGGAAACATCTTCTAGACATCTGTACAAGGAGCATCTTTGCATTTATTACAATTTTAGATTGATAAAATTAATAATTAGTATAAATTGAATATCCCACATAACACGTAAATGCTAAAATTCTATCGTTTGTGACGAGATTGTAAAATCATGAACTGTCATTACCTGAATATCAATATCAGTAATGGTGATTGATCATTTTTGTGTCCTAACTGTAAACCGACTGCAATCAGAGTACCGAACAAGCAAAGCTGCGAGTCATTGTCGGTTCATGTATTTCATTATATTGATTGATCACAAAGTCAAAACTTAATTTATTAAAAAGCATTTTAAAGGCTCAAAAAGTTTCTTAATTTTTCTTATAAGATTAAACTTGAAATAACTTGAAACTTGTAACTTGAATTCTGTGGTACCTGATGAATAACCCCATGCTAATTAACACTCTAAATAGCTTGCTGACATTTCGTGGTTCCTTATAGATTTCCTTCCTGTGTCCGTTAAGGGAAAGATCTAGATGATTTTTATGAGGTCCTTATTCGCCCAAAGGAAAGAAGCCAAGAAGCGGCCGCCATCCACTGTTAAAAGCTTGAAAGTTGCTGCATGACTCCAACTATGCCAAATTGACATTAAAAGTACTTTGTATATCATATAATGAAATTCAAAAATACCTCATTTTCACCATAATTTTCAACTCAGACGAGAAGTTAAAAATAAATCTGATAAAAAAGGTGGTGGTGGTAGTTTTCACTTCGGATCACGGCTGTAAGCGACATTGAATTTACTAGAGCACAGTTCAGCCACAAAAAAAACTGTTTAAAGTTAAAAAGAATCATCTTTTCATCGACGCGCCTATACATTTAGCGTAACACTTACATTAAGCGCGTCTATACAGTCACATATGTTTGTACAACGCAAATGACCTCACGTCAAAATATATGCACGTGCAATAAGATTTATACGGAGTCGCAAAAGCGGCCTGGGTATGTGATAAATATTTTTTGCATATGTTTATGTTTTCAATACACACCGATTTCTCTTTTAAACATTAAACATCATCATCAGCATCGCCAACATAATCATCATCACAATCATCAGTACATCATCATTTTCATCATCAACATCATGTAATGTGACGTCGTTATCTATAAACCAGCTCCATGACGGGAGCTTTATTCGTCGGAGCGAGCCATCAGTTTTGACATTGATGTATGCTGTTGACAAATTATTCGTTACTACTTAACAAGTATAACTTTTGAAGAGCTAACGGGAGAGCTATATGCGGCGTAACATTACCTTCATGACACTATTTTCACATCCGATTTTTTTATTAAAATGGGAATACTTGTATGAATCGAAATCTCTAAACAATCTGCGACAAATGGACTCTGTTGACTTGTTTCAAGGCATTGAATGGGTTAATGGGATTATTCAACCCAACATAACACCCAAATACGTCAGTTATGAAGCAGATGTTTTAATTTTGACGTTCTAATTCTGCTTATGAAACCGAGCGTAAGAAAGTACAATAATTTTGCATAAATAATCGTATGAATGTCAAGTATACAGATACCTATGTATGTTATAATGAGATCGTACTTGCAGTGTTAACATTAACATAGAAAAAGTTCTAAATCGGTTAGAGTATAAAGTATATGTTAATATTACGGAGAAACGCATTATGATATACCACGTGTAAAAGTTTCTCCAAAGTTCTTGGATGGTCAGTACTAAAAATCGCGTATAATCAAACATAGTTGATGACTTTGTTACACATACAATACTTAGGAATGACAAAAACATTCTCTAGTCTCCTAATCTCCTTCCCCCGTCCCACTATCTTTCAGACACACATGCGCGAACACACGTATGTCTGCTGTCACTTTACGCATCCGTTCAAAATTCCACTGAGTGTAACTTTAGACTTGATTGAGTCAATCGATCCCCCAAACATATTATATAATACCATTCAATGTTATGTAGTTATTCATGAAAGGAAGAAAAACCACATTCACATTACCTTTAAACTGTATTAGATATGGTAGACTTATTCACCAATATTTAGTACAGATTCAAAAAGTTTATTGATTGACGATGCTTTATGTGTATATTAAGATGTGAAATGGGTATTAACTTATTTCTTTGTTAATCGTCACGAATGAAACTGAGTTAAAAACCAATGCATGTTTGACATTAAATTTAGTGTTGTATTAAACAAGAGTATAAAAGAGGTACAGTATGTTTAAAATGTTTTCATATTCAAGGAAAAGCATTTGCGCGTTATTGGGGATGCGGTAGGGCGCCTTGGGTCTTGGTGCTTGTGCTCAAAAAGAATAATTCAGATTGAATTTTCAAATACCTGATTCATTGGTTTATATTTGAAGCAACTTTTTCAAAACAGTAAAAGTAGGCTTGAGAAGATCACAGCACATTAAAAGAAACATTAGGTCATTATGTTGTAATACTTATAATACATGTTTATTTGTTAATTACGTGTGAAAGAAAACGTATGAATGTTATATTTTAACATCGAAAAGGGACATTTTTCAAAACAACTAAATTATGTTTCTTATAGGACCAAATATTAATTGCAATATGGAATAGTTGTTATTGTTTGATGATGTTGTTTTGTGTGTGTATTTAGAAGGTATGTGAGAAGTTAGCAGTGAACAGTGAGCTAAGCAAAATGGCATTTCAATTTATTTTGGGAAGTCAATGATCTGCTGTAATGCTCAGCTGGCTAAGCCATTTAGCTGGGTAATCCTAAATATAGAGTAAAATGCTCTGTTTGAGTGCTCATCTGGCTAAGCATTCTAGTGGGGCATTCCAAAATATAGTGTAAAAATGCTCTGCTGGTATACTCAACTGGCTAAGCATTATAGCAGGGCATTCCTAAATACAGTGTAAAAATGCTCTGCTGGAATGCACAGCTGGCTAAGCAATATAGCAGGGCATTCCTTCATATAGTGGGAAAAATGCCCAGCTGGCTAGGAAATTTAGCAGAACATTCTGAAATAAATTGTTAAAATGCTCTGCTGGAATTCTCAGCTGGCTAGGCAATCTAGCAGGGCATGTCTTAATATAGTGCAAAATGCTCTCCTCGAATGCTTAGATGACTAAGTAAACTAACAAGGCATTCATAATTACCGGTGTAGTGTGAAAAATGCTCTGCTGGCTAGGCAATCTAGCAGAGCATTCTGAAATATAGTGTCAAAATGCTCTGCTGGATTGCTCATCTGGCTAGCAGCAATCTAGCAGAGCATTCTGAAATATAATATAAAAATGCTCTGCTTGAATGCTTAGCTGGTAAAGCAATCTTTCAGGGCATTCTTAAATTATAGTATGATAAATCCTCAGCTGGCTTGGCAATCTAGCAGAGCACACTGAAATAAAGTGTTTAAATGCTCTGCTGGAATTCTCAGCTGGCTAGGCAATCTAGCAGGGCATTCAAATTTATAGTGTTAAAATGCTCTGCTGGAATGTCCAGCTGGCTTGGCACTCTAGCGGGGCATTCCTAAAAATAGTGCAAAATTGCTCTACTCAAATGCTGAGCTGGCAAGGCAAACTCGCAGAGTATTAAATTGTTCTGCTGAAATGCGGAGCTGGCAAAGCAATCTAGCAGGACATCCCTGCTTTACTCTTATAAACAAAGTGCCTCTGAAAATGTTGTTTTTAATGTGAGATCTATTTCACGGGTCTGCGCCTGCACCTTTGACTGACATCCTCTAAGACTTTCAGGATTTTGGTACAAATGGATTTATAACCTATTTTGGGTAACTCTCACAAGTCCATTTCTTTGGTCTGCGACTAATTATTGGGCACTCGTAGACTTTCAGAAACATTTAGTGTCAATGCAGATAATGACATTTTGACTTCTAGGGACCCTCAAGAGTCCATTTCTTTGGTCTGTAACTTGTTCTTAGGCACTCGCAGACATTCGGGAATTTTAGTGCCAATGGAGATAATGACATTTTTGGCATCTTGTGACCATCAAGAGTCCACATCTTTGGTCTGCGATTGATGATTGGGCACTCGCAGACTTTAAGGAATTTTCAGTTCTAATGCAGATAGTGACATTTAAAAGAAAAATGCTCTGCTGGAATGCAAATTGACTCTTGGGGTCCTTAAAATTAAAAAATGTCATAATTGGCAATGGCACCATAATTCCTGAAAGTCTGCAAGTCTCAAAGAATTAGTCGCAGACCAATGAAATAGACTCTTGAGGTTCCCATTGAAGTCAAGATTAAATTATCTGCATTGGCACCAAATTTCCCGAAAGTCTACAAGTGTCTCAGAATCAGTCAAAGAGAAACGAAATGGACTCTTGAGGTTCCCTGGAATTAAAAAATGTCATTATCTTCATTGGCACCAAAAATTCCTGAAAGTCTGCGAGAGCCTCAAAATCAGTCGCAGACCAACGAAATGAACTCAGGATGGTCCGAAGAAGTCAGAAATATCATTATCTCAATAGGCACTTGAAATTCCTGAAAGTCTACGAGTGTCCCAAAAATCAGTCGCAGGCCAATGATAAAGACTCTTTAAGGTAGCTAGAAGTCAAAAACTTCATTATTTCCATTGGAACTAAACATTCCTGAAAGTCTGCGAGTGCCTCTGTCGCTGACCAAAGAAATTGATTCTTGAGGGTCCCAAGAAGCCCTAAATGTCATTATCTGCATTGGCACCGAAATTCCTTAATGTCTGCAATGTCCCAAAATCAGACGCAGATCAGGGAAATGGACTCGTGCAGGTCCCTAGAAGTAAAAAATGTCATTATCTCCATTGGCACCGGATATTCCTGAAAATCTGCAAGTGTCCAACCAGTAGTCGCAGGCAAATGAATTAAGACTCTTTAAGGTCACTAGAAGTATAACACATCATTATTTCAATAAGCACCAAATATTCCTGAAACTCTGCGAGTGCCTCAGAAGAGCCTAGAAGTCAAAAATGTCATGATGCCAAATGGCAACAACAAATCCTCTATATTGCTGTGCTAGCTGAGCATTCTATGAGCATTTTACTGATGTTGTGCTAGTTTCAAGCTGAGCATTTCTTCTCTTTTTTAGGAATGCCCGGTAGATTGTTCTGCTAGTTCGGCATTTCGGCAAGGCAATTTTATACTTTATTTAAGAATGCCCTGCTAGATTGCCTAGCCTGCTGAGCATTCCAGCAGACCATTTTTACACTATGTTTCAGAATGGTCTGCTGTATTGCCTAGTCAGCTGAGCATGCTTCAAACTTTATGAAGGAATGCTCTGCTACATTGCCTAGCTAGCTAAGTATTCCAGCAGAGCATTTTTACACTATACATGTACTTCAGAATGCTTTGCTAAATTGCCTGGCTAGCTGATCATTCCAGCAGAGCATTTTTTACACTATATTTTGGAATCCCCCTAGATAGCTTAGCCAGCTGAGCATTCTAGCAAAGCATTTTTTACACTTAATTTGAGAATGCTCTGTTAGATTGCCCAGCCACCTGAGCATTTTTTACATTAAAATTTGAAATGCCCCGCTAGATTGATCTGCCTCCTTGGCATTCCGGCAGAGCATTTTTACATTTTATTAGGAATGCCCTACTAGATTGCATAGCCAGCTGAGAATTCCAGCTGAGCATTTTTACACTATATCTTGGAATGTCCGCTATATTGCTCTGCCACCTGAGCATTGCAGCACAGCATTTCTTGCGCTGAGTAATTGCCTAGCCAGCTCAGCAGTCCAGTAGAGAACTTTATTTAGCAATGAGTCACCTGAGCCACCAGAGCAATGAAGCAAAACATTTTTACACTATATTGCTCTGCCACCTGAGCATTCTAGCTGAGCATTTTTACTCTATATTTCAAAATGATCTGCTAGATTGCTCTGCCGGCTGAGCATTCCAGCAGAGCATTTCTATACAATCCGCTTGATTGCTAAGCCAGCTGAGCATTGTAACAGAGCAATTTTATACTATTTTAAAAATGCCATGCTATATTGATCTGCCATCTCGGCATTCTAGCAGAACACTTTTACTCTATATTTCAGGATGCTCTGCTGAATTACTCTGCCGGCTGTGCATTCCAGCTAAGCATTTTATACACTGTTTTAAGGAATGTTCCCGTTAGATTGCTCTACCAGCTCGGCATTCCAGCAGAAAATTTATTACATTATATTTAATAATGCCCTGCAATATTGCTCTGTCAGCTCAGCATTTTCAGCAGAGCAATTTTATACTATATTTAAGAATGAGGGCTAGATTGTTTAGCCAGCTGAGCATTTCAGCAAAACATTTCTCACTCTACATTTTTAATTAGGATAACCCTGCTTGATTGCCAAGACAGCTGAGTATTCCAGCAATGGAAGTTTTTACACTATATTTTAGAATGCCCCACTAGAATGCTTAGCCAGCTGAGCATTCCAACAGAGCATTTTAGTATGATTTTACTCTCTATTACGGAATGTCCCGCCAGCTGAGCATTCCAATTTGATAGGATAGACGTATTAGTATATGTAAACGAAGCTGTGGTTAGGAAAAAGTAGTGGACTTTGGTAGTTGTTGGTGGTGTTGTTGTTGATTTGTAGTATAGAAGTAGCATTGGCAGGAGTAGTATTCAGCAGTGAGGCAGCAGGGCCAGAAAAAAGAGACACAAGGAATTAGAGAAAATAAAAGATTTTGATAAATTTATAATAATTACGGTGTAGGTTTTGGGAACACTGTCTGATTTAAAATACAATGTACCTGTTTATTCAAAAGATCAAAGGGAAATACATCTAAGCCTGTCCTGTTCTAAAAGGAGATGTCAATAAATTCTCTCTTTTTGACGCTTTTATATTTACAATTATTTGTGTCTGTTCTTGGTTTTATGTCCACATACCCATCGAAGAGGTGGAGGTATAATGATTTGCATAATTATGTTGGTCGGTCTGTAGACATGATAACTAGTAACTAAATATACTTTGGTTTTACGTCTTCTTACCTTTCTTAAGGATGATAACCATGCTATGTTGTAAACCCCCCCCCCCCAGGTCAAGGTCAACTTGGCTACAATGTCCAATGTACAATGTCCGATGAAACAATCAATAACTAGAGAAAAGTCCGAAAGCTTCGGCCTACAGTTCTCATGACTTCAATTATTTTTGAGGTCACTAGTTACAGTCTTTTGTGTCTACACTGACCTAGGGCAATTTCTAGGAATTTGGTGAGGTAGTCATAACTTATATAGGACATGACCTTCAACAAAAAGTTGACATGGAGTTTTTGATGGGTGACATGCGTGTTCATACATAGAATTTCACCGCCACATTTCATAGACAGGTGACTTACTTACTGTGAGCAGTCCTATGTTACTAGTATCGGAGTATAGTTTGAAGGAAACCAGACTAACCATTAACCATCCTGCAAAACCATCCTGTTTTCACAATGACAGTCAAATGGAAAATAAAGTTTTACTTCACGAAATGTCGCAATCAGAATGAAAGGCTTAATTGTCGCGAGAACGCGGCGACATATTTTAATGCTTATGAATTTTGTGTCTTGGGATTGCGTAATCGTTTTTAGATCGTTCACACTATTGCTATTAGGAAATTGTATTTGCATTGACTTAAAAATAATGTTGAGATTTAGAATACCCATGAGGTTTACCGTTTTCAATACATACATGATGTATATTAATCACTTCTCAAAAAGGTCATAAGCCCAGGTCTTTTTATACAGTAGTTTATGGACCTTATTATCAAACACTTCAAACAAAAGGGCCATGATGGCCCTGAAATCGCTCACCTGTATATAGGTCCCCAGGGCGGGGCCAATTTTATCCCAGGGGCTTTTATTTGAACAAAACTTGGTAGACACCCATTTGAAGATGTTTCATGATAAATATCTAAGCTCTAGCTCTAAGAAGATGTTTTAAGTTTATACTATACACATATAGGGAAAAACAATGACCCTCCTCTGGGCGGGCCAATTTTGTCGAACAAACTTCAGACACTCACTGAAAGATAATTCATGCTTAATATCTAAACACTAGCTCTTTGGGTTTTTTAACAGGAGATTTCTTAACTTTTTACTATATACATATAAGGAAAATCAATGATCCCCGGGGCTGGGTCAATTTTAACCCCAGGGCCCTTATTTGAACAAAAATGGTAGACACCCATTAGAAGATATTTTCATGCTAAATATCTAAGGTTTTTCAAAAGAAGATTTTAAAGGTTTAACTACATACATAAAGGGAAAAACAATAGAAATAGGCAACCAGGGCAACCGGATTCATCTTTTGGGGCGAAGATTGCATGGACCTTATTCCAGATCTATTTAATTATCGCTGGAATGATAAGGTGTGCATGTACAAATTTCGTTCCATATGTCAAATCGATCTTTAAAGTAACCGCTTTCTTTTTCTTTTATCTGTTACATTCATCTGTAAATATTTACTGAAAAAGATCGTATTGTATGAAATGTTTTTATGCGCTTCAATGTTTGGTTTAATAAACTATGGGCCTTCACAACTTGTGAAGCCAATGTCGTGGAAATGTTGTGAAAATATTGATATTATTATGATATATATATTCTTTATTTGAGTCTCATCCATACATAACAACATAAAACAATTCAATGACATAATTTTACAAAGTAAAAGTTATTTATGTACGGCCATTCTTATCAGAATTACAAGAGACTATAAAAATTAATCTAATGGAGGGGAGGCAACTCTGCAAGAATGTCCAATATGACTTACAGAGTTACCTCTCTTCTCATTCCATATTCATATGCATATTACAACTTGAAATTGCTAAGATAAGAAACTATTGCAAATCTTGTTCTAAAATACTTAGAGTTTCTGGTATAATTGCTTTACAGTAAAAACCCTTAAAATGTTCTCTTCCTTAAACCCGTAAAATTACACTGAATAGCAATAGATTCTTGCACTATAAAATCATAATGTGGATAAAATTATTTCGCATCATTGGACAGAATAAAAATAAAACATTATTCAAATTTAAGAGACTGTACATATAATGTCTTTGCCTAAAAATAAAATAAAAAACGATCAGTTACTAATCATTAACTATGAGTATGTTTACCCTTTCAAGAGACCTCGAGAGTTTACAAATATCCTTGTCTAATGATTAAAAGTATTAAAATATTACTAACCTTAAAATCAGGCTTATAAATACACTGATTAGTACAATTTCTCAATAATATAATGTAAGACCCTCAGTTTGTTGGATAAAATGTTTAACAATTAACATTAACATTATAAGAGACAGTTCTCTCAGGAATACAACCAGTTAGTTCTACTTTTAAGAATATTGAAACAGGATTTTGCAGCACACTTTACAATTTCAGTATTGGAAAAAATGAACGACAATTTATTGTCATCAGACAGCCTTAAGAATTGATCATTTACATTTTCTGCTTTGGCAAATAAATCGTTCCTAATATCCTCATACCTTGGACAATATAAAATAACATGTTTCTCATCTTCAATGCCAGTTTTACAGATTGGAAAAATTCTTTGGTTTAAAGCTAACCTTTCATATCTGCCAGTTTCGAGTCTAATATAAGGGCTACCCCACATCGAAACTTTGCAAATGCTGCTCTATGCTTATTTGGCAGGATAGCAGTTACATGTGTTTCTGTTTCATAACTAATCTTAAAGGTTCTGTAAGTCCTCAATTTATTCCCCCCTTGCCCAGAACTACTATTTATTGTATGTAGTGACTCAATCCATTCATCCAAATACTCATCCAGATATGAACTGGTTAGCTTTTCCACCAAACATTTTTTATTTAAAACATTATTAAGAACTAAAAATTCACCACAGTTATATTTCTCAAAAATTTCTTTTACTCTAAAATACCAGTTCTTACAAGCTCTACCCGCCTGCTTAAAACAGTACATATTTACTTCACAATTTATTCTCATACTGTTCATACTTGCAGGTTGACACCAAGTACTCGCCACAAATTTAAGTTGTTTAATAAAGATAGGTTCCCAGCCCATATCATCAGCAACTGCAGCATTTGGAGTGTATCTGCCTGTCCCTACGAAAAAGCTCGGTTCTGTACTGCTTCAATGCAAGAGTACTATCTTGTACCCCAAATAACAGCACTATAACCTATAACAGGCCAAACAATGAAATCATACAATTTTTTAAATACATTGAAAGGCATACCTCAAAGTTGCTTAAATTTTGCAATAATTAATTCCAAGAGCCCTACTAGCTGCCAAGATAAACATAGGAATCAGTGACATTTAAACTATCAGTTCCACACTTGAATGGAAACGATGTTCTTGGTGTCGATATGCTTCAAAAATGTACAGTATTACATTTCTTTACATTGATTGTCATATGATTTGTATTACATTATCATAAAAGTAACATTGCTTCTCAAGCATTAATTTCCCTCAAGAAATCTTTGGTGTGTTTGCGATTTTTTTATATGTTTTTTTTTCTCTCTTAAGAGTTACAATTTTGTACTTGGTTTTTCAGAAATGTTTAGTTTACGTAATTTTAAAGCAGTTGTTTGTAATTTTCACGGTGCCAAACAGCCCACTGGTTTTCTTTCCAAAGAAAATTAACGCGACCATCTAAAAATTACACGGGTTGAAAGTAGTTTTACCACGTGACTCTTGTATTACATTTGTATTTATAACAAAATCTAGCGGAAGAAAGAAAGGTATAATTCGATTATATGATAATTTGAAAAAGATATCCTTTAATCTGTATTTATTAATATGAGCCGCGTCACGACAAAACCAACATAGTGCGTTTGCGACCAGCATGGACCCAGACCAGCCTGCGCATCCGCACAGTCTGATCAGGATCCATGCTGTTCGCTTACCAAATCTTATACAAGTAGAGAAACTGATAGCGAACAACATGGATCCTGATCAAACTTCGCGGATGAGCAGGCTGGTCTGGATCCATGTTGGTCGCAAACGCACTATTTTGGTTTTTTCGTGACGCGGCTCATATACATAGAAAATCCTTCAAGGGTCAACCGTAAGATTACGAACACAATATAATTTTAACTGTCAATAGATTTTTAGAAATATCAATAGGCCTTTTTTCAACATATATTCCCTAAAATTTACAATAGAAACACACAATTTTGTATGGAACTTGAATTTATGCCTAACCATAATGAATACACGAGCTCGTTAGGTCATAGAACAAATACATCGTCGTTTTAACACATGTTTTTGTGACAAGTACGAGTCATGTTCATGTAGACACGATCTTTTGTAAACACTATTTCTTCGAAGTATGTAATTTTTTGTGAATTGTGTTGTGCTAGATTAACGATAAATTGTTTCAAAAATTCGATGGAGTACTTAAACAATTGGAATACTTTTGCAATGTCCAGCAGTAAGATATTTTGTAAGCTATTACCTGCAATTTGGTTATCCCGCCCTTAATATTTTGTCCAGAAATATACGGTGTCACGGTCAGAAGTATGATATTTTGACGTTGCGCGGAAAAGTTGTGGTAAACGCCCTATCACCGTGATATTCATATGATTCAGAAAAAAAGAATGACGCTTGTTACATTTTGTATTTATTTTACGACGTCATGAGAACCTCATTTATTGTATTATTAGCGTGCGCCGTCATTTGAAATTTTCACAGAATTGATATTAATTTTGTAAACATTGTATTGGTTTTTTATCACTGTAGATAGAGGTCTTGTTTTGACATTTGTCTCTTGTAAAATTGAGTACGTTAATTAAATAATGTGAACATTTACTTTCTGAACAACCTTCTTTGTATTAAGCAACCAAGTTGAAATTCTGATAGGATTGTAGATTCCTGACTTTATTTTTGAAAACTGACTGAACGGAACACATCAACAAAGTATTTTGCAAAATAAGCATTATTCAGATGTACAGAATAACATTAAAAATGGAATAATATGTTACGCTTGTCCTATGTTTATGTATAGGTTGGTAATGTAATATATTTCAAGACATATTGACGATTTTTGTTTGTTTTTAGGGTGTGATCTTTATTTTATGTTACCAGCTATACGTCCTGTCGAATGTTTATATATGGGATGGTTATGTAATATATTTCTAGATAAGGACATTGGCGATTTTTGTTTGTTTTGAGGGTGTGATCGGGTTTTATGTCGCACCAACACAGAAGAGGTCATATTACGACTTTCCAGCTTTTCCGGTTGAGGAGGACCTCATGTGTTCCTTCCGTGCATTATTTCAGGCACAAACAGGCACCTGAGTAGATCTACCGCTGGAAAGCTTCTTCACATGAAAGAAATCCAAAGCCCCTGGCGGGATTCGAACACAAAGCGGTGAAGGGGCATACGGCTTGTAGTCAAACTCTGGGCCACGTACGTACGGCAAATTTTTGCGTTCGACTAATTCATAGTATAAACAATGTATTATGTTTTTAACTTTTTAATGTCAAGTTGCAAAACTGCGAACTTACATACAATTTAAAAGTGATTTTGGTAAAGAATTTTATTTGGATCTTAACTTACCACGAAACGAGCGCTCTCTTCTCGCACAATTGCGGTGTGGTATCCTACCACTCCGTGTAGAAACCGGGCGGTATGTTGGTGAAACACCAGAACAGAGACTTTGCAAATTGTGTAATACTGGTTCCGTTGAAGATGAACTGCATTTTGTAATGAATTGTTCTTTATATCAAGACACTCGACATAATTATCTCAGTGAAATCCTTTTAAGTGACCAATATGTAGATATGAGAGACTGTGATAAATTTGAAAACCTTGTAAAACATCACCCGAGAAGATTAGCAAAGTACTTGGTAGCCGCATATTTGAAACGTAGAAGCAATTTGTTCCAAAGATAAAGTAAACATTTATTTAAATAATTGTTTGATCCGCTCATATTTGACACTATTTGTACTATGATGAGATACGAAACAATTTTATCGTTAAAGCATACTTTAATATGTGTTCAATTTATGTGTAATGCGTATCACAATTTGCATTTTTTCATTAACCGTTTTCGTCAACCAGTACTTGATACAGTTGATATTGTGAAAGTATATCTGCTACTCAGAATCTTATTATTACTTTTTCATTGATACGAGTATAAGCACGTTGTAATATTGTGCAGTATAATTATGTGTAACACCACTTTTATATTACACACTTACATGCTGGTATTGACTACTTGTATACTAGAATGAAGTTTCGTTAATCGCATATTTAACATATTTGAATATTGTTTACTTTCCTAGTGTAGAACTTGAATTTTCGTTTCGTTTAAGAACTACACTTATAAAACAAGTAATACAATACACACTTGCACGATTCCATGTCCCGGCCTTGCTAGATTTGTTTTTCGTTTCGTATAAGGCTGGTTATTGCATGAGATCGTATATCGGCGATGTATGTTTCTTGATTGAATCACATTTTGCTAGACAGTAACACAGACACTTGGGGTTTGGAGCTCAAAACGCCTTTAAAATCCAAATAAAATGCATATTTGTCAATCCCAGCATTATAATATTATTATAGATGTTGAAATATGATTTTTTTTCAAAACGGCTTATATTAAGTTTTTTTGATATACACATATATGATCAGTACATGTGCTGGGATTGACAAATATGCATTTTATTTGGATTTTAAAGGCGTTTTGAGCTCCAAACCCCAAGTGTCTGTGGACAGTTATACCACCTAGACTGACGTTAACGAGTTCTTAAATGATGTACATTTTTATATTTTTGTCTACTGTACTGATCTCAAGTAATACTAAGTAATACTAAGTATCTAGATATGTACGTCAAAAGTATGCTTTCACTGTAAACATAATGTAACATTAATAATTGGTATTAAATCCTATAATAATTACACATAAATGAATAAAATCTCTAACGTGTACTGTTGTATACAGTATATTTACTATACTCATGACCATTGATTCGCTTATTGTTTTCATGTTTACTGTTTTGACAAGTATTATGTGACTTATAGGCCCAATGGGCCGGGTGCATGCCTTTATGTAACTGTATATTGTCATCATTATTTATGTTTGCACATGTCACTTTAATAAAATATTTACTTACTTACTTGCTGTTATCAAACACAGAACTATTACAATATTTACAGATGATATTAAAGTTAGTTCACAATATTTCTACATTCATGGAAACATTTAGCAACTCAAGATTCAAGTTTTGGACATGAAATGATTTTTTAGAATGAAATTCTAATATAGAATATAATATGAGTCCTTTATATAATTAGTACATATGAGACATATGAGCCGCGTCACGACAAAACCAACGTAATGGGTTTGCGACCAGCATGGATCCAGACCAGCCTGCGCATCCGCGCAGTCTGATCAGGATCCATGCTGTTCGCTATTATTTTCTCTACTTGTAAAAGGGTTGGTAAGCGAACAGCATGGATCCTGATCAGACTGCGCGGATGCGCAGGCTGGTCTGGATTCATGCTGGTCGCAAACGCATTACGTTGGCTTTGTCGTGACGCGGCTCATATATAAACTGTTTTTGTTCAGATACGGTGATCAAGCGTTTTGCAATTCATTGCTGTCACTACATACTTAAATTTGATAAACTAATTGTATAAATGAAACAATATATTTTTCAGATTTCAAAAACTAATGTCAGTTTGTAACAAGCTTTATGTTTTATTGATCAACGCACATTATTACAGTGTCCTATTTCGTCCACAAAATTTCGTTAGTAACACGCGATAATGACATTCAAATATAATCTTTAGAGATTGAATTGTCTACAGATATACTCAAAGTTCCACAACTATACCCAAAGTTCCACAGATTTTTACCATATTTTATGTTCCACAGATATACCAAAAGTTCCACAGAATTTCCCATACCCTATGTTCCACAGATTTACCCCGTTTCAGTTTTTATTAAAACTGGCACCAAAACTATACATTATTTTTTTTGTCCCAGATTTAACCCCGGCATGTAATGCGCAACTGGTTATGACAAACAATTCGGTAAAAAATCATCTAATATCACATAAAAAGAATGCAATTATGACTAGCTAAATTAACAAAGATAGGGTATCATATTGTTCAATTTTAACTACTGAATTTCTATAAAATTTAAGTAAACATAAACACAACCATGCTGCTAAAGACTGCACTCAATACTATTTAACGACGGAACAAATGGAAGAGGAACGGAGAATAAGAAGTATTATATAAATTTTAATATACTGTTTTTACAACAACAAAAAATAGATAGTTTTAATAGAATTGTTTGATCACAACTATTCATTAATCTGTCAAGCTTAAAAATATCGGTTGGAAAGAAGAGATTTATGCTATTATGTCAATTAAAATACGAACTTTCAAATAAGTAGTGAAATTCATCACCAATAACTTGATAGAGACGTAATGAACAGAGTTTATATGAAAGCTCCAAAGATATACCCAAAGCTTACAAAACATACCCAAAGCTCCAAAAATATATATGAAGTTCAAAAAATATACCCAAAGTTTCAAAAATATACCAAAAGCCACAAAAATATACCCGAAGTTCCACAGATATACTCAAATACCCACACTTAAACCGATATCGTCAATTATACACAGAGCTCCAATCGGAACATCTCGGCTATTATTCATAATATCCTCGGACTTATTACGATGAAAAGTAGTTCTACCACGTGGTTTAAGATGTCAGTGTAATCTTTGATAATGTTTAAAAAATGTATATATTTGACATCCAAATTAAAATAATGTATGTTTTGGTAAAATAATGATGGAAAATATGTCTGAAAATCATAATCAAATAAAACTTTCGGTTTATACACTGATATATTGGAATAAACTTAGACAACAACCCCTGCATTAAAATACTTTTTGTTTCCATGTTTAGTTTCTTAGGATATGTTAGACCGAAAAACCCTATCCATTCTTTGTATTTTTACTATTGTATTCAAGGGCCCTTATAAGGGTCGAGAAGATGCGATTGTCAGAGGTAAACCATGTCCGAGTTAATTAAATTCACAAAGGCTCTTGCATTTGTAGGCATGACTTGCATCACCCCATTTCCAGGTTCCTTCGACCATCTCAATCAATAAACAGTTCTCTGGCTGTGACAATCTATTATTATTGTTTGGTTCTCTCGAGTTCCAATTGGTATACCAATCATCAAGTTTGGTTCCATCCAACCACAGAAATGTGCCCTCCTCTTGCACGTCGGTACCGCCGATCCAGAGTGCATTTTCAGCATGCGATTGAATTGCGTAGTTTTCTATAAACATTTCTTCCTCTAGAGATTTTATATCTGCCAAATGTCCTCCCAAACTTTCACAGTTGACCTTTGCTTCGTTCCAGCCTAATTTCTTCTCGACAACGACATAGTCTGAAATTACATAGGGACCATTTGTTTGTTTCAGACAATATCGATATATATTTTACTGCGTGAACAATAGCCTATAATACTTTCAGTTGTGGCAACCATGGATGCCAATACTAACAGATGCTATTTGTTTTTTCTTTGTTGTTCTTTTGTTGTTGTTGTTTTTATTTGTTATGTTTTAACGTCGCATCATCAAGGTCATACTAATATAGCGAATTTTCAGGTTTCCTGGTTGGTCAATTGAGGAAGGCCTCATGTGCCCCTAAGTGCATTTTTTCAGACACGAACGGGCACCTGAGTACTATTAACCAACGAGGTTTGAGAGTGAAATGCTAGAACAGAATAATGCCCTGACAAGAACACAAAAACATTTTTTAATTTTAAATCTACATAACTTAAAAGTTACTTACTATGCCGCCGATAACATTTCGTTCCTTCCAATGTCGGTGCTAAATTTGTGTCTGAGAATTGCATTTTACACCCGAAACATTTGTCGTTGGCCAGAACGAACACGCCGTAACAGGAAGGAGTATTAGAACATTTCGCCGCACATAGTGCAATCCCTCCGTCAGTATAGCTAAACAAGGTTTTATTTGCGGGACAAGTTAGCCCTGCAAATTCCCATAGCTCAATATATTTGTTGAATTTGTTGTCCACGAAGGCAGCATGAACATTTTCAGCTAAATAATAAAACAATAACTGAAATAATAGAACCGCGCTGGTAGACATCTTTTCTGTTTATGCGACAATTCCAGCACTAGTCTTATGATTGCTTTACGCATGCGCTCTTATTAATTAATTATTAATTAATCAATTTTTAAACATTGTTCTGAAATTCTAGGAAAAACATGGTGATAAAAATCATCAATTGTTGTTATTATGCTCTTCCCCCATATCCCCTCCAATTATTGACCTATATCACCAATAAGCTGCATTGGGAAAGTTATGGAAAGAATTGTATTTAAACACATCTGCATTGTAATGAATTGAAATACAATACAATCAGTGTTTCTTCCGGGCCATTCGACAATTTATAAACTAATGTTTTTTTTTTATAATACCTCTTCAGATTTCGTGGATAATCACATTAACTCTTTCTTACGACTTGAAATGGCACGAACATACTAATAACATTTCAGCTTCGGCGTCAAAAGTATTAGTCTCTATGCGTGCTTTAAAATTACTATAACACTTTGATATTATATTTAATATTATCTTCGTTGTCTTCGCGACATTCCAAGCGACATTAATGTGCGACGAACTATAACTCATATACAATGTTTAATAAACACTCATACCTCAATAATAGTTTTTCTTCATAGCAAATTCAGTATCTACTTTAAATTTATATATCTTATATGCGTCCGATACTTGAGTGTGCATCAATTGTTTGGGATGGGTGTGCTGAAAATGTAAAACAATCACTTGAGCAATTACAATACGAAGCCGCTAGAATTATTACGGGTGCAACTCGGTCAATATCGATAGATTACTTGGTCAAAGAAGTCGGTTGGGTCTCACTCTCTGATAGGCTAATTGTTATAAAGCTAAAAACAGTTTACTACCGGACTATTTATCTTCTTTGTTTCCGCCAACTGTATCAGAAACTACTTGTTATCCTTTGCGAAATAGAAACAACTATATTACCATAGCTAGACGCACTCAATTATATAATGCATCGTTTTTACCATCCTCGTTAGAATAATGGAATAACCTCGACCCCAATATACGAAACTCTCAGACACCCAACATATTTAAATCTAGACTAAAAACTCTGTTTAAAGCACCAACGGTTTCGAAGCATTATTTTTATGGCCAGAGATACTGACAAATATTCATTAACCATCATTCCCCAAAAAACAAACTACAGTTCAACTATTTTTCAGGATAGCAATCTGTGGATGGATCGCACATCAAAATCAAAAGTGTACATTTTTTTAAATTTTAATGAATAAATAAATGAACTGTTAAAAATCAAATACATATTTTAAAGTTTATATGCATGTTAAAAGTAATCATTGTTAACTTTTAGATAATGGTCTTAGAGGATGTCAGATGCTTGTTACCTGAAAAAGTAGCGCCTTATTTTGAAAATATTTGTCATGAAAGTAGCAAAATGTAAAAAATAGCATCTTGACTATTCTTGACTTCCATACAAAATACTAAATCACTATAACTGTACTAATTGCGAAAATTCATCAGCGGAAACAGATGGTTAAGATAATTGGCGAATAAGTAATTCTTGGAAACTATAGAAGTACATCAAATATAAAAAGCTTTTGAGATATAAATATACAAGAGGACCATGGTGACCCCGAGTCGCTCACCAGAAACAACTGATTTTCAGTAAAAGATAAAATACTACATAAGAATGCTACATACAAGGTTTGATGACCATCCATCAATTAATTCTGTAGAAGCAGAGGTTTAAAGGTATTTCTATTTTTTAACTTTGGCAGTCCCTTAAAGGGGTCAATCAAATTAATATGAGCAAACTTGATAAAGCACTACCTAAGAATACTACAGAGAAAATTTGGTGATCATCCATCAATTAGTTCTGTAGAGGAAGATGTCTAAAGGGTTTCTAATTTTAGCTCTAGAGACCCCTAAAAGGGCCAATCAAATTAATATGAGCAAACTTGATAAAAGATAAAAGAATACCCAAGAATGCTACAGACAAAGTTTGGTGATCATCCATCAATTTGTTCTGTTGAAGATGTTTAAAGGTTTTTTTTCTATTTTTAGCTCTGTTGACCCCTAAAAGGGGCCAATTGAAATGACATAAGCAAATTTAAGTGTGACTGTCACAAGGATTCTACAGACCAAATTTGAGGTAAATCTGCCAAGCAGTTTCAGAGAAGAAGATCAACATTCGATGATTGTTGACGCACGACGGACGCCGGAGCATCCCCCTTTGATACTAATAGCCTCACCCTGAACCTTCAGTTCTGGTGAGCTAAAAAGCACGTGTAAGGCATAATGGGCCATAGTAATGTATAATTAACTGCTTTGCCAATTTTAATGTTCTGAATATTTTTTTTTTAAAAGTGTGTGGAGAAAAGTTGTTTAAAATCATAATAAATTCATAACGTAAAAACATATATCGTTTCACAGATAATAGTGCCTTTGAATCTATGACTTGTTAATAATGTTAATTTTCAGTATCTCTGGTCCTACGGGCCCCATTTATCAAGGGAATGCAATTAAAAATTGACGTTTTAAAAACGATCAGCTCCAGAAATATCTGATACCATAATAAATTGTTGTATTAAGAGTCGTTTGAATACTCAATAAGAGTCGAGGGACCTAAATGCTATGTATGTAAGTATGATAAAAATACTTTCGTTTGTTGTTAAGTTTGCTAATTTAAGATATGACATACATTAGTACAAATAAGTTGTTTACTGGTTTCTTACATCTCTAGTTATCACTGTTCTTTAAGTCCTACCTTACACAGTTTTGACTTGCTATACAGGGTGTCTGTGCGTGAGTGCGCACTTGTATTCCCAACCTGGATTAACTTGGTTAAGTCCACAGGCACTAGACACAATTAATTTACCTCTATATGCTCATAATAATATATATAAAGAATATTCTTTATATATAGTATTATGAGCATATAGAGGTAAATTAATTGTGTATAGTGCCTGTGGTTAAGTCACTGAAATGAGGACCCTACCCATTCAGTTTATGCTATCATTTTTCTTAATGCTGAGCTCGAATCCATCCTGAAAAATTCATTTACCATTATTTCTTGAAATGAGGTTTAAAAAGTAAAAAGTTGCCCCGTACTTCACTTCAGTGTTGTTATATTTTTCTGGTCCTTCGGGAACATTGATGCCAGGACAATTAAGTGTTGAGAATTAAGTACGACTCAAGCCGGTGCTAGGGGGGCGTGAGGGATGTTGCATTTATTCATTATCCCTCATGTACAGACTCAATTAAACCGAGTCTGCAATTCTTATGTAATTTTGTTGTGATTAATGCTTCCGATGGATCACTTTGTTTCCAGATTTTGATATGCCTCTGCCAGGGATCAGACTAACAGATACAGAGCCCACCTTAATGGGTAGTACGAATAAGTAACCATCATGTTACTCACAGAGAAACTGACTATGTAATTGTAGGTGTAAATGGATGAGGAAAACAAAAATAATACAGCAACCACTGGGAAATTGTAAAATAGCGAAGAAACACAAAGTTAACATTCCTGAATTGAACAAAGAAATATAAACATAACTATCAACATGGAACTGTTTTGGCATACATGATCAATTACCTTGACCCAAAAACAATAGAGGTCGTCTACGGCACAAGAACAAAGTTTGACAGTCGTGGCCCATGGGTGTCATGTTATTGGTTGGAAACTGTTTTTGGTATGTGAATGTGACCTTTACCTCCAACAAGAGCTGTCGGTAGGACAACAACGCTCGACTATTCTTAGTGCTTGATGGTAAAAGAGCCTTGATAATGTAAAATTTTCTAAGTTTACAAAAGGGCAAATTTTTTCTTTAAATCCATGTTACAGTTATAGGCCTTGGAGAGAGTCCTCCTACGCTCTCTAAGAAGAGTATAATATTTCAAATTGTTTCAAAGCCAGATGACATTAATTCTTAAGAAGCATAATTCTGTCCAAATGCTAGATACAGTTACCTCCCTCTGTCTACAGATTTGGGTCATGATGATGAACAATTGTGCAAAGTTTCAAAGCCAGATGTCAATGGACTTTGAAAATATTTGAGGTATTACATAAACTTTAACATAAATTCTAAGTCGAAAAAGGGGCATAATTCTGTCAAAATGCTTGATACAGTTACCTCCTCCTGTCTACAAGTTGGGGTCATGATGGTGAACAAGTGTGCAAAGTTTCAAAGCCATACGTCAATGGACTTTGAAAATATTTGAGGTATTACAAAAACTTTAACATAAGTGGTTAAGCCGACGCTCGGGTGACTACAATAGCTCTACTTATTCTTATCCAATAGTCGAGCTAAAAATCAATACACCTATGAAGTTTGAAGGCCAATGTCTCACGAGTTGTTGGTCGGACTCGTTCTTGCACACAAGGTCAATGTGACCTTGACCTTGCTGCCCCCCAAAATCAAAGAGTTCATCTTCGACCCGTACTCCTTTAAAGTTTGGATTCAAAGTGCCCACGAGTTATCGAATAATTGGTTGGGAACTATTTTGGCAAATAAGGTCAATTTGACCTTGGCACTTGTGCCCTTGACCGAAATATTAATAGAAGTCATGTACTGGCTAAGACAATGCGGGTTAAGGGCCCATTTACTGTCGAAATATTGGTTGGAAACTGATATGGCATACAAAGTTAATGTGGCCATGACCCTTTAGCCCTTGACCCCTATATCAACAGGGGTCATGCTCTTCCAAAGATCAATGCACTAATGGTTAAGGGTCATTTGTCGGAGAGTGATTCAGTAAACCAGGTCACTGTGACCTTGACCTTTAAGCCCTGGACCCCAAAATAAATAGCGGTCGTCTTCTTTCCAAGAGCAAAGCACTCATGAAGTTTTTGGGTAATGAGCGTTCACAAGTTATTAAATTGGAAACAATGCGAGACAGACGGATGGACAAACATCATGCAGCTTAACACCATGTTCCCTCTTCTTTGGAAAGGGGGGGGGGGGTGTGGAGACTTAAGTACAATTCATAACATTAAAAGAAAAGATATGCACAAGTTTTATATATTTTATTTTTTCAATCATTGCACTATGTTGAAACAGCACTACCATTGCTTCTATCATTATAATAAATAATTACAAGACAAATATGTCAACAACTAAAATCAATGATTTAAATTAATATCATAGAAATTAATATAAATAATCAACAGTGATCCAAGACGAACAGTAACTAATTTGGTTAGTGCTTATAATATATCCAAAATACTTGCACAAATAAAAAGCATGATCTGAAAAAATGACATGGTTCAATTATATCAACAACAAACTTACAATATAAACTACATGTACCTAATTCTTCAGCCGTGCAAAAATTTAGAAAAAGAAAGGACAGATTTTTTTTTTAAATGAATCTATATAAAACAACAGACTGTACTTTAGTATATGGTACTTTAACAATAAAATTCATAATTGTATGAAATACCTAATAAGGCATTAGTATTGTACCTTCAAAACCACTAGATAAAGAACAGAAATTAAATTTACATTACATGATCAACATTTAAACACTTTCATGATTATCAGCAGGTATTTTTTCAGTTTTTTTTGTTTTGTTGTTGTTGTTGTTTTACGTCACTATGACAAGGTCATGTGATAGCTTCCCAGTTCTAGCGGTGGAGAAACAACCTCAGGCTCACAAGTTCACTAGTAAAAAAAAGATCAAGATCAAACGATTCAAATTATGTTTTCTTTGCTGTATAAAAATATGCATTGTTCATATAAGGCTTAAATTATTTTGTATGATGCAAAAAGTAATAAATAGCTGATTTGCTGAGAAACAAACATATTTTGTGACCAAATTTAGAACAATATAAATTTAAAATAACTGGATCAATTTTTTGATCAACTTTTAAATATGTTTTTATATATATATATATATTTAAAAAAAAATGTTTTTGGGTGAATTTTCATAATCTTGAGACATTTAAATAATTAATCAAATTTATCATTTTTTTCAAATGTCTATTGATTATTGATCAACAAAAAAAAATGTCAACAATATCAATAGATACATTGATATCGTCTCTATCAAGACAGCTCTAATTGTTACTAATGATTAAATATAAAGTGTAGACCATGGTTACCGTTTTAACAACACAAAATGGGGACTATGAACACATGATAAGATCTGTATAAAGACCACACATTTGTCTTCTACAACTGCAATGAAATACAGAAAACTGAAAAAAAAAATATTGTGATTTCAAAAAATGATGACATTAAAATATTAAATAACTAATTCTAATAAACAGACAGCTAACTAACAAAGAGGAATTGAAAAGTATCAGTTGCATAAATTTTTTTTTAAGTTTTTAAAACAAGTTGTCTTAGTATCATCAAAAACACTAAATGTTGCAAAATGTTTTCTAATTCTAACCTTTTATTAAATCCTGAAGACTTAAATCCTGCAAAAAGGTGATGCCTGCATTAAAGGGACTCCACTCAGGTTTTTTTGACATGACTTAACTGGAAATATTTTCTCGAGATCAATATTCCATTTGATGACGGTCTAGACCAATAATATATGTGCACAATGTCAGATCATTTGCTCGCTCCGTTTTTCCAGAATAATTATTTTAATTGTGAAAATGACCCTAAATTGAAAAGCGTTGTAACGTTTTTCTCTCAAACCAGACTAAGAATAGCACAAACATAAGATTTCCAATTTATTTCTGAGTACATTGTATATTTCTTAATAAACTTTTCCATATCTTAAAGATATAAGTGCCTCTGTTGACCTATGTGTGGAATTCAAATTGTATGTTTTTAGGCTTTTGGACCTCCATGGAAGTCCTTTAAGTTACCTATAGTCATTAATCTTTTCATATTATAATTTTTTCACTTCATTTACCCACCACTGAAATCACCAGTCATTATGCTCGGATTAGGAATTTTCCCATTTAAGAAAATTTTAATTTTCTAGATGTACTAGAGAAATAACTAATATCAAAATTAAAGCATCATAAATAAAACCTATTTTACAGAATGCCATTTATTACTTTCGCGTAAATTATCAGCCCATGAAAGAAAGAAAATATCAATAACAAAATAAATTTTGCTAGCAAAAATGACACTAAGTGCATTAATACAACATTAAATTACATAAAGGTAATTTGATTACCTCTCTCTCTATTCACAATACATCTTAAATTATCTTTTTAAAACATTTCCATTCAACAAAATATTTAAAGCAACCATCAGTTTTTCTGAAACTTCTTCGCAACTAAATATGTAAACAAACTTGCCCTGCTCCCAAAGGTAACTTCCAATGTTATTCCTTTTTTTTTAAGTTTTAAATATCACAGATGTCAAAATTGCCCATTGTCTTTTTTCAAATTGGGTTAAGGTCACATCTACATAATATAGGTCATATGGCAACTTTCAGCTTTATTGGTGAAGGAAGACCCAGGTGCCCCTTTGTACATTATTTCAGGCACAAACAGGCACCCAGTAGAACCCCAGACTTTCCATAAGCTAGCTGGATAGCTTTCTCACATAAAGGATCAGAAGACACAGCCGTTGCTCGAACCTGCAGCAGTGAGTGGTATGTGGTTTGATGTAAATGACATTAACCACTCGGCCACAGCTGCCCCCAACATGCCGAGTGATATGACTATTATACCAGTGGCACACATAGAGGATATTGACAAGAGTGTAGGGTCAATACTGAATTGTTTTAATGTGTAAAAACTTTTAACATTTAACGTTATAATTTACACTGCTTTTGCATTTGACTCATGCTATCGAATATCCAGTTATCCTTTATCAAACTAAGGTCAGTTGGGCTGTATGTATACTAGAGAATTATGTGAAATCTATTCACTTTGTTAGTCCCAAGAGCTGATCATGCTGATGTAATCCAAGCACAAAATTTTCTTTTATCACATTTTGTAAATTTAGTCACTGTAAATTAGTTTAGAGTCCTCATTTAAGTATCAATTTTCCGTTTCTCTTTTGGTTTGGCACATACCTCTCACTTCACATTTGGTCATACAATCAACAAATACACTGAAAACGTTCTCCGAATAAACTATTTCATATATAATACTTGGTTCCGGGAAATTACTTATTTCATAACACTTCCTGTTCTGCAATTATCCTCTCATTTAACATAACATAAATTTCTCCGATTTGGTCAGTAGACTAGTCAAAACTATCACAATGAGGATGTAACTAATGTCGTGTTGCTAGGCAACGTGGCCGACGACTGTGACAAAACATTTGGCACGGTAACAACTACAACTGGTTTTAAAACTTGCTGTCCGAGGACCTGCCCGGAATGTAGCATAGATGATGGAATACCAAGCGGAATTTGTTTTAGAATCGGTGACGTAAACATGGAATTTAACTGCGCCTGCGTCAAAGCAGAAGGTGTCATCTGTATCCCAGGGGACATCACTGTCATCGGCGTCATCATTTGTGTCAGCTGATTTAATTGAGCCAATGAAACAAGAGGATTGTTAGTCACTTGGGTCGACGAAGCAGCAATAGTTGAAGCTTGCATTGGAACTGCCGTAGATGTTACTAGCATGTTCGACCTTGGAATAGTCACAAATGGCCACGCAAGTTGTTGTCCAGCTAGTAAGTTAGGAGCAAATATTGGTCGTATTGGAATTGATGATGATTGTAATGTTGAAGCGACATTAGCTGTTGGTGAAGCTTCTGTCTTTGATGTAGACACAAGAGCTATCGTTGGTAAAGTATTCAATGCCCTAAGATTGTTGTTAGTTAGTGCCAATGATGGGATAGTCTCCGGTTTTGAAACATTTTTAACAGATAAGGCAGGCATGCCTGATGACATGGTTGCCGGGGTAACAGAAGAAACTGGAACAGTTGTTGAAGATGACTGCAGTCCTACAGCTGGGGCCATCAATGACGTCACCAAAACTGGATGGGCAATCTTTTGTAAAGACATGTAATAAGGGATACTCATCGTTGGCACTCCACTAACTGCACTTACAACTTTACTAGTACTAGTTCCCACTGCACTTGTTATTAGCTTTGTGGATGAGGTTATTCCATCCTTGACAACCATTGGTGGTTGAGCTGTCAACTGTGATGTTACCATAGTAACCACAGGGTAAGGTTGTGACAAAGGTGGTGATTTCAATTGTGCTGCAGTTAACGGTGCAGAAGCCACTGAAAAGAAAAATTGGTAATTTAAAGAAATTTTCTATATCATAAAGTCATGGGACATTTTTAGGCTTCATCTTGGAGAAAACATAAACAGTTTTACAAGTGACCTTAGACTCATCTTAAGGAGGGGTAAAAACACGAGTAATAACTAATATTCATAAGACATTTATGCCTCACAAAATGATTATTAACTTTAAATAATGTTACTTTTGTCTGAATTTCTCACAGTATAACCCCATATTTTCAATTTGTGGTATCATTTTCACTCGGTCGAAGGTTGTTACTGTTATAAAATGTGCAAGCCCTTCTTATCTACAGGTAAGGATTCTGTTTTCATAGCTAGGACAAATCTGAAGACCACCTAATACTAAATTTTTAAATTTAAGCCTTGTTCTTAAAATACTGATGTCTTAAATTTTCTAGTTAGCATTATAATGAGTTTGTAACGAGTTAACAGAAAGCTGTAATTGGCTTACCTTTAGATACTGTACTCGTACTTGACAACATTTTCTGTGAGAGCAAAGCTTGCTGTCTCTGTTGTAGGGTACGATGAAGGATCTGGGTGACGGGCGGTCGTACCGGCGGGATCTCTAGAATCTTCCCAGTTACACTCATCTCAAAAGCCGCCGGCCCAGGGTTAATAGTGTTTATCACAGACATTGAGGGGGAGGAGACAGGTCCTGACAAGCTTAAGGTGATTGGAATTACTTTCTTAGGCGATGGTTTTGGCACAGAAAAAGTTGGTGCAGAATGTGATTTTATTATTCCGTTAATAGAAGATTGCATTGTCATTTTTGGCGCCACAAGTTCTGCATGTGTCATGCTGTTTGGTGTATCTGAAAAAATGTGTTAAGTATATGTATTTAATATCCTAAAAGTTGAGCTTAGAGGCAGAATCTTTGCAATTTTTTGTAATTTTTCATAATAGTATTTAATACATTGGGAACTTTCAACAATTTTATCTAAATGGGAAGGGCCTATGCTCCGCCTAAATTTAATGCAAAGAAATCACTTAAAATATTCAATGTTTCAGATAAGATCTGAACCATGTACAGGCCATGCAAGTTATTTAATGGTACCATAGCAACATAACTTCGGTCCTGTCCATGAAAGTCAAAAACGCTTGAATTGCAAACGAATGGGCAAAGATGGCCCTTATATCATTCATCTGATAGTAAAGGCTCTAAATGACCAGAACAACTTTTATTTTAATTTATAACTCTGAATGAAAAGCAGTGAATTTCAAAAAACAAAATGTACCTTTTTTTATGGAGAGCTTTCGTTTCCTTGGTGATTTTGGTGTAGGAGAGTTAGTTTCCATGGCAAGATTTTCAGCTTCCTCTTCGTCATCATCTTGTTCATCATGGTCACTGGGTGGTGGGGTGCCACGCTCTACAATGAAAATGTACCTTTGTTTTGCTATATTACTAAATTTGTATGAAGGATTTGCCCTTATTTTAACTAAGTTTGTTTGTTTGTTTCATTTTACGCCTTTTCCCAACAGTATTTCATATAGGCGGGTAGTTTCCTAACCATTGTTCCTGGAGAGTTACACCAGTACTAGACTACCTTCCTCCATGTAAAACAACCAATAAAATCTGCAGAAACTTCAATAATAGGCCTACATGTTAAAATGATATCATCATCATCATCTAAACATAAACCTTGTCAAATCTGTGTTAGAGGTAGTTTTTTTTGTGCATCTTGAAGGTTTTGGTGTCTTTAACCTTTATCCACACTAAATATATTATAGTTATTGTACTATGATCTTTATATAGCTGACCCTGGTCTACACTGATTGCATGGTGAGAATCAGTTGCTGCAAGCAGGCTATAATGATTAATGTCTTTTGTGAGGTAAGCAAACTTTGAGAATTGAGGCAAGCAAGCTTTGATAACTGAGGTAAGCATGCTTTGAGAACTGAGGTAAGCAAGCTTTGAGAATTGAGGCAAGCAAGCTTTGATAACTGAGGCAAGCAAGCTTTGAGAACTGAGGTAAACAAGCATTGAGATCATAGGTAAGTAATTTTTCAGAATTGAGGTAAGCAAGCTTTGAGAATTGAGGTAACTGTGGTTAGCAAGCTTTGAGAACTGAGGTAAGCAAGCTTTGAGAATTGAGGCAAGCAAGCTTTGATAACTGAGGCAAGCAAGCTTTGAGAACTGAGGTAAACAAGCATTGAGATCATAGGTAAGTAATTTTTCAGAATTGAGGTAAGCAAGCTTTGAGAATTGAGGTAACTGTGGTTAGCAAACTTTGAGAATTGAGGTAAGCAAGCATTGAGAATTGAGGTAAGCAAGTTTTGATAATTGAGGTAAGCAAGCTTTGAAAACTGAGGTACGAAAACTTTGATAGCTGAAGTAAGCAAGCTTTGAAAACTGAGGTACGAAAACTTTGAGAACTAAAAATAGAAATACAAATGTATCGATTAGTTAAGTAATATAAATTAGGTGTGTTCTTATGGACTTACACCATATCAAGTTTGCAGTATCAGCGTATAAACAGCAGTATCAGCGTATAAACAGCCCTAATAATACATCAAAACAAATTTTCCATTTATGTATTTGAAATTCTTTTTGAAACAAGTTGTAAAAAGCCTTTTAAGATTTACAAAGATTATATTTCCAAATCTTTATGATGACTTAAAACTGTGCATATTTCATATCATAATCTTAACAAGGCTCATTATTACATAATGCTGAAATACCCTGTGAGTGACTCAGTTGCTTTTTGTTCAATGTACTTATCTTTAAACAATTTTTCTCGCTCACCTGAGAAATAGGTCAAAAGGTCAAAGTGTAGCCCCTTATCACCCCAGAAGCACAATTTGAAAACAAGGGACAGCTAAATCTGAAAAAATTTTGTACACTGACTGTCACCAAGGAAAATTTTGTGTAAAATTATTTAAAAACTGAACCAGTGGTTAAGATGTTGTTGTTTTCTAATTTTAGCTCTGGCAGCCATTTTATCAAACAGTTCAGCCTGTCACAAAGTGAAAGGTGAGAGCTAATAAAAAGATGACAGACAAAGAGAGGGAAAACAAACATTTGACCTGGCTGGGGATTGAAGTGTCGACCTCGATCCCCTGGGGCGGGGCCAATTTTGACCGTAGGGGTTTTATTTCAACATGCATGGTAGACATACACTAGAACATGCTTCATGTCAAATATCTAAGCTTTAGGTCTTTAGGATTTTCACAAGAAGATGTTTTTAAGTTCTTACTATATACATGTTTATATAAGAAAAATCAATGATCCCTGGGGCGGGGTCAATTTTGACGCTAGGGCTTTTATTTGAACAAACGAAGATGTTTTTTTTAGTTTTTACTATATATAAATAAAGAAAATCAATGACCTCTGGCGCCAGGCCAATTTTTATCCTAGGGCATTTATTTGTACAAACTTGGTAGACATCAACTAGAAGATGTTTCATGCCAAATATGTAATCTATAGCGGTTTTAGATTGTTAAGAGAATTTTTTTTAAAGTTTTTACTATATATCATATGCATATAAGGAAAATCAATGACCCATGGGGAGGGCCAATTTTGACCCTAAGGCATTTATTAGAACAAACTTGGCAGATATCCACTAGAAGATGTTTGATGCCAAATATCTAAGCTCTAGCTCTTTTGGATTGCCACAATAAGACTTTTTTAAGATTTTACTATATACATGTAAGGAATATCAATGATCCCTGGGGCGGGGTCAATTTTGACCCTAGGGCATTTATTTGAACAAACTTGGTAGACATCCACTAGAAGATTTTTTATGCCAAATATCTAAACCCTAGCTCTTTTGGATTGCCACAAGAAGATTTTTCTGAAAGTTTTTACTATATACATACATGTACAAGGAATATCAATAACCCCTAGGACCGGGCCAATTTTGACCCTAGGGAATTTGTTTGAACAAACTTGGTAGACATCCACTAGAAGATGTTTCATGCATAATATCTTATCTATGTGCTTTTGGTTTGTCACAAGAAGATCTTTTAGGTTTTTACTATATACATATAAGGAAAATAAGGCCATGTGGTTTAGGAGATGTTGTTTAAAGAAATTGTTGATGTCCTCAGGTGAGCTAAAAAGAGTAGCTTATCTAATAATCATACTGCATTTTCAAAAAACATTTTTTGAATGGCTTTTATTAACGTCCATGTTACTAAAAGGATAAGTCATTTAAAAGGATAAGGTATTTCTCTAATCCTCTAATGGTAAAATTAATAATTCAGTGATTTTTTTCCCCAATTTTCAAAACAACCTGTGGCTTTCAGAAGGGGAAAATATAGTGTCAAATTCCAACAGCTAAAAATGAAATTAACCCACACATTTTATAAACTTTTCATTTCCAATGGTAGACATCAACCAGAAAATGTTTCATGCCAAATATCTAAGCTCTAGATCTTTCTTTTTTTACAAGAAGATTTTTTAAGATTTTGTAAAAAAAAATCTGTCGGTCACCATGGCAACCAGAGTTCTTCGTGCAATTTAATTCTTTGAACAATGTTGGTACAGCTTCATGCAAGAAACATCCCTGCAAAGTTTCAACAAATTTGGCCAAGTGGTTTAGGAGGAGATGTTGTTTAAAGAAATTGTTGACGCACGCACAGACGCACAATGGACGACGGACAATGGGCCATCACAAAAGCTCACCTGAGAACAATGTTTAATAATGTCATAAAAAATTTATGTAATACATCATGATAACTTGAATGTGAACAAAAATTTATTCACTTTTTTCATTAATGATACCCAAATTATTTTGTATGCCCAGTGTTTAACTTGTTTGGCATCAAATTCAGAGACAACTCCTTCCTGACCATACAACAGTATTTACTGTTATAACATGTATTCCTGGCTTTTCCCAAGGTATCAGTTGAGGCACAGAAGAAAGGGAACAAAGATGGGTTGTGTGAGTAAGGGGGTGTTCTTATAGTTTCAATGCACAGTAGGGCTGATTTTATTTTAAGGCTCAATGACACTGGTCTGCATTGCTTAAATCAATTGGGGAGAGGCCTTATTTCTACAGTCTTCTGTGTTTTGTTTTAAAAATGCCTCAATTTCTTAGAATCCTTTCACAAATTGTTCTATAAATATGAGTATTTACCTGTTGCTGTAGAAGTTGAGTTGGAATCATTGTCTGTTTCTGGATGGTAAACAAACGCATTAATGTCAACATCAATATTCATGTTATTTAACTCTCCTTTCAATGCATTCATACGCTCCTGAAGAACTATTTTCTCATGGGCAAATCTTTGCATCTCCAACTCAAATTCTCGCTCCTTCCTTTTCAAGTTCTATAAAAAAAAAGATTACTAATTTATTTATTTTATTATTATGATCAAAACAAAAACTATATTATAAACTATATTTCTAATACCCAAAGTGGCAATGCATTCTTTCCCCATACAAATAGTTAAAAAAGTTTTAATAAAGCTAAGGGGAACAACTTTGCACATTCAAATTAATAGTACTGCCATAGTTCACTCCCTTGTACAAACGGACTACTTTCACCCAAGGCTCCGCCCACCTTATTATCAAGCTATCTGTTATCACATGTTTGGTCTATTAATAGGTCTGCACACGCTAAACTAACGACAGCTCTAATTTAAATGAAGCGCATAACCAGGGAGGGTATTGATGAAGATTAATTGGATTTTTTTTCCTGTTTATAACAACTTCCTGCTCACCAACTTTTTAAACTACCGTAGATTATATTGATGTTTTGTTAAATATATATATTAATTTTAAGCCTGATTCTTCACTTAAATTTAGAGAAACCTTCCTGAACTGAAAAGTAGCACATGTAGGTTCACAAATTATCAACAAGTAAATGGCTGTAAAATGCAGTAAAATTCCTCACTGTTAAAATAGCATTATCCATAAAATTATTATATTTTAATATACTAGTATACATGTAATATCTTAAAGGTTTGGACAGATAATAGCACTGTGACATAAATGCTGCAAATAAAGTAACAATATTAATGTATATGTGAACGATAAATATCTCCTTCCTTAAAAGAATGTTCTATACAAACTTATAATATTAACCATCCAAGTTTAGAAATGAGACAAACTTTTCCATAGAATTTAGGTCACAAGTGTATTTGCATTCATACATCACATGTCGATTTATACCACTCCTAAATATAATATTAACTATATCTTAATCAAACATTTAACTTAAAATATGAAGAGGTTTTAACTTTCAAGCCACAGCTTGATAGCAACATGCTCACATTTACTGGTGAAGAAAGAATCAAGATGCCTTTCTTAACAGACCATATTGACCTATTGGTCAAGATGTCCACCTCTAAACCAAGGGATTGTACGTTTAAGCAACCATGTTTCCTGATAATATGCCAGTACTGTTGAACTCCAGGAAACAGACACAAGAGTGGTTCAAAACCAGTGACAGATGTTTTTAAATACATGTCTGAACTGAGATGTTGTCCTAGCTGTACATTATTAAGGCACAAATATAGGGACATTGACCTCATGAAAATTGCCTTGATACATTTTCACATGAAAGACCTCAAGTCTTCCTAGTAGGATTTCAACTTTTAGCAGTATGAGGCAATAATTTTTTGTTGCTTGGTTGGGTTTTATGTCACACCAACAATGTAGAGGTCATTATAGTGACTATGCGGCTTTACCGCTGATGAAAGACCTCAGATGCCCCTCTTTATTTCAGGCACAAACCTGAGAAGAACCACTGATGTTTTGTTACCTAGAGCTCTGGATAGCTTCCTCACATGAAGGAATCCAAAATTTCTGGAGGGATTCGAACCTACAGCTGTGAGGGGCAAGTGAATGAAGTCAGCAACCTTAACCACTTGGCCAAGTATGCCCCTGCAATAAATCTTAAGTCTGCAATCTTAACCATTTAATAATAATAATCCATAAACTGGACCTGTTCATCAACAAAATCATGTGAAAAAACTATGAAAGTAAAAAATAAAGACTTTTGAAATTCTTAAGTTTAGAATATTATTTCTTTTTTAGTTTTATATACATGTAAAGAAGAGTTTCAGCCATTGGACTAGTAATGGCAAAAAAATGCATAATTTAAAGACCCTACCTGAATGTACCTTAGCGAGCTTCGTAAAATGCCCAGGTTTGACGTCCTTCTGTCCTCTAAATTAGGTATATTCTTCTTGAGAAAATCAAAACATTCTTTCAGGTGTGCTCGCCTGTAATAATGTAACAATTGCCACTGACTACCAGATGAAAATAAAATTTGCAAAAATCACAGACAGTTAATATTTTTCTAACCTAACAGAACAATATTATGTAATGTAAGAATGTCAATTAAGAATTACTTTAATAATTTACCAGACAGCCTTTAGAATTGAGCAGTATTTCTCAATATTAAGTAATGTAGCAGTTTTTCTCAATATTAAGTAAAGTAATTCGTTGAAAATACAATGTATACATCTTAATCTAAAAGAAAATTTAGTGCTAATTTCATTTTGTCATAACTGATCAAGTACATTTAATATACATGTAGAAACCAAATGAAAATTTCAAATATGCACAAAAGTATTCAGAGTATTTATTGTAAAATAAACCGATAGTTTTGTTTATGGAAAACATAGTCTTAAAATGACAATATGGAAACTAAAATTGGTCAACAGAATATATTAAACAAATTTGTTACTGAGCCAATAACTAGTAAGCACTTTGCATGTGACTTGATCTGAAGAATCAACTGTTAAAAGTTTTGATTTCAGCGACTGTTTTAATTTTCGGATTTAGCCTTTTCTTTTCTTTTTTATTAATCCCAAGAAATGCTTTTATTTTTATCACCTAAAAGCTTTTTCTTTTCATTTTCTGTTCTAGTTTCTAAAAGGTTACTCATTGGCCAACCACCTGAATCATATTTTGTGTCTGCTGCTTTTTGGGAATAGTTCAGTTTTAGTGATTTGGTATATTGTATGGAATTCTACTTTGATTTCATTTTGCTTCTTGTATGATAAATAATTTTTACATTGAGCACTACATTTTCAGGTAATAACATTCAACCGACTCAAAAACCATTATTCAAACATTTTAAAACTCCTGTTTCCTCTTTCTAATTAGGAAATTTTTTATTCTTTTCTGAGGCATAATATGCTTTTAATTAGTAATTCATTATATCAATTATTATAACGAATATAATTATTTTTAATGTTTGGCATTTTACTCACAAATAAATGTAGAGTATGCAGCTTTACGGAACAATTTTATGACTTGTGTTAAAACTTCTGATTATATGGAAAAATGATTAGCAGCAAGTTCATACAGCCCCGATATTCTGTCATATTTCCCATTATTTCCCCAATCCACAGGAAAAATTCCCAATTGAATGTTACAAAATAAAAATATTGAATAACGAAATCTAAAATATTTGAAAATCAGGGCTTTTTCACTGTTAGGCCTAACAAACAAAAATAATGTTTGTTTCCAGTGACATGGTTTTAAAAAAAAGGGTAAAATAATAGGGTAGGTAAGTTTTGGTTTTTTTTTAAATATTTTTTTATATCAAATGCGACGGAAATATGAATATGGGGCACAACGTTTATTATGCAGCGTCAAACAAAACATGCAGCCTGTTTTCCCTCAAAAAGTTTAGGGTCAGTGGCCAAAAAGAAGGGTAGGTAGGGACACCGGAAACAAACAATTTTTTTGAGGCCTTATGGTGCTTATATGTTTGAAGATGCCATCCTAGACATTCATTTAATCACTGTAAAATTTAAGGCATGCATTTTTTCCCTAATTTTTGACAAAACATTGCTGAAATTCCCGATTCTATGGGTATGGGTCATATTCCCATATCCTTGAGAAAAACCCTGAATGACAACCCTGGTTGCTCAAAAAAGTAATGTATAAACTGCCAATGTACAAACAAGTGGGCCATGATGGCCCTGAAGTCGCTCACCTGTATATAGACCCTGGAGCGGGGCCAGTTTAAACCCCATGGCTTAACAAACTTGGTAGACACCCATTAGAAGATGTTTCATGCTAAACATCTAAGGTCTAGCTCGTTGGTTTTTTTTAAAGAAGTTTTTTTTCAAGTTATTTCTTTACACATATAGATAAAAACAATGACACACCTGGGGCAGGGCCAGTTTTGACCCCAGGGCTTTTATTTGAACAGTCTTTGTAGACACTTTCTAGAAAATGTTTCATGCTTAATATCTAAACTCTAGCTATTAAGGTTTTTTCAAAGAATATTTTTAAGTTTTTGCTATACACATATAAGGAAAATCAATGCCCCCCGGGACGGGTCCAATTTTGACCTCAGGGCTTTTATTTGAACAAACTTGGTAGACACTCACTAGAAGATTTTTCATGCTTAGTATCTAAACTCTAGCTATTTGTTTTTTTTTTCAAAAAAGATTTTTTAAGTTTTTGCAATACATGTACACATATAAGGAAAATCAATGACCCCCGGGGCGGGGCCAATTTTGACCCCAGGGCTCATATTTGAACAAACTTGGTAGACATCCATTAGAACATGTTTCATGCTAAATATCTTAGCTCTAGCCTCTAGCTCTTTCGGTTCCTTAAAAGAAGATTTTTTAAGTTTTTACTATATGCATATAGGGAAAATCAATGACCCCCTTGGGCCAGGCCAATTTTGAGCCCAGGGCTTTTATTTGAACAAACTTGGTAGCCACCCATTTGAAGATGTTTCATGCTAAATATTCAAGCTCTAGCTCTTTGAGTTCTTTAAAAGAAGATTTTTTAAGTTTTTACTATATGCATATAGGGAAAATCAATGACACACCCCCTGGGCCGGGACCAATTTTGACCCCAGGGCTTTTATTTGAACAAACTTGGTAGACACTCACTAGAAGATGTTTCATGCCAAATATCTAAGCTCTAACTCTTTTGGTTTCTTAGAAGAAGATATTTAAAGTTTTTTCTTTTGGTTGCCATTGAACAATTTTCAAAGGTGACCACCAAAGGAACATTCCTGTGAAGATTGGATGAAACTGACTTAGTGGTTTATGAGGAGATGTCATTGTAAGTAAAAGTTTACGGACGACGGACGGACGGACAACCACAAAAGCTCACCCTGTCACTTTGTGACAGGTGAGCTAAAAACTGGTTTCTCTGTCATATAAACCTACCTGTATACATGAGATTCTGGTTAACAAATGTTCTTGTCTAGTCCAAAACACCCTACAAACCAATGGAATAATATGCTAACTATATTATCCAAATAAATCAAAACTGTTCAATCTTAATTCTGAACGAGAAATGCAGGCACTCCTCGTTTCGTCATATCCAAATAGAAACAAAACTTTAATGTGTATGGGAAATAAAAATTTTGTTTGTAGCAGTCAGTCAAAAGTTTTTCCGCCCCCAAAAAGTTTTTGATTATCCTCCAGTTTAAAGGATCCATTTCTCTCATAATTTGTTTTTATTTACTTTAGTTTGTCAGATATTCTAGGATAAGATTTTGTGAGTGCCAACATTTTGTAGAATTAACAAGAACAACATATATATGTCACAATGTACAGACCTGTTTTTCTCCAACTTGTTGTGAACTTCTCGAGTGCCAGCTCTGTAGAAACAAAAGCAGCTCCGTCATAAATAGTTCACAACAACAACAACAAAATATTTTGTTATATAATTAGTTAATTACACTGTCACAAGTAAATGATCATTTTCTATTTACCATGCTAAATATCCTACAAGGACTATACCATCTTTCAATCTAGACAGGGACGTTAAACTTTAAATTCCCTCATCCCCCCCCCCCCCCCTGGTCTTATCCTTGTAAGGGTTTGTTTGTTTTATTAGATCTTTCGTTGTACCAACACAGTATAGGTCATATGGCGACATTCCAACTTTAGTGTTGGAGGAAGACCTCAGGCGCCCTTTCGTGCATTGTTTCAGACACAAACATGCAAATGAGTAGAACCACTAACGTTCCGTAAGCTAGCTGGATAGCTTCCTCACATGAGAGAATCCAAAGTCCCTGTTGAGATTCGAACCCACCATGGTCAGGGGCAGTGGTTTGTAAAGGTTAACATCAAAATATGCTCTAACTCAATGTTTAACACTTCAGACTTTGAGACAGAACAGAATTGCCAGCTTATCCTGCATGGGTGGATTTGGGTGCTGCCACCATGTTAAGGTTCAAATGTTCAAATATTCATTTACTGTCTAATGCATATTGTTTCTATGATGTCTTAATCATCTCTTTTTCACAGAACATACTCATGCTATGATATTTTGCCCAAAATTTGAACATTAACATGGTTTTTACTAAAATTACACTCAATTTTTGATATAAATCAATATTTCATTAATGTCCAAATATGTATTATCACATCATTAACATGACATTATTTTTTTTCTACTTTGCAAAAGTACATAATGATATAAACGGTCTGCTCAAGCATCACTGCATTTTTGGTTTAACACCTATAAAAGAGATATTTTTTCTATGATAGTCTTTTAGAGAGATTATTGTTTGTTTCTAAAGTGTTTGTTTAGTTGTTCCATCCGCATATGATAGAGCCACCAACCTTCCATAAACAAGCTGATTAGTTTCTGTAATAACTTAAGTATTAAATTTGTATTTTTGCCTCAAGAGTTTACCTCTATAATCACCCGTCACAACTCTGACTACATCAGCTTATATTTGCTTGAAAGCAATAACAAATTTTCTGATTTCTTTTAACCTGCGGAATATCATAAACAGACTTATCCAGCTTCCACTGTCTGATATCCCATTTATTAATGACCATTATCAACTTTGGGGATTATATCAAAGACTTAAACTTTCAAAGTTTGAAAGTCTGTTAACAGTATAAAGCCTGGTCAGACTGCATGAATCCATGTGTAGCCTGAGCTCAGTCACCTCACTTTATACTGGTGGCAAAGGTTAATCCATTTAGATTCCAGCAGAAAAATATTGGTTAAAGAAGCAGTCTTTTTTAAATAAGCAGTCTTTTTCCCTCTCAAAAAATCCATATAAAAAAATTGAAACAGCAATGGTACAGGACAAATTATCTTAAACTGTAACACATTGCAAAGACCTCAGAACTAGTACCATCTTTAGTTATTCTTTTCCATATAAAGAGCTTAAAACAGCACTAGAGATAGAGTTAGGACAAAATACCTTACATACATTTTGTAAATACACATTACAACAAAAATGTTTTTAACTATCAATTGAGTTTCTGATATTGCTACCTGAGAAAGAAGTTGTCTGATCCTTGAGAAACTGGTGTATCAGATCTGCTTGACCTGAAAAAAAAATCAGAATTAAACTATCAAAATGTCATTTGTCATTCTCACTTACCGTATCTCTTTATAAAAACTTTTAAAGAATCCTAATATTACTATTTAAACTTACTATAAACCTGCATAAACCAGCGCTAACTGCATAGACTGTTCTTAAAAATATTGCATAAATTTAAATCACACTCTTATTTGAAAAATTCTGCATTAATTAATACTGAAAAGTAATGAATTAACTAATCCTGGATATCTTCAAAATATGACTTTATGCATCTCAGTCTTTCTAATTTTACAAGAAATATAAAAACTATAAATTCATTAAATGGAAGTATTACATTTTGTACATTTTATAATTTTTTTTAAAAAATTTCACAATATTATGAATAATATTAGCTCTCTACATTGAGAAAAACCAATTAACTTAAACTAGCTTATTTTGTTTACTTTGTTATAGTCTAAATAATAGCATTCAAAGTGTAAAAAGAAAAAGTAAAGAAAGAAGAAAATACTAGTTTCTTGAAAAACTTGAAAATTTAACAAGCTTCATTAATTTTTAATTGTCTCATTGTCATAATTTATAATTTTCAGCAGCTGCTATAGGTTATTAATAGCATATACATATTCATTATTAAAATCAAAGATGCTAGTTTTAACATTTTTATCATTGTGAATGTCTATGAGGATAGGTATTTAGGCTCCTTTAAAGCCTTAAGGTGATCACGTGATTTGTATCATATGATTATTTATAATAGTCAAGGTCAAATAAGCATGCTGGTTGCTATAAATAGAATTATGTTTGTCGGCGTTACAATTTTGCCGTTCCTAAATTTACCCGGATTTAGTGCGAGGTCGTCCCTTTACGAAATGAAATCCACTGTCACTGCTATCAAACGACGTTCCAGGTTCTGAGAATTGCCTGTCTAGACTTTGGCGCAGCTTTTTGTCCGCATCGGTACCTGTCGTAAGAAATTAAAAGTCGCATGATGCCGGATAATATGCAAATTAGCTTTCCGAACAAGATATCTACGCAATATTTCCAGCTTGCCCTAGTTTCGTTTAAAGAAAATATCTCTATAACAGTAGATGAGAAATTATCAAAATCATTTAAAAATCGACGTGAGAGCAATGCAGAATACAACATTAGGTGATAAAACTTTCCAATTAGTAGAATAAACTTGCTGCCATGTGCGAGAACACCACGTGCTACATACCTTGTCCGCGCGACTCCAAAAATTCAGCTGCTTCTAATAAAGTTTCCAAACTCATCTTTCTTCTTTGGTGTCACTAAACATCTATTCACAACAAGGTATTCTTATTACGAGTGACGATCGTCCAAAAGATACAAAATATCGATGTTATTTTGAGCTCGCCTGCTCCGTCGCGAAGATGGCGGGCGGCTTGATCAAAACATCGGTTTGCAAACACGAATAAACACCACGTGGACTTTGATTGACGGGCGTTCGTAGGAACCAATCAAATCTTGTGTTACTTGCGCGAATGTTCCGTTTCATTAACTGGGTCATTTTGGTAGCATCTAATATTTTCCATGATTAAGTTTTAAAGAACTGTTTGCATTTAATACTTCGTCATAATTGTAACCACCCTCTTGTTTTGCTATCTAACTATTTAACTGATTGTAAGATGGCGAAAATCAAACTTACTATTACAATTTTAAGGAACTACTTTTTGTTTCAAAACAATGTGGGCGTTGTTTAGTCTTGTGTAGGGCAATCAAGCATGTCTTTTTACGTCACAGAATTTGACAGATACATGTATGACACGACTACACGCTTACTGAAAAATACGTGCTAAGATAATCGATTTAATGCAGTGTAATTATGTCAATTAGGGTTCAATTATGGTAGCAACGTTACTGAATACCAGGTAATTAAATTGTTAACACGTTGTTCTAATAATTAATGCTTCCACACAAGTGAGATTATACGGGAAGTTGGAATTTCTGCTTTGATAAAGTGGGTGGGGTAATACAATGTGTTGCTGCCTCCGTTGCAGCCCTGCTTCTTGTATTTGATAATTACACTAACATTATGGTGACATTCACTTAATCAACGCAGTTTCTTAAAACGTAACTAATCAACGCAGTTTCTTAAAACGTAACTTATTAGTCTTTGTTTTAAATCATTTGAAATATGTATCAATTTATAGTTCTCCCTTCTATGTATACTGGTGCCTCATATTTCCGTGGTACTTAACTGTTTAACCCAGACAACAAAAGTTAAGAGGATAAAATTCTGGAAAACACAGTGAATATTGTAGGAGACACATGTCAATTGCATCATAGTTTATTCAATTTAATGTTTGCATGTAGGCAATTATGTATACAACAATTCAATACACACCCATCTGCGGCCTTGTGAGTAAATTTGTGTTCTCATATTTCCAAGGCAATTACATTTTAACAACTTTTAAAAGCAAAACCAATATTAAACTTTATCTATTAGAACACCTATACCTAGGCTCATCTGAAAGGGGCGATTTTCTCTTTGGCATTTATCAAATACCTCAATGGTTGTTTTACAAAGAAGATTTTCTCAAAAGGTATGCAATCTAAAAGAAAAATGGTGAAATATTAAATAACCTTGCTGTAAATCTGAATAAATATTTTTTTTTTAGTTCTATATGTAATATTTCGATAAAAATACAATTAAATAGTAAAAGTAAAACTACTGGCAGGTTCATTAAGTCTAGGAGGCACTTTAGACTGTTTAAGTCTGATACCTTGGAAATATGGGTACCACGGAAATACGAGGCACCAGTATACAACAATTGAGTTGTTATATTTTCTCAAAATCAATTCCTTTTATGTGCAAACTTTGATTTTTTTACTTTCTTTTATACATGTATGGGTTCTTAAATTGTGCTGATAAGTGATATGATGTCTGTTGAACTTGTTAGAGTTTTATCAAATGACTGATATGCTAAGTTGATTTCCTATATTTCCTATAAATTATTTTCCATGATTATACACACTGCAATGTTTCAGGTAATCTTAACTCTGTCTTTCTCAGGACCAAACAATTATGTTATATAATAGACTAAATATTCATAGTTTTTCTTAATTTTACGTTTTCAGGTGACTATAGAGTAACAGATTGATTGGAAGATTAACAATGTGGATGATATGTGACAATATGCGGGGCTTTATGGCCTCAAGGCCTCCATTAGTTTTGTTTATGCTATGCCTTGGAATATTCGCTTTTATACTTCTCACTGTGGGCTATGTAATCAAGGTGAATGATATCAGAAATCCAGATGAAAAGGTAACAGTGACTTAAAGTCTTTAATGTAAATTCTGCCATTGTGATAAACAGTAATGATATTGTATCATTGTATTTTGATATATTTCAGTAAATTAATTATCAATACAAACTCAAAAAAAAAAGATATTTGATAGTGTTGACTAATAAATAAATGTTTATGTCCAGAAATGACAAAAAATAAAGTCACCAATGCATAAATGGAAATATGTTCCCTATCAAAAAGATATGTGTTAAGTTTTATTATAAAGAAGCATAATTAAGCTTTATCAAAAACTGTTCACTTCTGGTCACAGAAATTGAATAATGTGCAGCTTTACATGGACTTGAATAATCAAGAACAGTGTTCTGCAGCTCTACAGAATGAGCTACTGGCTGCATACATATATGAGCCGCGTCATGACAAAACCAACATAATGGGTTTGCGACCAGCATGGATCCAGACCAGCCTGTGCATCCGCGCAGTCTGATCAGGATCCATGCTGTTCGCTTACCAACTCTATTACAAGTAGAGAAACTGATAGCGAACAGCATGGATCCTGATCAGACTGCACGGATGCGCAGGCTGGTCTGGATCCATGCTGGTCGCAAACGCATTACGTTGGTTTTGTCGTGACCGGCTCATATATATTCTTTTAGGTACGGAAAACATTGTGAATTGACTCAAGAGATATAAATCAACACAGGCTCATGTTGGGTGCCAAATTTCACTTGATGAGAAATATGTGCAGTCTGATCAGAGCAATAATGAATAGAACCATTCCCTGCTCTAACGTTAAAACTATTAGCTGAGCTACACATTAGCATGCACATAATAAATAATTTATACTCCCCAATTTGTAAACAGTTCTATAAATTGAAATCAGCATGCATATGAAATATAAATGAATTATACTCAATATTATATTGATGAATATTTGTCTATCAAATCAATAACATCAAATGGTAGTTAACTTATTGGATGGCAAAGTTATTTATAAACGTTGTTGACTTTTTAAACATTTGGCTAGTACAGCTTCATGGTGATGTTTAATTTCTATCATTGGTATTTGAATTGTACTTATACCATATACCTCTATCACCAGTATAAAGAACCAACAATGTGAACATCAAAAAATTACATTTTTTGCAATAATTTGCTCTTGTATTATAATTAACATAGTTATTCAATGTGGCTTATTGCTGTGGCTTAATGCTGTGATCTGGAGTGAAAACTAACGCCACCACAACCACAAATTAATATAACTTTTTGGTTGATAATGTTTATCAAGTATTATTGAAAAAAATTTAATTGTCATTTTTGAAGGGGACTATTAATTTTGCCATGGCATTGGAAAAAGATGATCGTTCCATTGCAAATATGAACCAATAATGTCATCTGCATTATCTAGTTCTCAAGCACTCCTATTTATTTTTATAAGAGTTAAGCTTTTAACACTTCAGTACTGCACATAGGTTACAGTATGACTGTCTGTTTGTTTGTTTGCTTGTTCTGTCTGTTTGTTTATTTGTTTATGTAGAAAGTAAGCAACATAATCAGTGTATGTCCTTTTCTAGATGACCTTAACCTAGAATCAATATGTATAAGTCATTGTCATTTATAATATAGATTTTACCTTATCTTTGTTGAGATTGTCCCATTGATTTTCTGTAAGTGACAGACATTATGTTCATTTTCTGCCATCAGGTGGAGCTGAACTTATAGCTGTATACTTCAAAAGATTTTCCATTATATTAATGGTAGTCATCCAGTAATTGATTAAAGAGAAAAAAAAAAGTTCAAAATATAAAAGACTCTTAATGACTAATTAATGACTTTTTTCTCTTGACAGACTAATAATAATATTGATATGAATCAATAAATTCCAAAGAAATATACACTATAAATGAAAAAGCCATACCAACACAAATTGTGGTGGTGGTATTGGTAGTATTCACTCTGGATCATAGCAGTCAGCCACACTGAATTTACCAGAGCACAGTTCAGCCACTGCATTGTTTCTGGACAGGCTGTCAAACAGTTTACCAGTACTAGTTGCTGTTGCTTCGGCAAGGAATGATTTCAGTACATGCCAGAGCAGAGATAAATCAAACCGTAAGTAGATCTGGGTCACACAATTCACAGTCCAACATAATTTGCGGTAACTGGATGGACCTCACATATATAGATATTTAATCTTTTTATATTACAGGATTGGAATGATTTTCTGGCAGGTTTTAAGAATGTACAATTTTGTATGGTATCGGATGATCTAGATTCTATAAATAGTACAGATGACGATGGTCATCTTGGCAGCAAGAATGTTAAACAGGTCATTTCTGATGTACATTCCAAATTAAAAGGGGAAACCCCACAGACTACAGAGAACCCTGGTAGTTCAGAAGATATTATGTAAGTTGTTAATGTGTCTTAACATTTCTGTTAATTTATGATGATAGTTTACAGGGCTTTTTTTCTTTCTATTGCAGGGGCTGTTTTAGGGCTGCTTCCCCAGAGAAAAATTCTTTAAAATCATGCAGTTTTCCCCAAAAATTGAATTTACATCAATTTTTTTATTCCCCTTTTGCAAATATACCGTGTTATTTTCCCCCAAAATTAAGGGCAGGGCTGCTTCCCCAACCTGTGAATAAAGGCCTCGTTTATGATTTAGTCTTTCATGGAGCTCAGACTAAAAGGTCTATGCATAAAGCGAAAAATGTCTCCCTCATTCAGAGTGCATTGTATATGTATTTAGCGCATCATTGGTCAAACAATGCAGAATTGGTATGATCCAAGCTGGATCATATTAAAGAATATTATACATGTACATGTATAAATGGATGGTTCAATTGGTGTTCAATATACATGTACTGTAAATAGGATTGCTCTATTAAAACTTATTTATTGTCAGTTTAGAGTCACTTTCCAAGAAAGGACTGGCATAGATTTTGACTGAACTATGGCCCCCTTTGTGAACATTATGGGTAAAAGATTTTTGGTTAAAGTTTGCATGCAAGATTTCATAGATAACATAAGTTCTGGATTTTAGCTTATGCATCAATTCTTGATTTTAGTTTTTGCATGTATAATGATATTATTCGCAATCCATGTTCTGTTTAAATTTTGAAATTCCCTTGAAGTAATGATTCGAATAATAGATGTTTAAAATTAGATGACTTGGTCTCTTTGTTACAATGTAAGCTATTAATGTGATTATTTGTATGATTTATATATATAAAATGACTGTTTTACAGTATGGTATCAGTACCACTGTGGGTGGAGGTTAAACCAACATTAGACTTTGTCAGCATACCACACAATGTGACACATCTTAGTACAAGAATGAGTGGGAAACAAATGGGCATGGAAGGTATTTTAGTTAGTTATTCAATAATCATCATGTAGTCTGGCCTGGCTTTGATTGTGTTATTTTAAATCTTTTCTTGATGGCAGTGACTGAATCTATATGTGCCGATTGATCATGATCTGTAGTGTATTTGGATAATTTGCTATTTAGTCGGTATATACATGTATTTTGTAATTTTCTTTACTTCCCTAAAAATTGATGAATGGTCATAATCAAATTAACTTAATTATCAGGGGTGGCATAATCTTAATTTTGACTTGTTCGTCTGATTTATCTGAAGCATTTCTTAACTTGTCCGTATGATATTATATAGTCAATTCTTGAAAATTTTCCTTGTCCATACAGGCTGCGAGACAACCTGGGCAATTTGAGAAATTGATTTTACTGCCCCTGCACTTAATGCTTTATACTTTCATGATATAATATAAAAATTGTATGTTATATCTTAACAGTTAGCTTGGTTAAGAAAATTTTATATTTTTATTTTGTTTGTATGTTTTTCAGGTGATAATGCTAATACCGAGTTTAATGTGACGTTAACTCTACCATACCAGTGGAATTCCTCATTATGCCATTCCAACACACAGTGTAAAGTTATACTTATACAGACGTGCGTCCAGCTTCAAGCACCACAAAAACTCTTCCCACATTCCAAGTATGTATACCAGTACTTTATTTCTTTTAGATTTTATGAGCCGTGTCATGACAAAATCAACATAATGGGTTGGCGACCAGCATGGATCCAGACCAGCCTGCGCATCCGCGCAGTCTGATCAGGATCCATGCTGTTCGCTATCAGTTTCTCTACTTGTAATAGGGTTTGGAAGCGAACAGCATGGATCCTGATCAGACTGCGCGGATGCGCAGGCTGGTCTGGATCCATGCTGGTCGCAAACCCATTATGTTGTTTTTGTCGTGATGCGGCTCATATAATAATTAGGTTTGTATTGATATATTGGCACGTTTGCTGTTTTTGCTCTGTTCAAACAACTTTAACCTTGCCCATTAAACCTTCATTGGTCAGAACATATTCATCATCTAAGTGCAGTAAGGGTTAATTTCTAAATTTAATAGGAGTTAACCAGTTGCACTAAGGTGACAATATAAGCTTGATACAAATTACGTCCAGAAAAAGCTTTATTTTGTAATACATGTATTATATCCATTCATGCATGACCTTGACCTTCAAGTTTGAGTTTTTATATTTCACCTAACTGTTATTTATTTACAGATTTCGGGGTCTGTCATACTTGAAGCAAAGTCATTATTTGTCTTCAAGTTCAAATACACGAAACAGTATCACTGTTTGAAGTTTGAAGATTTATACCATAAAGGTTTAGGTTGAATATGAATTTTATAGCTCTTTTGTAATTTCAAAAGCATTGAAATATGAACTTGTATAACAGTTTTAAAGTAACAGCATCTGTGTAAAACTTTTGTTACACAACTTTTCGTACAACATCATATCTTATCATCCACTAAAGACAATTGTTTGTAACTTCCAGGAAACCAAGTATAGGACAGTGTAGGACAGATAATGGGACAGGCGGAGTTGAGAGCCATTTTAAGATGATCAGTAAGCGACGATCAGCTGTGCGACCTATTGATATTGTTTGTAACAGTATGCCCTCGTTTACAATGAAACATGAGAGTGATCCTACATTAGCGATCATGTTATCTCTGGTATGTCTCCTATTTTAAAATATTGCCAAGATTTTTCTGTGTTCCTGACTCAGGTTTTGATCTCAGGACTGCCTGTTAACAAGCTCTTCAGTTAATCACTTTGATGGCTGTGCTTGAAATAGAAGCCTAGCACTAGAAAAAGTATTTATAATCTATGACAAATTTTATTGATTTCAGTTCACTTTGTAATAGAAACCTAGCAGTGGCTAGCACTAAAAAGTATTAATAATTTATGACAAATTTTATTGATTTCAATTGCTGAATTTAAGTTTCATTAAGGGGACCCCTTGAAAACTACAATGAACTCTCCCAAAATCTCAATCATAAGGTCCTTTAGCAGTTTTTAGCATTCTGAATTTCTTGAACAGAATTGATAAATACCTTCTATGACCTTTTATTTTAATAACAAAAGATTTGACCACAAACATATTGATATGTGCTCTTTTGTTAACAAATATGTTGTGTGTGAAATTCTTATTGTATCCACTGATCAGATAATTAGAATTAGACAGAACAGGGATCTTTGTATTGTACAGCTCCAGTTTTTGGAACTGTCCATTAGGAATTAAGAGGATATCAAGATGAAAATTTAAAGTCAGTCAGGCAACAGTATAGAGCCTGCCTGGCTGCAAACTGTTGGCAAAGACTGATCAGTTGATGTTTCAGCAATGTAACATACAAGCATTCTTTTCCATTTCCATAAGGTTTGAATGAATAATTGCTATGTGGGATTAACCCTTTAATGGAAAGAAGCTGTAATTACATGCTCATAAGTGACCAGTGAAGAGCCTAGTTAGATTGCCTATGAACAGCCTGCAACATTTTCGATTTTGTCATTTTGGGTGTTTTTAGCTCACCTGTCACTTTGTGACAGGGTGAGCTTTTGTGATCGCTTTTCGTCCGGCGTCCGTCCGTCCGTCCGTCCGTCGTCCGTCGTCCGTCCGTAAACTTTTGCTTTAAATGACATCTCCTCATAAACCACTGAGCCAATTTCATCCAAACTTCACAGGAATGTTCCTTTGGTGGTCACCTTTAAAAATTGTTCAAAGAATTTAATTCCGTGCAGAACTCTGGTTGCCATGGCAACCGAAAGAAAAATCTTTAAATATCTTCTTTTAAACAACCCTAAGAGCTAGAGCTTAGATATTTGGCATGAAACATCTTCTAATGAGTGTCTACCAAGTTTGTTCAAAAAAAAGCCCTGGGGTCAAAATTGGCCCCGCCCCGGGGGGTCATTGATTTTCCCTATATGCATATAGTAAAAACTTAAAAAATCTTCTTTTAAAGAACTGTAAGAGCTAGAGCTAAGATATTTGGCATGGAACATCTTCTAGTGAGTGTCTACCAAGTTTGTTCAAATAAAAGCCCTGGGGTCAAAATTGGCCCCGCTCTGGGGGGTAATTGATTTTCCCTATATGCATATAGTAAAAACTTAAAAAATCTTCTTTTAAAAAACCGTAAGAGCTAGAGCTTAGATATTTGGCATAAAACATCTTCTAGTAAATGTCTACCAAGTTTGTTCAAATAAAAGCCCTGGGGTCAAAATTGGCCCCGCCCAAGGGGGTCATTGATTTTCCCTATATGCATATAGTAAAAACTTAAAAAATCTTCTTTTAAAGAACTGTAAGAGCTAGAGCTTAGATATTTGGCATGAAACATCTTCTAGTGAATGTCTACCAAGTTTGTTCAAATAAAAACCCTGGGGTCCAAATTGGCCCCGCCCCAATGGGTCATTGATTTTCCCTATATGCATCAAGTAAAAACTTAAAAAATCTTCTTTTAAAGAACCCAAAGAGCTAGAGCTTAGATATTTGGCATGAAACATCTTCTAGTGAATGTCTACCAAGTTTGTTCAAATAAAAGCCCTGGGGTCAAAATTGGCCCCACCCCGGGGGTCATTCATTTTCCCTATATGCATATAGTAAAAACTTAAAAAATCTTCTTTTAAAGAATCGTAAGAGCTAGAGCTTAGATATTTGGCATGAAACATCTTCTAGTGAATGTCTTTCAAGTTTGTTCAAATAAAAGCCCTGGGGTCAAAATTGGCCCCGCCCCAGGGGGTCATTGATTTTCCTTATATGCATATAGTAAAAACTTATAAAATCTTCTTTTAAAGAACCCAAAGAGCTAGAGCTAAGATATTTAGCATGAGACATGTTCTAATGGGTGTCTACCAAGTATGTTCAAATAAAAGCCCTGGGGTCAAAATTGGCCCCGCCCCGGGGGTCATTGATTTTCCTTATATACATAGCAAAAACTTAAAAATCTTCTTTGAAAAAACCCAAATAACTAGAGTTTAGATATTAAGCATGAATCATCTTTAAGTAAATATCTACAAAGTTTGTTCAAATAAAAACCCAGGGGTCAAAACTGGCCCTGCCCGAGGGGTGTCATTGTTTTTAACTATATGTGTATAGTAAAAACTTAAAAAATCTTCTTTTAAAAAACCCAATGAGCTAGAACTTGGATGTTTTGCATGAAACATCTTCTTATGGGTGTCTCCCAAGTTTGTTCAAATAAACAAATAAAAGCCCTTGGGTAAAAAATTGGGCCGGGGGGGGGGGGGGGGGGGGCTATATACAGGTGAGCGACCTCAGGGCCATCATGGCCCTCTTGTTATGTAATATTGCACTTTACAAAATCATTAAGGTAAAAGTTTAGTGAAGAAAGAAATCATATTGTTTAAAACAATATTTACCTTTACATGTGACTAAATTTTAGAAAAGCAATACATGTATAAATGTAATTAGTGCCCGCTCAACCGTTTTTTAACATGCAGAAAAAATATATTTGCTTTACGTATGATAATTTTTGTATTATAGTTTGTTCAGGATTATAGAAATACCTACTAGCATAAATCAATTAATGTTTTTTTAGCTCACCTGAGCAATGCTCAGGGTGAGCTATTGTGATCGCCCTGTGTCCGTCGTGCGTCGTCGTGCGTCGTCAACTTTTCACATAAACAACATCTCCTCTGAAACCAATGACTGCACATCAACCAAACTTTGCAGAAATGATCCTTGGGTGGTCCCCTTTCAAAGTTGTTCAAATGGTTCCGGTCTGTTGCATATGTAGGTCACAGGGCCAGAAAAGGATTTCAAAAAACACAAAATTAAAAAATCTTCTTGTCTGAAAGTACATGGGCCAGAGCTTTGATTTTTGGTATATAGTATCATCTATGGGTCCTCTACCAAAGTTGTTCAAATTTTGTCCCTACTGTCAAAATTGGCCCCGCCCCGGGGGGTCATAGGTTTTTCCTTATATGTCTATAGGTAAATCTAAAAAAATCTTCTTCTCTGATTTGGCAAAGGCTATGATTAGATATTTGGCATGAAACATTGTGTAGTAGACCTCTTTCAAGATTGTTCAAATAATGGCCCTAGGGTCAAAATTGGCCCCGCCCTAGGGGTCATTGATTTTCATTACATACATATAGTGAAAACTTGAAAAATCTTCTGGTCTGAAAGTAAATGGCCTAGAGCTTTGATTTTTGGTATATGGTATCATCTATGGGTCCTCTACCAAAGTTGTTCAAATTTTGTCCCTAGTGTCAAAATTGGCCCCGCCCTGGGGGTCATAGGTTTTTCCTTATATGTATTTAGTAAAATCTAAAAAAATCTTCTTCTCTGATTTGGCAAAGGCTACAGATTAGATATTTGGCATGAAACATTGTGTAGTAGACCTCTATCAAGATTGTTCAAATAATGGCCCTAGGGTCAAAATTGGTCCCGCCCCGGGGGTTCATTGATTTTCATTACATACATATAGTGCAAACTTGAAAAATCTTCTGGTCTGAAAGTAAATGGCCTAGAGCTTTGATATTTGGTCTATGGTATCATCTGAAGGTCCAATACCAAAGTTGTACAAATTTTTGTCCCTAGTGTCAAAATTGGCCCTGCCCCGGGGGTCATAGGTTTCTAAATATGTATATAGTAAAACATAAAAAAAATCTTCTTCTCTGAATTGGCAAAGGCTACAGGTAAGATATTTGGCATGAAACATTGTGTGGTAGACCTCTACCAAGATTGTTCAAATAATGGCCCTCGGTCAAAATTGGCCCCGCCCTTGGGGGTCATTGATTTTCATTATATACATATAGTGAAAACTTGAAAAATCTTATGGTCTGAAAGTAAATGGCCTAGAGCTTTGATATTTGGTCTATGGTATCATCTATAGATCCAAAACCAAAGTTGTTCAAATTTTGTTCCTAGAATTAAAATCGGCCCTGCCCTGGGGGTCATTGATTTTCCCTATATGTATATAGTAAAAACTTAAAAAATCTTCTTTTAAAGAACCCAAAGAGCTAGAGCTAAGATATTAAGCATAAAACATCTTCTAATGGGTGTCTACCAAGTTTGTTCAAATAAAAGCCCTGGGGTCAAAATTGGCCCCGCCCCAGGGGGTCATTGATTTTCCGTATATGCATATAGTAAAAACTTTAAAAAATTTCTTTGAAAGAACCCAAAGAGCTAGAGCTAAGATATTTAGCATGAAACATGTTCTAATGGATGTCTACCATGTTCGTTCAAATAAGAGCCCTGGGGTCAAAATTGGCCTGCCCCGGGGGTTATTCATTAGCTCGACTTTTTTTTTTTAGATATATACATATTATATATATACATACATATATATATTATATATATATATATATACATACACACACACACACACACATATATATATATATATATATAATATATATACATAATATGTATACATATATATTTATATATATATATATATATATATATATATATATAGACATAAAAAATCTTCTTTTAGAAAACCCAATAAGCTAGACCTTAGATGTTTAGCATGAAACATTTTCTAATGAGTGTCAACCAAGTTTGTTCAAATAAAAGCCCTGGGGTTTAAACTGGCCCCGCTCCGGGGGCCTATATACAGGTGAGCGACTTTGGGCAATCATGGCCCTCTTGTTTAGGAATTCTGTTTTTTTTTTTTCCATTTAATTGTCATGGTTACACAATTACTTACACAATTCGATATTGATTTCCCTCTTATCTACTAGTACCGGCACTAATAATCTGCAATTGATATTTACAAAGTCAGAAATAGGACTGATCTATTACACATTTTTATATCCGAAAGAATTAAGCATTTCCATGGTTACAATATCACACATCTTGTTTTATATTTTCCAGCAAGACAAATCGGCAATTAACCTACATTTGATGCACACGACCTACTTTCTATTTGTCATGGTGATTACGATGATGTGCTATGGCCTAGTTAAAGGACGACCTACAACCACCAAGGTCAAGAATCATGTCCAGTATTCAGAGGTATGATATGATATAACTTCATTCTTATTTGTATTCGTAAACAATGTAACTTAAAGGGGCTCCACTGAGGTTTTTTGACAAGATGGGACTGGAAATATTTTTTTGAGATTAATGTTCCATTTGATGTAGGTTTTGACCAATACCCTGTGTGCAAAATTTCAGAACATTTGCTGAATCTGTTTTTCCAGAATAATTTTTCTAATTTTGAAAATGACTCAAAACTGAAAAGTGTTGCAATTACAATGCTTTTCACTCAAATAGGGCTTAGAACAGTACAAAAAATATGATTTTAAATTTATTTTTGAGTGTGTTTCTTAATTATCATTTGCATAACTTTCTGTTTTAAGTGTAAAGGTTGATGTATGAAAGAAATTAAAATGTTATGTTTTTAGGCTTTAAGACCTCAGTGGAGTCCCTTTAAAATGAATGTAAATAATAGAATAGTTTTAAGGTGTAGTTAGGGAAGGTTGTTGATACTTATTTAGTTTCATGTCTTATCAAGTAGATTTTAGTATACAATTGCATTTTTGTTATTTTTGATATCTTTCAATGTTTTTTTTTTTTAAATAAGTGTCACATTTAAAAGCCTTATTTTTAAGCATATTAGTACTCAAAGTTAAAACCAGTATCTTCCTGAAATTTTACTATTTGTTATTAGTACATGTATTTAGATTCCAGATGACTTCAGCCTTATTTGTACATGCAGTTAAATTTTTTTATATTTTCATATGCAACCATTTTAGGTGTCAACTCAGGTGTAAGGAAGAGTTTATGCTGCCGTTACTATTGGAGATTAGCTGAAGTGTAAGCACAAATGGTGTAAGACGTTGCCTTTATCATTGTGATTTATAAAAACGAAACAAAATTGATAACTTTAATACAAGTGTGCAATATTTCGTGTCTCGAGTGGCGAAGTCTGTGCTGGATATCAAAATAAACTAGAAGAAAAACTTGAGTTTATTGGCCAATAAGGTGTCACCATTTATTGACCAATAGGAAGACTGCATTTACCGACCAATAGGAAGACAGCATTTATTGACCAATAGGAGGGCAACATTTATTGACAAGGTTGAAAGTATTGTTATAATTCAAGGAACAACTAGATCTTTATTTTATTGACAAACAGATATACAAGTGAGAAAGATATATGTTGGTTGAGTTTTGAACTTGTGTGTGTAGCCCCTGTACCACCAGTAATGTTTTATGGATTGGAACTGCTGTGAATTTTTAGGTCTGTAATGTCAAAGACATTTTTTGAACAGACGAGTCAATTTGAGCAGACAATAGTTTATAGATTACAAAGGTTAGAGTTCACTAAGAAGAAGGTTGGTCATACTTTATATTGGTGGTGTAGGTACATTATTATGGCGACTGGAACTCTATCTGTGTTAATGAAAGCCAAGCTTATAATCAGGGTTGTATTTTGTTTCAGTGAAGTGCTGTTTGTTATACATATAATGTTGTCTGTTTCTATAGACACTAAATTTAAAATTTGTGTTAATAATGAATGTTATATTATTTATTTTTGATATTTAATCCATATGTGTTGTTTTGTATAAAGTTGGGATTCTTTTGTGGTTAAATTTAATATATAATATGATATATATGTAAATGCAATTTTGAAATATTGGTACTCAAAAGTGGGTTTATTCATTGCCTTTAATACACAAAGATTATAATATGTAGAATTGATTAGCCTGGCTCTATACTGCTAGCATATTTTAGGAAAGCATAACTAAAAGCTTTCGAAAAGTAAATTGTTGTTTCATCTTAAGGACAAAAAAACACTAAATCTCAGATTAGATTATTCAGTAAAACCAAAGCCATTAAGAAAATGAATAACTCTGAGTAAGTTAACAATTAGAGAGTATTCAATGAGACAACAGATTACTAAAAATAGCAAATTAAATTTATTATTTCTGTGCTGAATTTGTGGAATGGACTTGCGGGTTTGTCAACTGTACAAGGCTAGATCAAACTATACGGAAGCCTGCTATTTTGGCATATATGTGTGTTATTAAAAAAATAGATATAAATTTTGATGTGTTGTAAAAAAAAATTGTAGAATAATGCACAGTTCGAGTTCAAATCCCCAGGAATGTTAACAATAAGGCCGAGAGACCTGAGTGATTAATTACAAAGCAATTTAACTATAAATGATGCATAATTGTATTATAATGCAAGAAAAAATTATATCTATTACCATTCTAACATGCTTACAAAAGTATGTTTAACTACATTTAGCATAGACAAAATTTTCCTTTGTAATTTATATCATAGAATATGAGATTATGTTTGTATATGTGAAATTAATGCATTCTCTGGCCTATTAGACACATTGATTATTAGATATATTTAGGTGTAAAAGTTGATTGACCAGTATTTTAATTTGACTAGTAGTCATATGACAATTTCGATATTTTTCGAGTGAGACTAAGAAAGTTTTGGAGCACCATACTAAATACCGTATTCCTGTATATACTGGACAAGGTGCTTGAATGATAACATGATAAAATCTTGACTATTCACATGCTGAAATACACTTCTAGACATCTAATTCATCTCTTCACACCAATTTATATATATGGTTATGAATGTTAAATGTAGGAATTTGCGAAAAAGCAATATATTTTCTACTTTATGATCATGATTTCTGCAAGCATCTAGAGGTACAGCACTACTCCAGCACTGTAGTGAGTTAAAGCCATATTTGTCCATAGCATTTTAAAGACTGTCCACATATCAAAGACATGCAGAATAGTACAGCAAGATTGGTACCTGTAAAAAGACTTTATATATACTTCTCCTTACTACCAATGTTAAAACAAGTATTTATTGACCTTGATTGATTACTAATACTGTGATATATATAAAAATCATGTTTGTGTGAGATATATTTAATAACTTCATTGGTGTGATATAAGTAATAACTTTATTGAAAAAAATGTGAGAGAAATTCATTCCATTATACATGTGGTATTGATAAACTACATATTTGTCTGTTGTTAAAAATTTTTGTTCATACATCATTTAAAAGTTCATAAAGATTTCTTTTCACACCTTTGTTACCTACAAGACAATATACCAATGCCACTGATAGGTGTTGTCTATTTGACTTTAATACAGATATGTCTGCTGCCCTTGGGTTTAATAAATCTATAAATATTTTTTTATTGAAATAAAGGTTATTTTAATTGGATGAATATCTATGTCGTACACTTTTTTTCCAGCTTAATGAATAATTTATATTGTTATCTTTATTTCATTGTTGAATGTTTATGTTTTGTATATATAACATCAGATATTTATAGTTTAATATAAAATAATATGTTTATGTTAATGTTTACTTGTTTATTTGTTTGATTGTTTGTTTGTTTGTTAATTTTTGTTTGTAATATTGGTTTATACTCAAGTGCTAACAGTTTTAAACATGTTCTTCAGTCTGTTGCAGTATTTCACTACAGTCCCAATTTCACATCATGAATGATATAATATTGCACAATATATAACCTCAATTTTCATTTGATAACCACAATGTTTATATTTATCCATATACACAACTGCAGTAATTCATCAATTAATTTTTATATTTTATTAAGGAGTTTGTACAGTATTACAAATTTGATACAAAAGCTTTTTGACATATGTCTGTATAACTAAAGATTTTTATTTCCTAATATAATAATATATTATTTGGCCACATTTGGTTACTGTGAATTCATTAATTTCGTGGGCATGAAATTTTGTGGTTTTGTCACAAAGAACATTTTTGTGGTGTCTTAAATTTGTGAACTGTTTATTATTCCAAAAAGGTAAAATTTTTAATGTCATGTAAAATGATCTTACAGCAAACGAAATGAAAATGAAATTTTGTTGGATCTTTAATTCTTGGATTGACCTATCCAGGAAAACCACGAAAATTAGTTCCCCACAAATAATTATGTTCTTTAAGTATATAAGCTTACAATTGTTGAACTCTATGGGGAGTGGTAGTAAGTGGGTTACCTTGGAATCATGTTAGTTTCCTTATAGGGTCACAACCAAGTTTCATCATGAAACATTAGTACTAGTTAGATCCAAGAAACAGACTAGACAGTGGTTCATATAAGCTAAATGCTTTCTCCATTTTTTCTTAATCATCTTTGTCCTATTCATTTATTTTGTTTACAAGCAATGTGTTAAAATTCTGTTTATGTTTAGATTTATAACTGTTGACAACTTATTTATATTTTTCTTCTATGTACATATTGGCAGACACAATTATTTATTCAATCATTATAGATATATACCAAATGTGTCTGAAAAACGATCAACTTTGCATTGTTACTTTGTATAATACATGGGATCATTTGTTTTTTACAAATGTAATTTTTGTATGCATATTAAGATAAGTTTATGTTGTTGTTTTTTTGTTAGGATATTATTGTGGATATAGATCACATTGATAATTTATTTATGTTTGGTTTAACCATAATTTATTCAACATATATGCATGAAGATAACACAATATAGAAATTTGACCGACAGCTGCAATAGTTCCTGGTAGTCCTCTCCTTAATTTAATTTTTTTTAGTGTATGAAATTATTTCTTATTAAATTGGATTGCAGTATTTTAAATGAATTGTAGCGTATTCACTTTAGTTTATATCACCTTAATATTAATCAGTCTAGTAAATAGACTGTTTATTAAAAATAATTTCAAACACTAAATTGGTTGATGTTCATTAGTAAGTATTTACAAAATTAAATTGGTCAAATAGCTGCCCAGCATTCCTGACCAGTTCAATTTTGTAAATGCTTACAAATGAATGTAAATGCTTACTGATGAACACTAACCTAAACAAAATGTTTGATTGACAACTTCTCACTATTATGCTGTAGTGTGATTTAATTCTGTTATAAATTCTGAAATTGTAAATAATGCCATTCTGTCAGTGGTTAATTTCAAATTAAAAATTTTATTCATCCATTATTGAGCTGTATTTTTCTAAGCTCAAGTTTTATAAAACTTTGATGCAAATCTCTTTCATTGATGCTGATTTTCCAACATTCCTGTTTATAAAAGGATGAAACATTTTGCTTTGACCTGTCTTGATAATGACAAGTCATTGATAATTTGGTTTTGAGATCAGTTTTTTGGATTCATTGTAAAGACTTGGGGTCACTAAGTTTCTTTATGATTGAGGACAATCAAAAACTGGTCTGAGAAAAGTAGAATGATGATACTTGTTTAAATGATAGTTGTTAAATTTATGATTCACATTAGTTTTATACACTGTGAATCAATTTACCATATGTTTAATAGAAAAAGGCTTTAGTACATAATGACTATCATAATTTGCACCAAAAATGTTTAGACAAATATAAAATATGTCATAAATCAAATGATCTTCTTTCAAATATATATTTAAAAAATGATGGAAATAAAAAATGTTACAAAACCTGAACAAAAAAGTTATGTGGTTTTCTCTTACCTTTGTTATATTCCCATGTAGCTACTGATGTATGACTGGTTGCTAGCTTGTTTATAATACAGAAGTGGATGGTCCCTGGCTGTATGACAACTACATTGAAGGACAAATGAATACAAGTGAGCAATGTTGGGTACAGGAGTCCTTTTTCTGAATTGATACCTTATTTATTTGGACTGCTGACTTCACAAAGTTACATGATGAGATTTCCTCATATATAATGAAGCATATGACCAAAAGCCATCTGAAGGAGCAACAATTTTGGACACAATATTTTCATAAAATTCAGCACAAATCTTGCAAGTGTACTGCTTTAAATTCATGGGATAAACACCATTTTTCTAGCTGGGTATAAATGATTGATTGGTTTGGTTTAATTGTAACATAAACACTGTAAAGATCATATGGCGACTTTCCAGCTTTTCTGGTAAAGGTTTAAAGCCACAGAACGGACACTGCAAGTACAACAACCGATAATCGATTAGGTAGCTGGGATAGCTTGCTCACTACTTAACCAACATGATCCAAAGATCTCCAGCTGAATTTGAACCAATAGAATTAAGGCATCCTCGGTAACCCAGGCTATTTACCATATTCTAGGATGTAGTATCACAGATATATTTGTATCATAGTTTGAGGACTTTCCTGTTGAAAATGTGTCCGATTTAAAACTTATACATATACATTGTGTTCACTGGAGTGCTGGTATTAGTTACCTGCACTCCAAAGCATGCCCATTGATTGGCTCATATTTGCTGGTGTTTACTTATTGTGACGGCAGAGAAAGGCAAAGCGATAGAAATATCGTATTCAGATGCTCGTCCATTGATTACTTTTTTGTAGGGTTTCATATTGTGACAACAGGGAATGTGTGTTTATATTTGACTATGATACCAAAGAGAAAGAACATTAAAACATTAGGCAATCTGATTAATACTCAGGCTGCTACGCCCCCTAGTACAAATCAGATAGCCTCATGTTTCGATGCTCTTTCTATTACATATTCTATATTTAGCTCCATGGTAGTATATATACGGAATGTGCACCGTGGATTTGAACGATGCCATAAGGTTTTAGGAACAAGTGATATGAAGACCGCACTTTACTTTAACCACTCAGGCATTGAAACGTGGAAAATGAACAAAGCTACACTACAATGATAATCATGTTTATTTTTCTGTTATAATTATCAACAGTTTAATGATTATGTTATTTATTAACAATCACAAATACGGCTATTAACAACAATACAATATATCAAATTATCTTTAATAATAGATACACTCTCAACATAGGAAACCTTTACAATTCATTTCTTAACAAATTTTTTTTAAGCTCAAAATTTTTGAAAAATTCTGATTAAATGATTTACATGTAACATTGAACTTTTCTCTTGTAGTTTGAATTTATTTAAAAAAATGTTTATTTGGCATTTAAATATATACAACAAAAAATTCAAAAAATGCATGATACAAATTGTTGTGTTAGACAAAATTGTTAGAATTTGAGTAAATAAATTTGTAACAAAATAAACTTGAGAAAAAGCACACCACTGGTATAAAATTTATATTTTATGATAAAATTAATACTATCTGTCTGAAAACACCACACCTCCAGGTAAGTTCAATAAATACATAATTATGAGCCGCGTCACAACAAAACCAAAATAATGCGTTTGCAACCAGCATGGATCCACACCAGCCTGCGCATCCGCCTAGAACCTGTTCTAGTTCTATCACCAAAATTCTACATTTTGTTTAACAATGTAAGAGAAATGTCTGTATATTTTGTCAAGTTATAGATAATTTAGATAATTTCTTTTAATAGTTATTTATCTAGTGCCTTACATGAGGTTTAGTAACTAAATTTGTACACTTGAACACATTTTAACTCTGAGAACTTTTTTTTAAAGTTTTTGTAAAAAAATAAGTTTTAAAACATATTGGAGGTGTGCTGCTTTAAGTGATTATCAGTGATTATCATATAGGTTTGGTCTGATTTTCATACATGATTGAAAATGTCATTTTCTATAAAATACTGCAAATAAAAATCAAGAATTTTCTAAGCCGAGATGATATGAAAAGCTGAGGGTGTAATACTATGTAAAAGTAACTTTTTACAAAAAAAAATAAAGTTGAAAGAGTGAATATATTGATACTTGAATCAAAGATATGTGTTTTTTTTGTATATAAAATAGGAATATCAATTGTCATTAGTAAATAGAGCATCTGATAAAAAAAAGTTGTTTTTGTAAAATAAATACTATATTTACTCAAATATACAACTGATTGTTTATTAGACGGGGGTCAACATGTTAAATTGATATATAAACAAAATTATTCTTTTTATCCTGTATAAAGCAGTTTGAATTTGATTAAAGTGGTTTTTGACCATTAACTTAGACTTAATAAAGCATGTGTCAGTATACAGAATTATACAAAATTGTAAACATTAATTTTTATTATATGAATGATATTTACTAACAATAGTATTCAAGATATCTTAGAATGTAAAATCATAGGATTATTATGGATATACATGTATAATACTGAGAGATATTGACAAATGAAATTTAGTTTTCTCCTGCAAGAGTGTTTCTTAATCTGGCATCCTATTGGACAATGATTATAAGGAAACCTCTGTTTACTTGCATGCCGGTAGGAAAACTTTATGTCATTGCCAATATAGATCTCTAAATTACAAGTTATTAATTTTAACCCTTAATCTGCTGATTTTGTGTAATGAATTTAACCTGCTTTGGTTACCAACAGTATAGAGCCTAGTCAGACAGTAAAGTTGTGCAGACTGGCATGACTCTATTCTTTGGTGGCAAAAACTAATTACTTTCAGTGCCATTATGTTAAGGATTAAAGTTCAATTTATAAAATAACAAATAGATGAACTTATTTCTGCCAATTTCTATTCTAAACAGTACAAAATATATGTCAAATGCCCAGTTGTAAAGCCTTTTACGGAATTTTACTTAGGCATGCCCCAACTAAATATATCAATGTCAGTGGTTTTCCACTTAGATCAGCATCAAAAATAAGCATCTATCAGAAAATAAGGAACAGAAATAGATTTCCTTTATCTTTATCTACGGTACAAGATCATCACATGACTGCCAAAAATCTGTCTTAATTTCTAATTGTTACTTATTAAAGAAAAAAAAACTATAATTTAAAAATGAAACCAACCATCATCAAAGTTTTAACTATAATAGAAATATATTTAGAAAGATTAGGACAAAAATACATGATACATTTATACTGTTGATGTATCAACAATTATCACAAATAAGAAATAGAATCAGATATTTGTTTTCTAAAGGTGGCATATCAAAAATGTTCAGGTGAGCTGAATATCAAAATCTATTGTTAATTTGATTAATAACCTTAAATGAAACTCGTTCAGAAGAAAAAATGTTAATATTTTTAATTTTAGCCTGCTGGCAGCAACTTCTACTCATGTGGCAAGTGCAGACCAAGCACAGCCAGTATATTTGTGCTGTCTGATCATGGTCCGCACTGTTCACTATTCAATCAGTACATCTTTTTTTAAAAAAATTCCCTATAAATGATGAACAGTTTTGTCCAAATTGAAAGATGGATAAGTCCTTTAAAAATATTTAGCGCTGTAAGGGTAAAGCAAACTGAATAACATTTTCCTAAATTTTATCTTTAAATATTTATAAATTTGAATTAAAAACTTGTGTCAAATCTTCCATACATGTGTATCAAAGAAAAACATCTCAGAGGTGCAATAAAATGTTTTTACAGAGACATAGATAACATAGATGTTATCTACATATTATATAACATAGATGTTATCTACATATATAACATAGATGTTATCTACATATATAACATAGATGTTATCTAACATAGATGTTATCTACATAAATAACATAGATGTTATCTACATATATAACATGGATGTTATCTACATATATAACATAGGTGTTATCTTCATATATAACATAGATGTTATCTACATATATAACATAGATGTTATCTACATATATAACATAGATGTTATCTACATATATAACATAGATGTTATCTTCATATATAACATAGATGTTATCTTCATATATAACATAGATGTTATCTACATATATAACATAGATGTTAGCTACATATATAACATAGATGTTATCTACATATATAACATAGATGTTATCTGCATATATAACATAGATGTTATCTACATATATAACATAGATGTTATCTACATATATAACATAGGTGTTATCTACATATATAACATAGATGTTATCTACATATATAACATAGATGTTATCTACATATATAACATAGATGTTATCTACATATATAACATAGATGTTATCTACATATATAAGATAGATGCTATCTACATATATAACATAGATGTTATCTAACATAGATGTTAGCTACATATATAACATAGATGTTAGCTACATATATAACATAGATGTTAGCTACATATATAACATAGATGTTATCTACATATATAACATATATGTTAGCTACATATATAACATAAATGTTATCTACATATATAACATAGATGTTATCTAACATAGATGTTAGCTACATATATAACATAGATGTTAGCTACATATATAACATAGATGTTATCTACATATATAACATAGATGTTAGCTACATATATAACATAGATGTTAGCTACATATATAACATAGATGTTATCTACATATATAACATAGATGTTATCTACATATATAACATAGATGTTATCTACATATATAACATAGATGTTATCTACATATATAACATAGATGTTAGCTACATATATAACATAGATGTTATCTAACATAGATGTTATCTTCATATATAACATAGATGTTATCTACATATATAACATAGATGTTAGCTACATATATAACATAGATGTTATCTACATATATAACATAGATGTTATCTACATATATCACATAGGTGTTATCTACATATATAACATAGATGTTATCTACATATATAACATAGATGTTATCTACATATATAACATGGATGTTATCTACATATATAACATAGGTGTTATCTACATATATAACATAGGTGTTATCTACATATATAACATAGGTGTTATCTACATATATAACATGGATGTTATCTACATATATAACATAGATGCTATCTACATATATAACATAGGTGTTATCTACATATATAACATAGATGTTATGTATGTCTCTGGTTTTTAGATTATTAATGATAAATATGTGGATGATACAAAATAAAGCAAAAAATTACACAAAAATATCGGATTGAATACATTTGCATTGATGTTTAAATAAATACTATTGCACTTGCCCTGATAAATTACATTACTATTTTGGAATACGGTGGGTGGGGTAACAATTAAATACAAATATTTACACTGCTGCCGCATCAATTAAGTGCTGAATATGAACGCTTAAAAACACAGAAAACAAGAATTCAATACATGTAATTATTATATTTATATTCAAGATGGAAAATTTTGCAGACACTTTTAAAAAGGAGGCTCTTAAATGGACTTCATTGAGTTGTGCTTTTTGTTTTTTGACATGACAGGGCCCAACAATATTTTTTCAAGATTTGTGTACAATTTGATGACGGTCTTAACCAATAACATTTGGGCAAAATTTCAGATCATTAAATCACTCCTTTTTTTCCTGAATAATTATTTTAATTATGAACAAATTTGCATTTGTGAAAAAATGCTATGCATTTATACAGATTGTGGTGGCACAAAAATGACCCAAAAATGTAAAACGCTAACTCTTATCAGACTAAAATTTGCACAAAAAGTTAATTTAGAGTATTTTTCTTTATCATAATTTGCATATTTTTCTGTTTTAATTAGGTGTCACACCTGATCTATGCAAGAATGTCAAATTTTATATTTTCAGGTTTTTGAAAATCAGTGGTGTAAATGAATGCAGATTGTAAAATAACTGATTGCTTTATGATTAATTATATATCAACATAGTTTCACAATTATAATTAATTTTCTTCATAATGACCTTGAAATTGTACAGAAAAAATGAATTGAAAAGGGGAAGGTTGTAGCCCCAAAATTCTGTACCACAACAGGCAGAAACTCATAATATCAATTTAAAGATAATGTCATCAAAGTTTTATTCAGCACTTAATTGATAGTGGCTTATTAATTAATAATTACTCAATACTACAAGAGTTATAATTACATATAGAACATGATATTGGTTCATGATATATTTAATCCTTGAAAAATCACACTTATACCATGATTGTTTGAAAACGAGATTCCAAATTTAAGAGCAAGAATGATTATCTAAATACTAGAATGAAAGAGATTCTACAACAAAATAATTGTAATTCCAACCAAATTACAGGAGATTCTACATAAAATATATACATGTAAACCTTATATCTGATTACTGACACACCAAGTACATGTGTTTTTCTCACAACCTCTTGTCTTAACTCACAAAACCTTTTTTCCCTTATTTTAAACCTGTCAAGAATAACCAATTTTCAAAGAATACATTAGTACATGTATATAGTAAATATACTCAAAATTATATGTACTCAAAATCATCGTCAATCAATTTCATACAAAGAAGATAGAATTTCATACAGAATAATTAAAGTTACTTCTCAAAAGTTAATTGAATATATTGTACAGATGAATATGAATTAACAAAGACACTAGTTAACAAAGACACTAGTAAGATAGAGAACAAAGTAGAAAATTTTCACACAAAACAAATACATGTACTGCGTTAGGCAGCCTAAACTTCTGTTAGGAAACATTTCTACTTTTTTTATTATAAAAAAAACAAGTTGTTTTGTTTTTGTTTTTTTCACAAAGAAAATAAAGTGTACAATCTTCTCTTTCAATTTTAAATCCAGTTCGCATTTAACAATTATTATATTCAAAATTTATAGAAATAAACAAATTAGTGTTTTATATAACTTGAAATAAACAAATTAGTGTTTTATACAAATAAAAATAAACAAATCAGCATTTTATACAAATAGAAATATACAAGTAGCTGTAAGTTAAGAAATATTTTTGTACAGAAACACTTGGTTTTCCCAACCACAAAATAATTCATAAAATAAAGTAAAAATGAACACAAAAATAAACATATATTCCTTTCAAAGATTACATAAGTCAATAAACAAAACACGTCAACAAAACACGTCACTGAGATACAACAACCTTTTAAGATATGATTCTCCTTCAATTTCTATATGTAAGATATAAATAAATACAAAAATAACAAAATCAATATTAAACAACCTCCTATCTGAACCCCAAAGAATAATTCTAGACTTCCAACTCTTTATTTTCATCATAGTATATCTTTAATCACATCATTTGAAAGTTGAGGCAGAAATATTATTTGAAAGTTGAGGCAGGAAACTTAAGATGAATGACTCTGTAAGAAATTTATTCTATCCTTATATGTTATTCTATCTCTAATTCCCATTCCATATCCTTGAAATTTCAATAAATAAACTTAATGGCATACCGGTACATAAAGACCATGAAATATGGAACAAGTATCTCAAGCAACATCTTCTATGATAATTGGTCTTTACCAAGACAAATACAATTGTTTTGAAGATAAAATAACCAATTTGTCTTTTTATCTATATATACTGGCATGCGAGCAGTTCCCGTACAGAAGCAGTACCCGTATTTTTCATTTAAACGCTTGATTTTTACTTGCAAACTTCAAAAATTCATTTCAAATCAAGCAGATGCATAAAAGAGACAAAATCTAAGTGTCAGTTCGGCAGTACGTATAAAAGTCTCATTTTAAATCACTTTCACCTGTGCGTTGTCAAAACGTGACCTTGTTTTCTCTGGGGGATTTCGTCCTTGCGCGCATGCGCTAAAATACTTACACGTGAGGCCTGTTAAAGGGTTTTCCACTAATACCACCTGTTTACAGATTAGTAGGCAATGTGGTGAAAACTTGTTTAATTATCAGAATTTTGATCAATATTACTATAGTAAATAATTTTATGGCTTTGATTCGTAAAATATCATGCATACAAGCATGCCATTGCATGAGAATGCGTTGGGGGTAACGGTACCGGGTAATTGATACCAGCGTTTAGTCTACGCTCTATTTCCTGAATTACATCTATTTATCTCTTAGAAAATGGTCTGTTCAACAATTATAATTGAAAAATAGGTCCGATATAACAAAATTGTATAATTATAATGGGTTAAATTTTATGTACGGGAACTACTTCTCTTCATACAAAATAATGGATAATTTCGGTACCCCATATGAGGCCTCATAACTAAGGGTTATTCTATGTTTAGAACATGATGGAATTTCCATGATTTGTGTGACGAGCTGAATAGTGATGTGTAACATTAAAATTTTGGTGAGTGAGCGTAATAAAAAATAATGTTTAAGTAACTACGATTTTTGTACGGGAACTGCTCGCATGCCAGTATACATAACAATAAATTTACTTTTGTGACCATACATTTTAAATATTTCAATTAAACAAAAAATAACAGTATAACTATAATATAACACAATTCTTGAAATATCTTCACAGCAAAAATTTTTATATCACCACCTTTTTGAATGAAAAAAATATAAAAATAAATAAATTGGAATAAATTCAACATATATTAGTCTTCAAATGATAAAAAGATAAGAACAAAAAGTGTTCAATTCATATCAATTTGTATATATTGTAAATAAAGTGTAGTCATTAAATATAATAAATATAACATGATCAGTGAAGTGAGTTTTATCAAATTGGTCCCAATGTATTAAAAATGAACTTGAAAAAATAAGAAAAGAAATTGTTCAATATCAATTGAAATGCACTTCAAACAGTGATATAAATTAATAAATACATATTTCACAATTTAACATTTAACCTGCATAATATTCTTGGATTGACTCAATTTGTGACTAGCATTATTAAATAAAGGGATATCAAGATGAAAATTTGGGACTCACAGCTAAAGTATAAAGAGCCTGGTCCTAACAGTATAAAGAGCCTGGTCCTAATAGTATAAAGAGCCTGGTCCTTACAGTATAAAGAGCCTGGTCAGACTGCCATGCCCTTTCCTGTCCATCTGCCCTTCATGCCCATAATTCACTTCATTAAGAAACAGCCAATAAGAACCTCGGACAATTTAAAACTCATATTGCTGCATTGCCGTACAGTGGATTTACATGTAACAAAATAGAGGCAAGAATGTACAAATAAATTTTAAATGTCCTCTCTAAAAATAATAACATTTTCTTTTTAAAATTTGGAAAAACAAGAAGATAAAAAACAATTTCAAGCTCAGACTTATTAACATTATTTTACTGGAAAGACTGTAAACATTTTATCATTATCTTAATTATTGTTTCTTTTTTTTTCTGTCATATATTTATATATAAATGCACATTTCCTTAGCATTAAGCGAATATAAAAATTACAAACAGTGTTGAATCACATTTTTTTTTTGTACAAAATATAAAATGAAAATACTGTTAAAATTACAAAACATGTACAAAAACCTTGTCCTGCCCTATGTCTGTAGTGTGATAGATATAAACCTTGTGCACTAATCAATATAATGCATGTATATACTCAACGCCGTAAAATCTTTAAATCTGTCAGTTTTTTTTCATAGATAATAAATGCATTACATATAAACACATAAAATGCTTTTTATGTCTCTTTGGTTTAAATTTATAGGTCTTGAAAATTCTAAAATCTATGAAAATAAATAAAGATTTTAATGATTTTACAGTTTTTATCAATTTACTGTATACAATGATGTCATGTTAACTTTTGTTTCTATCAACTCTCAGAATCAATCAATCAATCAACTATCACAACCAATCAATCAATCAACTCTCACAATCAATCAATCAAACCAACCCATTAATCTCTATATCACCATCAGATATCATCGTGACATAAAGTAGCGGTCAATCATCACCTGGTATACCTGTCAATCAATTATCATCATTCTATAAATCATCATTTATTATCTATCAGTGTCTGTTGACGAAGGATCAGTTCTCGTGCTATCTTCAGAACCTGTTTGGCATCGTGTCTCTCCGCCATTTCTGTCAATAAAATAAATAATATCTCAACAATATATTCTAATTTCTAACATACATGTATAATTTACATAGAATACAAGAAGCCTTTACAAAAATTATATACATGTAATAAAAATGTTATCAAAAATTTAAACACTCCTCGTGATTTTGTCACTATACACAAAGAAGAAAAAAAATGGTGTTAAAAATGCCAATAAACGCTGGTTAGAGACTACATGTATAAGATAAGATAATTTTATTGCTATGGAAAGATTTTCATACTTATAGCTAAAATCTTAATTAAAATTCAAATTCTGATGATACATGTGATACTTATTCTCTGTTTTAAAAATTTCTCTGTTTTAAGAATGAACAATGAGCATCGAGGGAGTGGTGGTCTTATGCTTTAAGTGTTTGCCTCTTAACCAAGGTATTACAGGTTCAAGTCCTACACAGGTTATGAGGCACCAGGACAGGTTATGGAGCAATAAAATTTGCAAGAACTTTTTTTTCAAAATTGAGTTTATATAAGAAAGTTTAAACTAATGATGAATAATAACTACATTTCATAGAACTGGACATGCCATTTAACTTCAAATTTGGCATCAATAAAATAGAATTGTTCACCAATATTAATGTAATTACTGCTGCGTTTAGTTCAGCTAATTTTATAAAGTACTACTTCAGTGCAAAATCATGACTTTAATTATAATGAAAATCTCAGTCAAAAATCATAAATTTAATTATAATGAAAATCTAAGTATCTTGTGTCAAACTAAATGTGGGCAAACTTAAAATATAATATATTACCATTAAAGAACTTGATAATATCTGTGAAGTCCATGTTGTTATCAAGGATAATATCTCTGTAATATTCCACCATCGCCAGTGCTATAAATAGCACAAAATTAGCAGAGCTGATATATTTAGCTGCCCAGATTGTCTCCCATATCAGAAAGATGTCGTTATAAACAAACTCTGAAATATTAATGACACATTGTTAACATTAATAAGATTGAAAACAAATTAAACTGCTGGTACACTAATGCCATTAATTGCATTTATTGCATGAACTGACATAAAAAGGTGAAATTTTCAGAACTTGGGAAATTTGATAACAGAGGTGATAAACATTTCTATAAATGTCAATAGGATCATATAAACATATTCATCTTTTTCAGTTCTTATTAACTAAAGAAAAGTAGATCTTTAGACATATTTCCTGTTGAAAAATAGACAATATTAAGTCAAAATCGTTGACAGAGTTATGTTCTCTTGCCCATAGGTGAAAGTGATGGTCGTAAACAAGTATTCAAAGTTTCAAGGAAATATTCTACTAGGTTAAGAATAAAAACATGACAAAGATGAATATTTATCCTGTGCACTTGTGCCTGCATAATTTAACCAAGATGTGATGCTTAAATTATGCAGGCACAAGTGTGCATAGGATAACTTTTCCTCATCTTGTAATGGTAAATATAATATCAACAACCAATATACTGACAAGCAAAATGCAAAGGCTAATATACTATAATAAACAGAACTTTATTTTATAAATATTTAACATTTCAATATAAAAACAATGTTGTATCATCATCACTGACCTCTTTTAAAGTCCAGTAAGAACCACCTATAGCAGAAATAGAAATGAGTGTAGTCCCCATGGTGATGCATGTGCTCAAATAACTCGGAATCTAATATCTGAAATGAAAGAATAAAATACAGCTTATCATTTAACATACAAAAGAAAATATAGAAGAATGAAACAGAAATCTAACACTCTAGATACTGTTTCCAAAAATCAGCAAAAAATCCCATTCAAAGGAAGAGCCTGTATATTTGATTCATACCAAATATTCAATATACTAAAACAGGCTGGTGAAAATACCCAATCAGGCTTATGACATAAAAACTCATATTTCTAGAAAAATAATAAAGATACTTTTAAACTTGTGTATGAGAGATAAATCATATTGACCATAAACAGAAAAAAAAATTGGTACTGTCACTTCATGTGAGAATTATTTACATTTTTATGGTTCAATTATAACATTATATTTGATTCATAGCCAATATTGGCATTTTCACCAGCCTGTGAAATATTAACATAATAAAAAAACGTTAAGTGTGATGGAAATGCAGACTGGCCAATATATTATACTCCCCTGGAAAAAAAAAGATTCACAAATGACAACAAATTTGATAAATGTGATAAGGTATGATAATAAAATCATTGTCTGACCTGTATTAGAGATCTCATGTTTGCAAAGTGTGTATCCATGGCTCCACCATGCGGAAAGTTGCTGCACATTCTCTTCATTAACTCACAGAAACAACTGTAGGTTTTAGCCTCTGAAATAAAATCATTCCAAGATATTAGAAAATCCAAGATACTGGAAAATCCAAGGTATTAGAAAATCCAAGATATTAAAAAATCCAAGATATTAGAAAATCCAAGATATTGGAAAATCCAAAATATTAGAAAATCCAAGATATTAAAAAATCCAAGATATTAGAAAATGATATAACAGTCCTGCATATCTTAAAAGCTAATTTTATGGAAGTAAAACACAATGATCTTTGTTGGAATGTTGTCTCTTATAACAGATTTGTTACAAGCTGTAATATATGGTGGATTCAAACCAGGTTTATCCGCCAGTGGTCTTTGTTTAAGCAGTATTTACAACAGGTTTGTGTTATTCTGATTTCATCTCGTTAACATTGTTAACAAGGTGATTGAGAAAATCGCAATTTCTATAAAATCAGAACAATGAAGAAAACATCAAGAAAATGGAATCTTTAATACCATATTCATAAGGTGAAGGCCACAAAAAGCTCATAAAACAAAAAAGGAATCAAATTAATAGCCTATAATTAAGGCAGTTAATATAATGTAGTAACTTCAGGTGAATACAATAAAATTTTACAATATGATGTAATAAAATATTTACATAGAATCAAGCCTCCTCCATAAAAAATTTGTAACCTTATATACAGTGTGATAAATTTTCAATGCTATGTTACAATATCAATATCTACTGTACCAACAGGAAGCCATGAAACAAAGATGATGTTCTTTTAAATATAAGGTTTGAAAAGGGAGTAAACTTTTGATTATGAGCTCTCCCTGCAATGAATTAAAACTGGTGCATCATGTTTCTTCATGGGCTTTAAGATTAAAATACAATAAACTGTTTTTCTTATTCTTGATAGGCTTTTACTTTGCACCAATACATAAGAAGGTCGTATGGCGACTTTCCAGCTTTTACTGATGGAGGAAGACCTCAGGTGCCCCTCTGTGCACTATTCAGGTATGAACGGGCACCTAAGTAGAACCACCAATGTTCCGTAAGCTAGCTATTCTTAAAGATTCCTCACATGGAAGAATCAGAAAAGTCTGACGGGATTCAAACCCACAGTGGTGAAGGGCAAGTGGTTTGAAGTAAACGGCCTCAGACGTTCCCTTTACCCATTTTTTTAGAATTATAAGAATAAACATACCTTCATCAATGATGACAAGTAAGGGAGCCAGTAAATCACACATTCCCTGTACATATCCAACATCTAGATGCTCCCATACATACCTGAAAATATCACATGAATAATATTAAAAAAAGTAAGTTTTCAGTAACTGCATCTGTTATACACGCAAAAAAAACCCCATATTTCAACTCAATAACTTATATTGGACCTGCCTATGAAAAATACATGCCACCTTTCTAGCTTATTAGTCTGGGGGTAGACTGGCTTCAAAACTTTAAATGTTGCTTTCATTTTGATGTTGGGCGACAGTACTATAGCAGTACTATAAAACCTGTAGTTTAAAAGACAGAAGAAAATTGATTAACCTTCAACCCTTATTCTTCCTATTATGATCACATAAAGATTTGTTCTAGATCATTAAGTATAAGCTAATAAACAAATTCTTGTTTAAAAAAGAAAAGCATCCATGTCAATAACCAATTTGATAGCGTTTTAATTGAAGAAATTTTCAAGACTTACGTGCACATGATGTTACGAAGTTTCTCGAGATTATCTGGTGTGAAATACCAGTAGTTCCGGTCACACCTCTGTACGTCCTTGTCAATACGATGAAGATTCAGAGCCACACTGTCCAACAATTCAGGCTGTAATATAAATTAACAAAAACATCTTGTCATTTTGGGTTGAATGGAATATGTTATTTGTTTTTTTATTGTTTTGAATTTACTTAAAGTCAGTGGCTCACCCTAGTGGAATTTCAACCCAAACCAGTAAAAAGCAAGTACGGATCTAAACCCCTCTGAGTCGCATAGACCCCCCAAAGGACACAAAAAGATATACATAATTATACGGGAAAATTTTCACTTTAATATTTACTTCATCCTTACAGTTTGAATGGGTAATACAATCAAACAAACCTCATGTTTTTGTACAAATGCTTAACATTGATTTCCACTCAAATTTATCTAGGAATGACAAAGAGCAGAGACAATTTCTCTATCTTAAATACTGAAATTACCATTACTCTGTATGAGTAATAAGGTGGTATGTTTTTGAGTAAATACCTAGTTCATGTTTTTTTAAACAATTACTGATAAATCAATGTTAAGGCCTTTTTTATCTGCTATATCTTGGAACTGGTAAACTAGGAGCTTTTACTGTTGTTAAGATTGCTTTAAGTTTAACCAGTATGAGTAAAACTTAACAAATATTACATACACCTAGTCAAGTATAATTACATGTATATTTCTTTTTTTAAACCTTTTAAGGCTCTATTTATTTGCAATGAACAAATAAAATAGTGGATAGATAAAAGACAACAATTTGACACTAAAACAATCTTCACTGTTATATAAAATAGAAACAAAGATGTAGTTGGTAAAGGAGTTTGTGTCAATTACTCAAATTAATTAAATATTTAATATGCCACTCTAAAGTTAACCAAAGCCAAAGCTATCACCTTTATTTATACAATATGAAGTTAAAGTATTTCTTTCACTACAGTCTATCATCTGACAACTTATCATCTGCTATCTGTACTGCAGTCTAATTTATCATCTGCAGAATTATCATCTGCTATCTATAGTGCAATCTAATTTACTATCTGCCAAATTATCATTTGCTTTCTATACTGCAATTCAAAAAATCATCCTCTGTCTATACTGTCTTCAAATTTATCACTTATGATCTGTACAGTACAGCAGCTCAAAAATTATTTTTGTGCACAATATCATCTTCATTCTATACTGTTAAGTCCAAATTATCGGCTTCTATCTCTACTGCAGTCTACTATCTGTACTGCACAACCGCCTATCAATACTACAGTTCTATCTATACTGCAAAAAAATCACCTAGGTAGTGCAAAACAACAATACAAGTATGTGTATGAAAGATGTTGATTGGCTCACTTCAACAACCAACCAGGAAATAAAAGCATAACGTAAATCTATTTTTATCTTAGTATATGAAACTATACTATTATACATTGCTGTTCTGCACTATATAAGATATACACATTGCATGGGTGGAGTTAACTATTGATCTGTATTAGAAATGGAGTGTAAAATCAATATAGGTGTTCATGACAGAAAATTTTAACTTAAACAAGGTTTAAGTAAATTTAAGTTTCACAACATATTCATTAGACAAAAAATATTGTGATAGATATGTCGTAGCTAATTACTGTGTGCATTTAGGTGTGGGTTAAATGTTTAGACAAAATATCTGTCTCATTTATTTTTGTAAACCGCAGGGACATCATTAAATCATGGATTTATCAAATTCATCTGAATCATCGGATATTTTAGTAACTGGGTACAAATATTCAGGTTAGTGTAATCCATTGATCTATACGTTGTATGTATACAAAGCTTTGATATGCATGGAGTAATAAATCTCTTTTTTTAAATAGGTTAATATATAAATAAATCATTATAAAACTTCAGAATTCAACTTCCTCTATTCTCTACTTCAGTTGAATAACTTGTTCTTATGTTTAAGAATCATGTAAGTTTTTCACTTTATTTCATAAAAGTAAGCTACGCTGTATAACCTCTAAACTAATGTGTTTCAATTGTTTGAAAATGAATAGTTTTGAATTCAGTACTTGAAATGAACAATATGATCTTTTTTTTCTTTATTTAGCTAGTCATAATTGTATTCTTTTATTGTGATATTAGTGATTATTGACTGTTATTTTTCTGTTTGTTTGTTTGTTATAACCAGTTGCATTTTTTAATCCCTTGGTTTTAAATAAAAACCTGAAACTTTTTTTCATGAAAAAAACTATATATATTAAAATTTATTTCGCCTAGATCTTATCCAAAAAATTTTTATTCCTTTGTCCCTGTGCATCCCCCAATCCCCTGGAAACACTGTCCCAAACATAACATGTTGGGGGCACCTCCCTCGAATTCCCCATCTTAACTTTAGTCAACCCACAAAGATTGTATATTGTCGAACCCAAAAAGCTGCTTCACTTTATACAACTTCTAAAGAATACCATGACACTTATTTTAGTGATTTTTTGTCCAGATTTATTAATGGTCTCCCAGGTAAGTGTTTCTTTATTTACACACTGTAACCTTTGACATTTTATTGTTGAGAAGTGGTCAGTTTGTTAGGTTTGTTTTTGTTTTTTTACCAACACTGTATAAATCATTTGGAGGCTTTCCAGCTGTACTGGCAGACACGGACCTCAGGTGCACCTCAATACATTAAGTGGTTAAGGTGTCTGCCTCTCAACCGAGGGATCATGGGTTCGAGCCTTACTTGGGTCACGACCATGTTTCCCCATATGACATCAGTACTGGTTGGTTCCAGGAAGCTGACTCAAAAGTGATTAATATAAGTTGCAAGAACTTGTTTCGCAATCAAGCTTAAATAAATTTGTTTAAACCAAACTAAACCTGAGTAGAACCAGTGACTTTCCCTACACTAGCAGGATAGCTTCCTTAGACTCATTAAATAATCCAAATTCCCTGCAAGGATTCAGACCCACAGCAGTGAGGGGCATGTGATTGGATAGGGTATATGATAGATCAATCAAAATCTTGCTAATTTTGAAACTAGTTTAATTTGACTGTAAAAGGAGATTACCTTGTTGTTGTTGTTGTGAAACATTTCCGAGCACTACTTAAAATGTTCCAACAAATTTCAGATGGAAATTGGTGCCAGCATACCAAAGATTGGAGTACTATCTTATCACAGCATCCTACATCTAATCTACACCTTATATATTTTGATGATCTCACAGAGGTATGTTCTTTCACACTAACAGATGCACTCTCATGCCTCTTTTCTTAGTCTAATACAAAACCACTGAACAGCCTGCACATTAGACTCTACATGTATACTGATGGTGTTCTAATATCTAAACCTCAACAGCCTGTACATTTAATTATTCAACAAGTTTAATAAATTCAGAAATGAACCAGTACGCGAATATAATATTCTATTTATCACACACATGAAATAAGAACTGCTTATAGTAATTATAATAAAATCAATCATTTTTCACTAACGTCTTTATAGTATAACACATTAAGCACATCCTTACAGTATGTTTGTATAATGCAAGTGACGTCACATCAAAATATGATGTGCATGGCGGTTTAAGTTTTTCTTATCAATATTTGTCACTCCTTAAATATTATCTAATTTTTGCAATACTTTTCAGAATTTTGAGCATGAAGTCTATAAACTGTGCCAATTTCTCAACATTCATAAAAGTTCCTTCCAGATCTCAGAAATGTGTATGTCAGTGAAAAAAGAAGCCGAACAACCTCAACAAAAACGAAGAAAAACGCATCATACTGAAAATGGCCATAGTCATAGAGAAGTATTCAGTGAGCATAACTTTAACACTTTAATATCTTTATATTGCAGAGTCTAGAAATTAATTTGTTTGTTTTTTTTGTTTCTGTTTTTCTGTTTTTAAGCCTTTTTTGTTTTTGTTTTTCTGTTCTGTACGCCAATTTTAACACATGTGTGGTCATATTTTGGAGGAGAATCCAACAAACCAGCTTTTTAGGATAACTACTTAAGTAACCAGTAATTACCAATTTCTTTGCAAGTGACCACCTACTAATTCCAATGATTTCTGATTCAGTGCTGAGAGACAAAATATTAATTTCCATTATGCATTTGACTCATTGTCCAAGATTAATTGTCATTTGTCAAGGTATCACATCCAGCTATTACAATGATTACTTACTTATCTGATGTTCTCCCTGTTGAGCTAAGCTTACAGACAGAAATTTATTTGAATTTTTTATAACATTCAATAAGCTTTTGAAATGCCCGATTATTGCCGAAAATTTGAACTGACAGTGTGGGGAGCAAGTTATTCAAAGTAAACCACCTCAGCCACCTGGCAGTCCCTACTTACCCAATATCTAAAATAGTACATGTACTTTTACTTAAATTGTAAGCAAGCAAGTTAATGGCAACCAGGTTACGTTTTGATTCCCAGAACCGAACAAGCTTGTAAAGTAATTTCTTTCAAATTCTTACCCTGAATGAAACAGATTACTTATGAACATTTCAGATGAACCTGGGGCGTGGAAGAATCTCTTCACTGTGACATTAGCAGAACAATTAGACACTTATATGCTTGAAGAATTGAAAGACACCAAACTAGATCTCGAAAAACTGCTGTGCATATCTCTTTGAAACAAATCCAGCTTAAAGATTACAAAATCTAGTGTTTATAAATAATATCGGGAACTTAGCAAATGTGGGTTTTTCCCAGCTAATCCGTTGGTACAAACATTATCTTTTACCATTATAGCTAGACGGTGCACAACACCTCATAATAGATTAGTCAACCTGTTGTGCTTATTTTCGAAGCTGTAACTGTAAAAGTCTGTTTGTACCTACAGAGTAGATTGGAAAAACCCAAATATTCTTATTTCTGGAGTTAGTCTATTATGCTGATATATCTACAAAAGGACACCTGAGCATTTTAGCAACAGCAAACAGAATAAACCTTTAAAATTGGGAAAATTTTAACACAATACCGTTTGAAAATTGGGAAAATATTAAAAATCTCTAAAATATGGATTTTTTTCTGATTGTAAAACACATAATTTGAGATTGATGTTTTTCTTCTTAAAAACATAATATTATACATGTATATATGTCCTAAAAGTTGAACTGCTGTTAGTAGAAATCTAATAACAATTAATTGAAACTCAATATCAAATTAGAAATATATTTGATATTAAACAATTTTTTGTCAATTGGAAAAATGCCTTAATTCAGCTGTTATTTCATGCAAAACATGACTGTGAATATTATTTTATACACAGCTCGTCTTGAGACTGATATTTTTGTGTGTGTCTTACTGTATCAGTGTCGTAGACTACTTTTTATATTATTTTATATTATATTTTTTGTCTAGTACAAATATTTGAACATGTATACATACACATTTCTATAATCATGTAATTTAGTGCCTTTTATCTTAATTATACAAATTTACTTTTTTTCCACACTGATTTTGTTGTTTATTTTCTTCCTTAAAATTAAGGCAGCTTTAAATACAAGTAACCTTTCACAATTTTATGCTTCTATTTTAAATGCCATTTAATGGGAGATTAGAAGTACACTGACACCCTCCTATAACGTCCTGTCCCCCCTCTCCCCCCCCCCTTATAAAACTTTGCTCAGTATAATGCTAATAGACCAAAACCTCCCCCCCCCCCCCCCCCAAAAAAAAATACTTTTTATATTTTATAATTGTACATTTCTGCAGCAATTCTACAACAACCTCGGATCAAAACATTGAATAATTAACAAAAGGCATTCTGGGTGGTGTGTCACTGTATGTCTGCATGTTTGTATGCTTTAATCCTTAAATAGACTGCTAACATCAACAATTTCAAACTTGCCTTCGCGTAACCATTCTTCAGGTACAGAATCATGCAAACATGTGCATTTGCAGTTTACAATCAGTATAAATTTAATTAATATTTCCCCCCCTGTTTTGGTAGGACTTTAAGCCACACCCTCCACTTTTAATGGTGATATGTTGTCTTTCCAGCTTATTAGTGAAGGAAGACCTTTATAATTTGAGGCAGAAGCAGGCACCTAAGAAGAACCACTGGTATCCCATAAGCTAGCTAGATATGTAAGGATCTTCACATGAAAGAATCCAAAGTTCCTGACAGGATTCAAACCTACAGAGATGTCAGGGGCAAATGAGCAACATATAGTATACATGTATATTATCATTTCTTCTATTACATATTGACATAAATTTACATCCATCAAAATATCAAAGTTTTGCCTTATTAATAAAAAATCTTTTTTTTTCCATATAATGCACCATCCAAATGTTACCATAGTCCCATTATTATACACCTCATGGAAATGAATCGACTTTTGTTTATATTTGTTTGTTCAATTGGGTTTTACATCACACAGACACATTATAGGTAATATGGCAACGTTCCAGCTTTACTGGTGGAGGAAGACCTCAAGTGCCCTTCTGTGCATTATTTCAGGCATGAACGGGAACCTGAGTAGAACCACCAACGTTCTGTAAGCTAGCTGGATAGCTTCCTCACATGAAACAGAAAGAATCCAAAGTGTCTGTCGGGATTCGAACCCACAGCTGTGAGGAGCAAATGGTTTGAAATCAACAACCTTAACCACTCAGCCACGAATGCCCCAAAGGACTTTTGACTTTTAAGTTCAACTTCTGTTAAAGGCCCTAAACCTGCCCTATGTGGACAGTCACTGCAAGTTGAACATATCCCCTGCTAGACCGGTGCCACTCCACATTGATCCTACTGTAAATTGACAGACCGCAGGATCAGTACCTTTAAACCCATCTAAACATTTGTCTGTAATCCCTTAACCCAGGCTGGGGTTATATTTAACTATAGTATAATCTAAACTAATAAAACTTAATTGATTTTAAGCTTAATTTTTTCTTAAACTAACAAAAAAAACCTAAATAAACATTGTATCAAAATTATCAAAATTATATAAAATGAAGTTCTTCACAATGACAAAATTTCCTGCTAGTATTGCATTATACAAAATGTATAAATATCAATAAAATTACACTTTTGAATCCTATATACAATATATAGCTGTTTGATCTGCAATTACATGTATATAGCCATATATAAACTTGGTTAAGTTGACTATTGATCTACTGTAGAATCAATATCTCAGGTTTACAGTTCTATATATACACATGACAAAAATACTGGACTTAAGAATATTCGTGTTTCGCAACCTAACTTCATACAGAAAATATTTTGAAATAATTCTGCCATTTAATAACTGCACACATATCTCCTATTGGTAAACCAGCAAAGACATCATTCAATCATGGATTTATTAAATTCATCAGGATCATCAGGACCGTCAGATATTTTAGTAACTGGGTACAAATATTCAGGTTGTATATTATATTATCTATTGATCTATAAGCTTTGATATGTACGGAGTTATAAATCTAATTTATTCTTGTCTATCTTTCAATCTGCATAAAACCATTCATCATATTTAGGGGAAAAAATTCAAAAAAGGACTCAGGTACTCTCACTAAATAGTGAACACATATGTTTACAACAGCAAGAAGTTTAAATTAAATGTAATTTGAAAATCATAAATGTTGTGATGTACTTAAAGGCCCATTATGCCTCAGAGATGAATAAATTTGTTATTCTTCAGAAAAAGCAAACACGACTCATTTAAAATTTAAATAACGGTTTGAAAGCACATTAGATACTTCAATTATTACATGATGAAAGTAGCACTAGAAGTGAAATTATTTGTCAATTTTTTTAATAGTATTTAGATGTAAACAAAGTTAGTTACCGGTAAGTATTTTGACTTCCATACAAATTACTAAATCAATATAATTGTACTAATTGCCAGATAGTAACAGTCAAGCAAAAGAATTGGTTCAGGTAATTGGCCAATGAGTATCATTATAGAAACTGTTAACAGGATACTAAATATAATTATAAAGCTTTTTGAGAAATAAAAATAAAACCATATCTGCCATAATAATTATATTGGGCCTTTAAAACAAAATCTGGAGATCATACGCATCATGATTATGTAATATGGAATTTGTAGTCACTTGTCCAAATATGGTAACAGAAGGCGGCAAAAACAGAACAAAACAATTCATCATGATTAAAGCACAACAATTTATGTAACTACCATCCAGTGATTTGATCTGATCATAATGTGTACAAATCACATTTTTATATTTCAGCTTGTATTCTGTGCTTAATTGTATGAAAAAATTACTGATAATATTATAATTACTGTAAAAGTGAATATTTTTACATCACAAAAAGTTTGCAAATGTCCAAAAACGGACTTTTGCGTGCTGAAATATTTGCGAAAGGACGGTTTCCAGAACTCCCGTTATATTAGCTCACTTTTGATAACATAATTTGTTTGATGACAGTGTGCAAAAATGAGCATTAAATTATGTTATGTGTTTGTTTGAATTTAGCAAGAAGTTATTTTTAACAGGATATGTTTACAAAGTCATCGGTGTATGGTAAAATGATGAATGGCCTCCGCAGACTTTACTAAAGTTGATGATGCTCAATTATTGACTGCCTCTCAACCCAGAGATCACGGGTTTGAGCCCTTTTAGGGTCATGACCATGTTTCATCATATGACACCAGTAATGGTTGGTTCAAGGAAGTGGACTCGAAAACGATTAATATAAGTTGTAAGAGCTTGTTTTGCAATTGAGCTTAAATAAGTATGTTTTATTACAAAAAAACGCCAATATTTCCATGTCGCAAAATAAACGATTTATACAGTACTACGTATATATTTCAGCTGTGGATCACCTCCATAGAACCTTAGTCCAGCTTTGTACCTGCGCATTGCCTGTTACCCCGGAGAACACGATACCTAATATTACATTCTGTGAGGGTCTCCTTCCATCAGAATATCCACATCTTAACATCAGTCAATCCACCAAAATTGTATATGTTGTCCGAAACCCAAAAGACATCGCTGGTACACTTTACAGAAATTCTGATGATTATGATGATACTTATTTAAGCGACTATTTGATCAGATTCATTAATGGGCTGCCAGGTATGTGTTTATTTATATCACAGTTTCTTGCATATGTCCACTAGCGTTTCCATTTCATGATTTGTTTCACAGATGCTGGAAATTTCACTTGGCGTTGGGGTGACAGATGAGTTGCGTGCTATACAATGGCGCAATTTTAGTGCATTTTATGAATGAACCATGTTAGGGTGGCAGCGTGGCCGAGTGGTTAACGCGTCTGATTAGTAATCTAAGGATTGCTGTCCGCATGGGTTCAAACCCTGTCAGGGGCAAGCCGATATTTCCTTGAGCAAGAAACTTTACATTTATTGCTTAGACTACTGGTTGGTTCCAGGAACGGATTCGAGAGTGTTTCAATAAGCTTAAAGCTTCCAACACAATCAAACTAAAATAAATTTGTATAAACTAAACTAATAGTATTCACAATCCAATTATTCTTTTTAATATAAATCTATTTCTTTATTGACAGGGGTATCATTGTACATCAATCAAAACCATAATGTTAATTTTCGATGACAGGTCAAAACTGACAGAAAAATGAGATTTCCTTGCTGTGAAGTTTCTCAGCACTAGTATGTTCTCACTATTTCAGATGGAAACTGGTGCCAGCATACAAGAGACTGGAGTACTTTCTTATCACAGCATCCTACATCAAATCTACACCTTATATACTTTGATGATCTTGTAACGGTATGGCCTTTTACATTCACACTCTCATGAATAAATTAATAGACAAGCCTGTAAGAAAGGGCAGTCTGATCAGGCTCTATGTATGTATTCTATGTTTAATGAGGTTTTATCCACCTGTTAAGGCACAAAAAGCAGCTGTCGCTGTAGAGTACACAAAACGCCCCCCCTCCCCGCCTTTATGCTGCATAAATAGTTTTTAAAAAAATCTTCGTAACTGATATATTCTGGTCTTTTAAAAATCAATTGTCAAATGGTTTTTGATTAACGTTAATGTTTTATATACATCCTACCAATGTAAAAAAACATCAGTCAAAAAGTAAAGGCTGTATAAGCAAACATGAAGAAATCTATTTTTGGCATCCTTGACCTTGACAGAGTATCATCTACCAAATATGAAATACATCTGTCAATAAATAAAGGCTGTATGGGCAAAAGTATAAAAAGCTATTTTAGCACTAATGATCTTGACCCAACTGACCCCTAACTCCATTAAAAGGAAGAATACCATGCATGTTATTTTCCTATCAAATATGAAATACATTTGTCAATAAATAAAGGCTGAATGAGGAAAAGTATAACAAGAGCTGTCCGTAAGGTAAGGTAAGCGCGCTCGACTTTTTTATTGCTTGCCAATAAAAAAAGTTTTTGCAGTAAAAGGCAATACAAGAATCTCTGTATTTTTAAAGTGAACAATGGCCATGAGCATTAAGATATTTAGTGAAGAATTATTTTACTGAATTGTGTGATACCCTTGAACACTGCAGCAAAGTTTTTTAGTGCTTGCCTATAATACAAAACATTGACAGTTAAGGGCCATAATTCAAATAAAATCTTTGACAGAATTACCTTCTCCTGGACATGTTTGGGAATCATGATTGTAAACAAGTATTCCAACTTTCAAATTAATATCTCAAACAGTTCAGTCAAAAAGTGGACTGGTACTAAAAACTTAACCAAGATTCTAAGTCGATAAAAGGCCTTAATTTTTAAAACAAATCCTTGACAGAGTTACCTTCTCTTGCGTACAGATGGGGGTAATGATGTGAAATAGCATTAAAAGTTTCAAAGCAATATCTCAAAGGGTTAAGGCAATAAGTGGATTTTACCCATATTCAATGTATTTTCTAAGTCAAAAAGGGGCATAATTCTGTCAAAAACCTTGACAGAGTTATGTCCTCTTGTCTGTTGATGAAGGTCGTGATGGTAAACAAGTATGGTCAGTTTCAAAGCAATACCTCCAATGGTTTTGAAATAAAGTGAGGTGGTACAAAAAACTTAACCAAGCTCAATACACTTTCTAAGTCAAAAAAGGGCCATAATTCTGTCAAAAACCTTGACAGAGTTATGTACTCTTGTCTGTAGATGGAGGTTATGATGGTGAACAAGTATGGTAAGTTTCAAAGCCATACTTGTAATACTTCTGAAATAAAGTGGGGTGGTACGAAAAACTTAACCAAGGTGTGACGCCAACGCCGACGCTAACGCCGACGCCGGGGCGAGTAGGATAGCTCCCCTTTTCATAGAAAAGTCGAGCTAAAAATCTATTTTTAGCACTGGTATCCTTGACCCACTGACCCCTAGCTCAATCAGAAGGAAGAATACCTGTTAAGTAATTGTTTTACCAAATGTGTGAAAGACATCTGTCCAGAAATAAAGGTTGTATGAGTAAAAGTGTAAAAATCTATTTCTAGGACTGGTGACCTTGACTCAACTGACCCCTAACTCCGAAGAAAAAGACAACAATTTTATGTTCCTACCAAATATAAGAGACATCAGTGTCAATGGTTAAGGTAAACACACCTGTAAAAAAGTACACATCTATTTTTGACATTGGTGACCTTCACCTTGACACAAATGACCCCCAACTTAAACTAAAGGAAGAGGACCTCCTTTAGCAGTTTGTATTAAACATGAATGACATCAACTAAAAAATAAAGGCTGTATGAGCCAAAATGTTTAAATTTGTTTTTTTACACCAGTCATCTTGACCTTGACTCTAGAGATCCCATTTATTCCATTTAAGGTATCCACCTACCAAATATTAAAAATATCATTAAATAAATGAAGTAATTTGGAGAAATTTAATATAAATCCAACTTGCCGGAATAGGTTAAAAATACAAGGCCCTATTTGCAAAGTGATAAAAAGGAAAATAACTTGGAAAAATGGATGGCACAGTTATAAACTTTGTATTGACAAGTAAGTGTGGTAATTATAAAGCCATTAGTTTAGATAGAACTTAAGATACATGTATATCCAACTTGCGTTTTAGGTTTTTCTAAGTGCTGAAAAGGGCAATACCTTGGTAAAAATGGATGTCATAGTTATGTAACTTGCCCAGATCATGTACTTTGTGTTGATTAGTGAGTGTGTAAAGTATGAAGCCATTGGTATAGATAGAACTTGAGAAAAATCCAACTTGTTTCAGGTTTACCTCTACGGACAGACGGGGGCATAAAAATGACATTCTTTACACATGATACTTAAAGAATTATTTCAAATGTTTACAATACATTTCAGGACTTTGAACAAGAAATATCTAAACTGTGCCAATTTCTCAACATTGACAAAAATTATGTCAAGATCTGTACAGTGTGTATGTCAGTGAGAAAAGAGTCCGAGCAACCTGAACAAAAACGAAGAAAATTACACCATACGGAAAATGACCATGATTATAATGAAATATTCTGTAAGTAATTAGCAGACACTTTTATTTTGCACTTTTAATAAGTTCACATTGCAGACTTTCAAAATTTGATTTTGTCAGATCATAATTTCAATAAGTTCATTTTCAAAATTTGAACCAATAGCACAGTTGTAAGGGGCTGCCACTAACCTAATTTAGTCATTTATTTTAGAAAATATAGTGAACTTTGTTTCAAATGTGCAAGTAACGGCAACCAAGTTATATTTTGATTTCTTGAACAAAAACAAGCTTGTAAAGAAATTTCTTGGCATCTTAAAAACATGTATAAACGGAACAGTTTGTCACCTTAGTGCAGTAACGGGTTAACACCTAATGCAATATAATAAGAGTTAATCTATTACTGCACTGATATGATTAAACTGTTGCTGTTTACCTATGAACATTTCAGTTGAAGCTGGGAAATGGAAGGGTCTTTTCACTGTGAAGTTAGCAGAAGAAATGGACAATATAATGCTGGATGAGTTAAAAGACACCAATTTAGACTTCCAAAAACTGCTACGCCCATATCTTTGAATTATTAAGTATAAAAGTATTCCTCAACAAGATATTACATTGAATAACTATCAAAAGGCATTCTGGCACGTATTTCACTGCATTTGTACATGTTTGTATGATTTGAATGTTTTTCTGCACTGGCTGGAGCCAAAGGTGATTTACCTTTGCCACCAGTATAGAGCAAATCTGGAAACAAAGTGATACCTCTGAAGCATTAATCACAACAAAATTACATGAAAATTGCAGACTCGGTTTGATTGAGTCTGTACATGAGGGATAATGAATAAGTGCAACATCCCTCATGCCCCCTAGCACTGGCTTGAGCGGAACTCAATTCTCAACACTTAATAGTGCAGGTATCAATGATCCTGAAGGACCAGAAAAATATAACAACATTGAAGTGAAGTACGGGGCAACTTTTTACAGCTGCCATGCAGCACATGACACCTGCTGTTGTGAAGTATATAAACCTGGAAACAAAGTGATCCCTGTGAAGTGATCACTGTGAAATTAGCAGAAAGACTATCTAGCTAAGTCTACTGCTGTTAGCTCAATTTTTGTATTTTGGTTTTAAAATACCTTACACTTCAAATGGACTGTTCCAAATTCAAAGCAGAGCAAATCCAAAAATCAAGTGTCAGATGGTTTTGGTATATCCTTTTAATAGCTTTAAGAAGCTCTATTGTGAGATTATATCATAGAGTAAGTTTTTCCTGGAACTAACCAGTACTGCCGCCATATTTTAAAAATTCAGGGTATTGACATAAGTAGGGCTTAATCTCATGAATTCCAGAATAAAGGACAGAATGCTACCTTTCATACATTAAATATATATGTACAAAGTTTTTAAAACATTTACTTGAATTAACTCTTAAATTTACAATAAATTTATTTGTTTGTTGTAGCCATACCCCTATCCCTTGGGCCTAGCAAGGACTTTGACACTATGCTGGGAGGAAAGTTAAATGGTTCTAACCCTCACTAAAATCATTCCAATACCATAAAAAGCTAAACTCTAAGCCTGAGGGTGGTTACTGGACTTACTCAATGTCATACAAGCCAGAAATTTTAGGCTAATTTCCAGGAAGTCCAGGACATCCAGGACATTATGGCATGTAGGTCCAATGTAAACAGTGCAGGTCAAGATCTGTGTCATCTGATCATGGTCTGCACTGTCCATGATTCAGGCAGTATTTATTTTAAATTCCCCACCCCCCATTGAAAAATGGTTTTGTTCACATTAAAAGATGGACAAGTCTTTTTATGATATAAAGCATGGTTAGGGTTAATAAACATGTTTATAATACTGCACTTTTGTAATGTTGTTTGTCATTGGATAATCATAGCGTTTATATAGTTTTATATACATGGCTGCTGTCAATTTATGAATAAATCTCAATTTTTTCTTTTGCTGTATTATAAAATTTTTATACATTAAATATTCCTGACAAGTTTTATGACCATATATAAATGGTTGTTTGCTATATAACCCTCACCTAGCAGCTCAGGTTATATTTTAAACAACTGTTTATATAGGGCCATATAACCTGTCAAAAATCTTTATAACTAATAACAAACATGTACTTTAAATCTTTATCTTTCTCTCAAGAAATTCAATCATAATACAAGAGACAAGTTCACTAACAGAAAAGACAATAAAAAACTTCCTCCAATAATTGCTTTTAAATGTCATGCCAAAAATGTCATTAAACACAAAACCACACTTTTCACAATTCCAGGAGAATTCTAAAACTTTAAAACCTTTTATTACTTCCTAGAGACAAATATTCATGAATTTTGTGGTTTAAATGAGGATGAATATTGACACCTAATTTCTACATTATTTGCAAATCCATATTTTAAACAAAAAATAAAACTTCAAGAATTTCAACCTAGAAAATTTAACAAATTTAGTGGTGAAAACATCTATTTAAAATTTATCAAGCACCCTTCTGATTTTGCCCCCTCTCATTCTGATGAAGAGAAATATTTATCTTGAAGTACAGACCATTAAAATAGAGGGAAACAGAGTCTCTTAACTACACCAAAGTGGCAAAATTGAAAATGTTTCAGGTTTGATTGACACATGATTGAGCTTGTTCATGGACAGTAGTGGTAAAAGCAATCTACTGTCCATGCATCCTAGCACCAGCTTTAGCAGAATTCAACTTCCTTTCAAAGAGAACCAAAACTATCATGCCAAGTAAAACAAACAACAACAAAGACATGTTTTACAAACTTACAGAATAAATTCCACCATTGGATGCTGGAGAGGCCGGGGACATCAGGCTCTCTTTGGAAGTCGATAGCTGTCGGACACGTTCTGTTCAAATAAAAAACATCAATGAAATAACTATATAATCTCATAATTACATATGAAGAATGATTGCGAGATAAGAATAAATGGACAAGATTGATTTGTAATATACAGACAATAGTACAGCTGTATGTCACTATGCCTGAAACACACTGAAAATACGAGGCTTTTTTTCTCTTCTTCTTTTTTTGGTTGGTTTCAAAGTCGCACCACCACAGTATAGGTCATATGGCAACTTTAGAGCTTTACTGGTAGAGAAACAACTTAGGTGCCTCTCTGTGCAATTTTTCAGCCATGAACAGGCACCTGAATAGAACCATCGATATTACATATCTAGTTGGCTAGTTTTCTCACATGAAAAAATCCAAGGTCCCTTGTGGGAATCGAACCCACAACAGTAAGGGTCAAGTGATTTGAAGTCAAATACCGTAGTTGAACAAAGTTAAAGTGACTCAGTGGTTGTCATGCTGTACATCTTTATATTTATTTAACAGTTTCAATACAAAGTGATAAAAAGTTTTGCAAAATGTTTCTACCAAGTGCCCAATTTGTTAAAACATTTCTTATAAAAAATGATGAGCAAGGCTTCTAGACCTTATATTTTCTTTTTAAGAAATCTTTAAAATTGTTTACAAAAATAAATCTCCACTTATTCAAAACAACTTACCATCAACCACAGGTGTTTCTCCCCCATCAACCATTACTGTAACCTGTGAGGCTTTATCCTCATCTTTCTCTACAGACTCCTGTGCTACCAACATTACTTCTTCCGTCTCATCTTGTTCCATTTCTTCCTCCTCGTCCCCATCATCTTCATCACCTCCTTCGTCGTCTGCTTCATTATCAGCATCTTCCTCAACACCGGAACTTCCGGCTGAAAACTTTGTTACTCCTTGCTGTTCAATACTACAATCCCTGTCAAATTTAGAAATATCTGTGCTTTCAGAATCACCAGCCGAATCTAATTTCAGACGTTCCTGTGAACTTATTCGCGCTATGGAGTCTCCTAACCCGTCATCCGGACTGTCTGTGGTGTACGACGTTAAATATTCACGTTTCTCAATCACAGAGAAAGAATCAGTCTGCATAATCTTATCACTCAATTCAAAATGTAAATCCATACTCTGTTTCCTGTCTGGCGTACAACAAGTAGTTCCGGTGGCACTACTTTCTTCCGGAACTGTGTCCGGATGAGAAAATTCATCAGAGTCAAAACTCTGAGATAAGAACACATCATTATCAAGACTAGAATCTTTCCGCACTAATGGTATATTTCCGTCAGTGCTTTCAGAAGACATTTTAGCTAAATTAGCTGCCATTATTTCTTTTTCTCTTTGTTTAACGATAGCTTCTACAGCTAACCATTCCGACATTGTCCGTTCATACAGATTTTGTGTTTTCTTATCAAGATAGTCCCTATCCTCAGGAGTGCTATCAAATTTGTAATGCCCAAGCAAATATGGCCACACCTGAATGATTATAAGATATAACATTGCAACTTTAACTCAATTTCAAGCTTCAAACATTTATATGAAATGAAACCATGAAAGCTTGAAATATAGAACTTTATCATAAGTTATTTCAAAGCATAATATGCATTGCCACTGAAAGACCATTTCAAATGAAATGTGTTTTCATATCTCATGTATCTATTTTGTTTGATCACACCAAGACTGTAATTGTCATGTGGAGACTTTCCAACTTTATTGGTGGAGGAAGACCTCAAAAGCTTTTTGTACAGAACCATCAACCTTTCATAAGCTTGCGGAAAAAAAGCTTTCTCGCTAAAAAGAATCCAAATTCTCTAGCAAGATTTCAATCTAAAGCCACTGATGTGCAAGTGACTCCAAGTGACCTGAACCACCATTCCACTGACACAGTTTCAATATCAAAGTACAGAAATATTGAAATAAAACAGGTTGCTCCACACTACTAAAATTAATATAACACAGGCTAGTTTCGGTTGAGATTATAAATCATTACTTTTGTCCCGGCAAGTGTTTAAGACAATTTCAACATATAAACACTAAAAACAACTTGGAATAAAAACAACAACTTACTTCTTTCCTGATGCTATGTTCTATACCACCATAATACACAAGTCTGAATACTTCTGGATAACCAGTTACCTGTAATAAAACAAAAATATATTTTACAGTATACAGCTGGTTGCTTGCCGACCCAGTTTTGTTAAACGGACTCCACTGAGGTTTTTTAACGTGTCGGGACTGGAAACATTTTCCCGAGATTGGTGTACAATTTGATGAAGATATGGGCTTATAACTTGTATGCAAATTTTAAATTCATTCCCTCCTTCTGTTTTTTCAGAATAATCATTTTTATTGCGCAAAATGACCAGAAAATGAAAAGTGTTGCATTGCTTTTCACTCAAATCAGGCTAAGAAAAGCAAAGAAAATTAATTTTCAATTAAATTCTTAGTATATTTCTTTGTAATCTTTTGCAGATTTTACCATTTTAAGTGTTCCACTTGATATTTTTAAGATTTTCAAATTGTATATTTTTAGGCCTTTGGACATCAGTGGAGTTCCTTTAAGCTTATAACATGGGTAAGTAATGAGCAAAATAGATGATAAAATAAACTTACTTAACTTCAATATAAAACTCATATGGACCTATTACAAGTAATTGAGGTGGAGAGGGTGTAACAGCTCTATAGATATTTTCAATCTCTGAGACCTTGACCTTACCAACTGCAAACCCTACTAAATATTGAAAGGGCAGAACCAACACCACCCCCACCCCCCTTCAAAAAAAAACACAAAAATCTCAAAAGATAGTGGATCATTAAATCTTGGTTAGAAATGTGCATGGCAATTATGGACAAAAATAAAATGATCCATTTTTTACATTATATAAATATTTCTTGATAAAAATTTTAAAATGCCATCAATTATTGGTTTTTCTAAATTTAAAATCCAACATGAAATGTCAATGTGTTTACATTTCAATAGGTGAATTCCTTTTATAGCATTTAATTAGGATGGAAAACATCTTGATTTATGGTTTTCCGCAAAACTGACACTATTTTCCTGAAAATGTCACAAATTAAATCCACTTTATTACAACATTACATGAAAATAATTGCTTGTTTTCTATTTTAACACATTTTTTTTGTCATACCATGCCGTTTGATCAATCTTAAACTGGCTTGCCTGGATAACTTATCAGAAATTACCAATTTCTACGCCAGTGACCAACTACATGTACTAATCCAACTTAATTTTTCAGACAAATGACCATTAGACCCAATGTCCGAGGTCAATTGGTCACAGTAAAGATTTTTGCCTTCCTTATAAATTGAACCTGTAACCTCTAGATAACTAACCACATATTGCTCTCCCTACAGCTGTGCAGGCTGGCCTGGATCTATACTGGTGGTAAAGGCTAGTCATTTCCAGTGCCAGCAGTGGAAGGGTTAATGGCTAGTACGTATACAGTACAACCTGTGTGTAGCAACACCCTGTGACTGACAAAGATTTTGGTTGTTGCTAAGAGGTATTGGTCTTGGGGAGGTTAAAACTTATTGCGGTCTTAATTAAGGTAGAATTGATGTGGTCTTACTTAAGGTCGTAATGAAAATGTTGTTCAATATTGTTGTAAAAACGTCATCGCTTCACAGAGTGCTGTTCTGTTAAGGTTACACTGGTAAACTTTTAGTATTACACAATTGTAATTGAAGTGTTCAACAGAAATGCACTTGGGCAGTTTGGAAAATGTTTATGCATTCATGCACATGTAGTTTTTCATAAAACATTCAGAGAATTAGCATGTTTTAATATTTAATTAGCATGTTTTGATATTTAATTAGCATGTTGTAATATTAAATTAGCATGTTTTTATATTTCATTAAGATGTTGTAATATCAACATGTGCAATTTTCCATAGAAACATTCAGCTATTAAATTCTACTTACTGTTCCAAATTTACCCATCTGTGACCAGACCTCCTCTGTAAGACCCTTAGAAGCATCGTAAGGTTGATCGACAGGGAATATTCTATGGAGAACCAGCCCGGAGAGATGTGTTCTCACAGTCTTCAAGTGTCTACAGTGAGCTAGCCCTAAAGTTGAAATAAATCATTATACCTTAAAATGCTAAACATGTGTAATGGTTTTATCCTATTTCAAATTTGGAATAATCATTATTTTTGAATGCAGGTATCTTGCTGTCACAATACTTGAAATAGCCACTAGGTATAAAGTTTTTAACTTGTTGAGCTAGTCACACATACACAGTCTAGACTGGGCTGGCTCTATACTGCTGGGCTTGGTAATTAAATCAATAATACCACAAGCTTTCAAAACTTAATTTGAGAAATGACCAAATGTGTATTGTAGATGTGTAACAGTCAGTCTTTTCCACTCAAAAGAATGTAAACAGTAATAAAAAGAGCATTCATGTTTATGGCATTACATTCATTGCAACATCTTATCTGGTTCATAAAGACCTCTTTGACTTTGTGGTTCAGCTTGCCACCTTCAAAACACTTGTCACTCAAGTTCTGCATTCACAGATAACAAATCCTTTCCAAAAATGAAAGCTATAGTATACAGCTAGTTTACCAAATTTTCTGGTTACTACCCAAGTACCTCCCCTTTTCTGAGATAATACATAAAGGGGCAGGCCCCTGGCAACTTAATCCATCAATGGATAATTTTCATTTAACAAGAAATTAACAATGTAGGTGAGACTTAAAACCATACTCATCACACCACAAGCCAGATGAAAGCAAAACCTATTATACACTGAGATTACCTCTTATCAAAACAAAATTATAGATGATTTCCAAGTATATGGTTCTTGGGGGATATTATACAATAGCCTCTAGTTTTGCTACTTAAAATGTTTGATAAAATGACATTTAAAGAGGGCAGAATCTTTGAACTAGCTTTGATGACCTGGGATTAATAATATCTGTCATATGTTACAGTTCAGAACAGAATATCTGTCACAAGGGTTCCCTAGGGACGGATATTCCGATCTGAACCACAAACATGTCAGATTATTTTTTCTTGCATATTCTACCATATTCCATCATATTTTAGATTCTTTACCTTAATAAAACAATTTTTCAATGGAAATTTATGTCATTTTGTCTTAGATAAGCGTATGAAATTACAATTTCATTCATAACGGCAATATAACGCCATCATAAGCATGCTATTTTATAGCAAGCGACTCATCTGGCAAACTCCATGCCGCATGTGTAAAACTAACAGAAACACCGGTCTGATATGCAAGAAAATTAAACTACTAGTCATGTATCTTGCATGTAATTTCATCAATTAATCAGACCTAATATTAGAACTTACATCCGTAGAATGCTCTAGATATGATCTGTTTCCTCATTGTATCACACAACTGTTTTATTGTTTTCCTAATTATATTACAAACTACATAACAGGGAAAAAAAAATTATAATGAAAAACATTTTAAAGGTTCATGTGTGTTTTTTTCTCAAATTTTAGATCATAATCTTTTCAAACAGCTTTTCTGCCCATATGTTAGATTTTAGAAAAAAGATGAAAATTCTGGCAAATCACAAGGAAAAATTTGTGGGGCGGTGGGGGCCGAGTGGTTAATTTGGTGGACTTAATGTAAGGATTGCGGCCCGTGTGGGTAAAACCACATTTTTTTGGTGAGCAAAAATCTTTAAAACATTGTTTTAGTTCGATTGTGACCCTTTTGAAAGCTTCTCCCTTTAAATTTTGACCCGACTTTTGAGTTTCCCTTCAATGTTATTTTCCTTGTTGCTAGGGCATAGCAAATTTATAATTATCAGATAAATGAGAAAATTTTTTTTTGCACCGTGTCATTTTAATAATTCAAAGTAATTTCCTAGTTTGAAAATGCCATATATCATATATTTATAAATCATTTTATAGAAGTATAATTAGATATATGTGTGGGCAGAAATTCTGTCTTTTAGGCCTACACATAAATCTGTCATTTTTCAATATTCAAAGTTCAATGGCTGTACCTGAGTGTCTGCATGTTACATTTATGAATGTTTTATATCCACCATAATTTACTTCATCTGACATTTAAGATGTTTGGAATAATAATTGTAAGATTCAGAAGAACTAAGAGCAGGGAGGTTTAGACAGAAAGCATGCTGGGAAAATACTTTATAAACAAATTGTTCAGACTTTCAGAGTGAAAATCTAGGTTCCTTATAATCCACTCCAAAAACGGAAATTGTTCAAATTTTCTATGGCAGAAAATTGTCAACATATTTAATTGTAAAGCAAAAAGAGTAACAAAATCACTTTACTTTGTATTTTAATCAATCTCTGTGGCTTATTTTTTTTTAAACATTGAGAACATTCAATAACCCTTTAAACAATATTTACCTCCCTCAGAAAAACAAAACTGAATATAAAGCAAGTTAGAAATGGAGGAAAGGTTTACAGGGAGAAAATACAGAAGATTAAAAATTTAAGTTTAAAAAATGTTGAATTTTTTTCTTAAGCCCAATTTTAATTTGACCTTTTTGGGTTTCAATCATTTTTAAAAAATAAAACTTAATTTAAATAAACCTGCTGGGAAAAGATTAGACTTTTGACCCGTGCAGACCAAGATAACCCAAACCATCAAAGTCTCCCACCCTGACTAACAAATTTCTTTTAGTAATTCTGAAATTTCCCCCAAAAATATAAATGGCTTGTCTAGAAAATTGAAAAAAATGGGAAAGTCCATTTAAGATATTAAAGTGGTAAGGGTTGAGATGACGATAATGCATGCAAAACCTTGAGTGAGAAAGATTTGGTAAATGTGAAGTTGGGTAAGTTTTGTACATACAAGCCATAATTCCCAGACTGATTTGGGGGACATTCACGGATGTCTTCCGACTGATTTAGGGCAATTTCCCCCTACATGGGACAATTTTCCGTTTTTAAGTCCAGGAAAAATTAAGATTATGGTTTTTTACAAAAAAAAACCAATGAGAGTGATGATAATGAATTAAACCCTTGCCTTTGGGGACTTCCCAAAGTGTTAAGCAGTGTTGTTTTGCTCTTTTTGTCCCTTCGTAGGTTTTTTACATGTTCGGGCGAGCGGGCTTGGACCTCTTGGTATCCTTGTGAGAGCCCATGGTAACAGATCTGCTGGGCGAAATTTGGCTTTTGGATCTAACACTTCCGGTGCTGCAAATGTATAAAATTATATTTTCAAGGGACAAATGCTTTGATTTATTTTTCAGAGAGTCTTGAATAATCTTAAGGCTACTTTCTGCTTTTATTAGTTTAGAAAAACCTTATACAGTTCAAGTTACCTCCAGAACAAATCCCCTTACTCACTTAACTTTGAACTTAATTTTGAACTTACATGAATTTAATATTCTGTTTATCACATACGAAAAATAAAGACTGTTTGTAGCAAAAAAAGTACCATTTTTTTTATTGACTTGCCTTTAGTTTAATGATAATATTTAGCCCATTTAAAGCTTTGTTTATATATAACGCAAATGACGTCACATCAAAATATATGCACGGCCTACAATACCACTTCTTTGGAGTCGCAAAAGTGGCACTGGTGTGTGATATATATCAAGTAGGGCCCAAATGAAGGAATGAGATCAAAGCATTAACCTAGCTGAAAATCAAATATCTAAATTAAATTTTAATTGCCATACAGTACAGTACATAACTCAGGTTTTTTTTTAGTACTGAAAAAGTCAAAACAAATTTTCAGTTCACAATGCTTACTTCAAAATAAATAAAGTTTATATTAACTGCACAACTTACGTATATTTTCTGGTTTGAACACCTTGACAATCCGGAACACGTAATCGGTAGCCTCCTCCTCAAGGTCGGTGCTTGCACTTGATGTAGAACTGGTGCTGCCCTCTTTGCTACTTGACGATAAATTTGACAATCTGCTGCCTTTACGTTTCAACTTTGGAAATACTTTACCTAGTCATATAAAAAGTTTTATCATGTTAATTTACTTTTTTATGATCAATTTTTCTATTGAACATGTGTTGTGGGTGGGGGGGGGTAGGGGGAAGGTGGGAGAATGTTAAGTCACAACGGCGCTTTTAAGCTAGGATTGCAAATGTTGGGCTTTACTGGCGGAGAGAGAACTATGGCACTATTTCAGGGACAGCCTTGCATCTGATAAGAGCCATTGACATTCCATGACAATTCAACCTTGCCAGGATTCTAACGCACAACTGCACATGGCAAGGGATTTGAAGTCAGTAATCTCCATTAAGCTATGTAACATCCACTACTGAGAACTGCCATAAAACCATCTTTACCCTTCCAGAACAGTTACATGAAATAAAATAAGTTAATAAATCTCTGCTTTTAATCTACAATACAATCCTTCACCTTGTATCAAAGAAAACAACTTTTTAACAACTGTTTAAGTAAGAATTCTAAATAGAGCTATAATATATTAACTAGATTTGTGTAAAAAAAAAAACCATTTAATTTTAGAAGTTCATTCATAAGAGAACCAATATTTTCTTTAAACACTTACCAATGACGAGGAAAATAAACATGTTTTAATAAATTCATTAAAAATTAGTTAAAAAAAAAAACAGGAAAAGAAATGAATTTCAAAAAAAAAAAAAAAGGAATTGAAATATTCAAAACATTCACACTAGCTTTGACTTTAGACTATTTTTCACCTACAGTATAACTAACACATTACAGTGGTCTAATAGTCATGTGTCATTACCACAGTTGTTCTCAGGTGTTTTCTTCATTTATAAATATAGAATCTACCTTTACCGCGTTGTGACCACAATGGTGGATCCAACTGGCCATGGGGAAGTAACCCTGTTTCCAAACATGACAAGAAAGCCAACAAGTGCCCTCCCTTGGGAAAATGGATAGGAGGGCGCTGTACACCATCCTGGCCAACCAGAACAATTGTTCCACGACAGTCAGCTGAAAATATATAGATTTACAAAAAATTTACATATTTTACAATATTCCCCCATTGAGTGGAGGAAGAGAACTTGGCAATAAATTTACTTAATCGACATGTTTTAAATCAGTTAAGAAGTGTGTATTTCAATACAATTTTAAATGGATCTAATACTTTGATCAAAACTGGCTCCACTAGATTTTTTAACTTCTCTCACATTGACAATAACTTGATATTAATAATCAATACAAGTTAACCAAGATGATTATTATTGTTCTCTTTCTTATGTTACTATAATTATATAGTAACAAAGTCACATACAATTTCGTCTATGGGAATGTCACATTATTTTAATCACTTGAATTTACTTGAAGTTACCAGTTCAACCACCAACACAATATCTTTATTTTGAAACATCCTATGATGACATAATGACATCAATTACCGTTTTGTGTCACATACCTTTTTATTTACCTTTAAGGTAATATGCTAGAATCGTGAAGGGTCATATATCTATATAGAACAAAGTGTGAAAACTATGACACACAAGTATCATACAGTAGAACTCTGAAACCTTAAACCCCTGAAATATACACCTGCCAAACCAATCCAATTCATGTAATATAACATGTATGCTCAGGTGTTCCCAACAAAAAATATGAGTGTTGTTTGGAAAATCTATACAATTTTGCAATATCTCCAATTATATTAGTCATTTGATATTTTCAAACTTGGTTTGCGAATACCTACATTTGCCTCTAGTATATATGTTTTGAAAAGCAAATGAAACCATACTTTTTGTATCCAGATATACTTTTTGAATAACTTGTTGTCCCATCTACAAAATACTTTTTGAATAATTCTTGTTATCCCATAAAAAATGGATGTATCTACAAAATCTTGCACCTCAGGAATTATCAAAATTTAACTCAATCAGATGATGGTTCAGGGTATCGCAGTGTTACTGTATGTAGCTTTATTAGGATGGAGTGCGTGGGAGACAAGTGATAATAATGTAAGTGTTGACTTGTATAAATCAACATGAAACATCAGAAATAGTATCTCAGACGTAATATTGTGAAATATGTTATTCTCTAATTACTGGCATTGCTGGATCAATAGGATTGAAGTTAAGAACCATTGTGCGCGTATTCAGGTACGTATATTAACGGTATCCGCAACAAGGTTTTAGACAGAGATTGCTGTCGTGTCGGTCGTGCGCATGCGCACATGCTACCAAAAAATTTAATCGATGGCGGACGGAGCAAATTTTGTTGATGAAAAATCTGTAAATTAAGTGTTAATTTACGAGCATCGGCACAAAAAACTCAAGAAATAATGACAGGTAAGTCTTATGTTTTTGTTATGTACGTGTATTTTTACTAGATTACGCTTCCAAATGGCGTAAATCGGGTGTGGAAATTTCCAGTCTGTATGAATGAGATCGACAAAATGGCGGATCTTTGTTAAAAACGGGTGAACATGTATAAAATCTGCAGAGTTATCAGGCTTAACCTACTTGTAGAAAACTGATTAAACTTGCACAAATCGGTTTAGAATATATTAAAGTAAGTAATGTTGGTACTTTTTAAGGCTCCCTCATCATCTGATCTGTTGTTTTTGTTGGCGTGAAATTTGAAGGAAATTTGGTAAATTTTTGCGGTGCAAAAATAAATTCACGACCTATTTTGGCCCAAACATCAGAGGTATCTAAAGACCTTGAAAATACAAATGAAAAGCTTTAAAGTTAGTTACTACATTATTGTGAATGGGGGTGTGGTTATTATTTATAATTTTCAACTGAATATTTTTGATGCTATGGTCTTTTGAAAATTGATGAAATTTCCCCCATTTTTTTTTTCATTTACTCAGAAGTTATATTCAACTTCTTTTTTGTTAGTTATTCCAGACACGTATATTAACATTAGTACATGGTTATTCTGTTGATAAAACAAAATATTTATATTAAATGTCATTTCATCTATTTCAGATCGTAACAAATGTGCTTCAAGGGTTTCAAGTGGTAGATCAGCACGACAATTTCACTGAATGCTGATACAGCCCAAAAGTTCAAAGATTTGCAGCTTGTGTCCAGGAGAGTCCCAGAAGTGTCAAATAAATTTCGGGAATAAAAGTGACACTAATGAAAGACACTATAAACAGTCATTTTATAGCCAGTGCGATGCTATTGAAGTTTATGTAAATCCAGTTATAAAATAAAAGGCAAAAACTTATATAAAATGTGTTTTTCCTTTTTTTTATTTTTTTTTTACTACAGGGGAGGTACCCGATACTATGACTATTTCCAATACCTTTATGTCTATTCTCTCGAAAAAATGTACGTTCATAATCAAGAGAACCTGAAAGATACTGACATATGTAGTGGTGAAACAGTTTTTTGCTCAATATAATTGTATAAAGCAACACAGACAAATATGTTAAATAAATAAAAAAATTAACTGGATATAGTAATAATCTAGCCTTACCCACAACTAAAAAGCAGTTTCAAACCAGGGACCGACTGATAGAAAAAGTGTGAAAACTATCACAATTGAAACAATTAAATAGATGCACCATTAATAACCGTGATTAAATCAATTACTGAATCTGCAGAAAAAATCAATTATGACGGTACAATTGTACTTATTTTTCACAATACTTTCATAACAAAAATGTTTAGGCCCGTTTTTCAGAAAAAATATACGTACCTGAGAAAACGAACATTTTTTATAAGAGCTCTTTTCTGGTGCAGTTTGAAAATAATATAATCATTACTTTTATTCATTTTAAAAATAGATAGATAGATAACTGCATTTCTTTAAACAATGTTCAAATAAAAAAAATAAAGGGCTTAATAGTTAAATATATGGTAAAAGTTGCGTTTCGAAATATGCAAGATGATTTTGGTCATGTGATTCTTCACGATATCTTATTCGCATTTATTTAAGATACGCAATAGAAATTGAAAAACAAAAAATTAAAACAAGTTTATAAGCTTTTTATAAATATTTTTCACAAATTTCGGCAAAAAAATGACGAAACAATAATAACTTGTTACTACATGTATATAAAATTTCTTTCGTGTGCAGTCGCGATTTGGCTGGTAAGTAAAAGTTGCGTTTTTTAACTCGTTACAATTCCGGAAATAATTTAGCTTTGTAAATGATAATTACACGGTTAAAAAGATCAAATTCTCAGCTTTCCTTTTGATAGGTATTTTGCTAAAATTCGGACCATAAATTTACGAAAAAATCTTATATTTGTTCGAAGAGGGCAATCATTATTTTTACTGAAGTTTTGACATAATCGGGAGACAAAAAAAACAAAATACTCTGTGTTTAACTCGTCGTAATTTTCTTCATACTAAACGCTCTGATTTATAAAAATATATAGTTTGAAAAAATCTATCTTTCAGCTTTCTAGAATATGTTACTTTTAAAAAATTGAACAGAAAATAACATGTGTGACGGTAATTTAAAATAACCAAGGTAAAATATCACACCGCTTAATGATATGTAATCGTCGATAAAAATCAATAACGATCGGCAGTCTGGATGGATTATCTACCACGACAGCATAATTTACCGTTATTGACTTACTGTATAGAGTTGCGGATACCGTTAATATACGTACCTGGCGTATTTTAGTTTATATATACTCGCCACGGCTTGCCCATATGGGTGAGTCCTCTAGAAGTGTTAGTATAGTGCAAGATACAGATGCAGAAAGATGGCCAAATTCCAGAAGCTTCTCCTGGTTCTTCAACATGTGAAGTGTTAAAGCACTTAATCACAGGACCTCGATTTAAAGTCTCCTCCGAAAGACGTATTAATAATCGAGCTCACAATGATTACAAGTCTTGCGCTCTAACTAATTGAGCTATGCAGGCTGGCCAAAACCACAAACTTTCAACTGTTTTTAATTCTACTTGACAGCCAATAGTTACTGAACACAGCCTGGTCAGAGACTGCATGAAATTGCCGGCTACAGACTTGTAGCCGACTCTATACTCAGGTGGAATAATACACAAATGAATGTGAACCATGAGAAATAAATACTTACGTTGCTGATGGCAGTGGATGTAGACTATTTCATCTAAGAATATTGTCAAGGCATAATCCCATAATATGCTGAAAAATTATGAAAAAAATACAAAACTTAGATCGGACAAATGAATTTTCTATCAATATAACAATAATATCTAAGCAAATATATCAATATTTTCACAGCTAGATATATTTATGCAAATAGTATAATAAGAGTAGTTTATATAATAAATAGCTAGGCCCTGCAATGAAATTACTTGGCAAATCTATTCTAATTAACATGCTAGAAAATTAATGGCATTTTCAAATCTTAACAATCTAACAACAGCAAAACATTAATTTTATTTAGAAATTTATTTACATACATTTGTATGTTGATTTCCAGATTCACTTTAAATTTCATTATGTTTTGTTTAAAACTATAATGGTTAAATAATAAAACTGTTGTGTGAAAAGAAAACATACTTCTGGTTAGTAACATTTGTTAATATTAATTTGTTAATTTCCCAATCACCTCTACAAATATATTACACCAAAACCCTATAGAAATATTGTGAATTCTTATAAACTTATAATGTATAAAAAAAATCGAACAAATAAACTATTGGACTTTTCATGAATGACATTAATCGATTCTTGTTATCCAAAACTATTTACTTCTGTTTTCCTAGTTAAAACCATATTTTAGCAACATTCAACTAGAAAGCCTTGACTGTAAATCTTATGATGATGACATTTTATTCAAGTTTCCATGCAACAAGGTCAAGTCTATTAAGCATTTTTTCCAATAAAAATATTTCCTTAATATTTACCAAACATATTTTGTAAGATACTGTCCAGTGACATTTTTTCTTGCATATCAGGCTGGTGATTCTGTTAGTTTAACTCGTGCTGGAAATTTCATCTGGCATGGTGGGTGCCAGATGAGTCGCATGCTATACAATAGCATGCTTATGATGACATAATTTCACCTTAATGAATGAAGTTGTAATTTCATATGCTGTTGTAAGAAAATAGTTACAGGTGTAATAACATAAATTTCAATGGAAAATTGCTTTATTAAGGTAAAGAATTTAAGATATGATGGAATATGGTAGAATATGCAGGAACAAGAGCTGTCGGTAGGACAGCAACGCTCGACTATTCTTAGTGCTTGATAGTAAAAACAAATGCTTGATACAGATACCTCCTCCTGTTTACAGGTTGGGGTAATGATGGTGAACAAGTGTGCAAAGTTTCAAAGCCATATGTCAATGGACTTTGAAAATATTTGAACTATTACAAAAACTCTAACGTAAATTCTAAGTCGAAAAAGGGGCATAATTCTGTCAAAATGCTTGATACAGTTACCTCCTCCTTTTTACAGGTTGGGGTAATGCTGGTGAACAAGTGTGCAAAGTTTCAAAGCCATATGTCAATGGACTTTGAAAATATTTGAACTATTACAAAAACTTTAACATAAGTGGTTACGCCGACGCTCGGGTGACTACAATAGCTCTACTTATTCTTATCGAATAGTCGAGCTAAAAAGTATCTAACATATGTTTGCGGTTCAGATTGGAATATCCATCCAGAGGGGACCCGCCCATTCCGATCTGAACCGCAACATATGACAGATACTATAAATCTCCACTTAAACCAAGTTACTGTAACCAGAGGTAAATCTAAAATGTGTCTTTTAAATATGAACTTTTATAAACATCTGTATTCCATCATTTATTTTCAGACATCTTAATACTGTATTTCTCCTACAACAATCCCCATGGGAAATGCATATCACCAAAACAGTGCTCTCATTTGAGACAAATATGGTAAAACTATGTTAACAGAAAGAATAAAATAGATTTTGAATAGACAGACTGTTAGTTGACATTCTTTCATTTTTCAAGCATGGAGGGGTTAATAAATGAAAATATTGAGTTGGAGGGAAGGGGGGGGGTACAAAGGGAGGAGGCATATATATGAATAGGATGATAGAAAAAATATGGTTGAAACAGTATAGTTTATATTTCAGATACATCAGTCAATTAGCACACAACTTCAGACAAATTATTGTTTCTGATAGTATTAAAGACCTGCACCACAAATTGTATAAGAATCACAGTTGTTAGTAGAAACAAAGAAATCTCACACCATCCAAGTATAGCCTATATTAATGTCCAAGCCCCCATATACCTTCGTTTAATACCTGTAGGTGAAACCCTGGTCTGATTTGCATAACATAGTACACATCCACTTTAAAACACAGTAAACAATAAATAAGTCATGTGATCCAATCAAAGCATATAAAGAATAAAATGTTTGTTTTGTCAAAAAGCACTACTTGTTGTGTAATATATTGCATTAAATGAGAAAAAAAGATCTATGAATTGTTTTTGGTCAAACTGAACAGTGATGATCATGTGGCAACCAAACAGCTCTAAAAACAGCTCTAAAAGCTCTTAGCACTGTGGGGACAGAATAAAGGTGAAACCCCATTTAATTCCCTCTTAACTGCAAATTGATTCTAATCTCCCACACTGACTATTTTTTAGCCCAAACTAAACCACTAGGTATTTTAGCGCAACAAGGAAGGATAACTTCCCTCATTATCCATTCCACTTTGAAAGAGGTATGGGTGCAAGATACAGTTAAATTAGTGCCAGATATGATCACAGAAAGCACATCTTTATTACATTAAGCTTACAATATACAGAATAATAGAGATTATATACATATAATAGGATGACAACATGTAATTACATGTAATTTGTACATTTAAATACTATCAAACAGTCTTTTTAAGCCTAAATATTGGTTCAAAAGTACAAAAATGACAATTGTCGCCTTATTGCAGTAACAGGTTAACTCCTTATATAATTTAATAGGAGCTAACCCATTAATGCACAAAGGTGATCTCATATAATATGAGTAACCTGTATCAAATGAATTTGATGAAACATGTACAATGCATATATAGATTATTGTAGATCAGAAAATCATAATTTCATATTCAAATAATATTTTGCATAATATTTTGGCCAAAGATTTAAGTACAAAATCTAAAAATTGTTGTCATCCCTTGTTAATTCTCATATGTCAATACCAATAATATAGTCAATAATCAATTAAGTAATAGATCTATTATTACAATATAATTTAATACAGAAAATTAAATTTTTTTAGCACAGTCAGTTCTGTTTAAGATGTCTCATCCATCAACAGTTTGTATTAATTTAGCAAACTATAACATGCATTTACTCTTTAAAGAGCTTTCAAGGGACAAGACGTTTTCTGTCTTAAAGAACCTTATTGAATTACATAAAACAAATGAAAAGTAGCAAAATATACAAAATCTAATGGGCTCATAATGGATGAGTGACCTTAAGATAAAAGTACAGTTCAGAAAATATCATTGTTATGTATCTGTCACCAAGGCAACAGACATTTGTATGTGTTACCATGGTAACAAAGTTACCTTCTGTCTAAATCTTCATCCTTTGCCTCGCAGCAGCCATTCATCAACTGGTTTGGAGTCCACATGATTGTGAGGCCTTCCACAGTTTGATGTAATGATAAATACCCTGGCAGGGCCTCCACACCCTCTTTCTAAAATTACATATTATTATTTCTATTATTATCATATATTTATGAGTATTGTTTTTATCTTATTTTTCTATTACTTTATATCATTATCACTTTTTTTTATTACTTTATATTACCATCATCATCACATTCCTTTATTCAACATAATCCTTATTGTCATCATCATTAACAACAATATTCTTTGTGGTTGAGTTTTACACATCATCATCATCATCTAATCATCATTTAATCATCATCATTTAATCATCATCATCATCATTTAATTATCAATAACCATAATTTCAGTATTTTTTCATACATAATAAAGTGCACTATTAACATATTTATAACTCATTTAAAAGTTGATCGACAATAAAAAGTCATAAACAATAACACAATTTACTACCAGGTTGTAAAGGTTACGGTAACAAAGTCATAAACTATCATATATTCACAGGCACTTGTCAAACTAAATCTTTTATCAATATAATACTGTCTATATAGATGACATATAAACCCATTATAACATTATACATGTATATAGAAAATGAGAAGTAAAATATCTGTGAACATAATCTATATCAGACATTAGAATACAGAAAAGAGTAAATCAATGCTAGATTAAAAGAAAGTACAAAGTAAAAGGAAAATAATTCATATTTTCTTTCAGACTGATAAATAAACAAATCCTGCAATAATCTATAGTGACCAATATCTCCAACTATTTAAAGCATATCAAGGAACATGGAACAGGACAGCATATGAAAGAACCTATTGATAGAAATTATTGATGTCAAGGAAAAATCCAGATCTCTTATTGAGTTGTCATTTGCAAAACAGTAGCAAAATATATGATTTTTCCATATCATTGATATACATATAAGTGAAAATCTATACATTAGAATTCCTATAACAAATAAACATATTGATCTGTATAAATCTCATTTCAGCCTAAAAACCTCTAAGTCAACTTTTTTTGCCCCTGATGAGACGTTAATTTAACAGTAGCTTTTGAAAAGAGAGAAAATCATTCTGTAACAGCATGCCCCCACATTTATAGGAAACAGTATTTTCTCTCTCTTTTTTTCCCCTCTAGAAATATATATGGATGCCTAACATGTTCTCCTAGAAGGAATCAATACTAGCAATTACATCCATCAACTTGTCAACCATTAAATCAAGATGGAAACAACACTACTTATTTATGTATAGGCAGAACTTTAGTCTGTCCTGCAAACTACAACAACAAATATAATGATTACACTTCTACAAAAAAAAGATCAGAAAAAAATTCTAGCCTTTCTTCAACTTTCTATCTTAGTTAAATTGAAATTTAAGTTTAATTGTGATTATTATGTTTTATGTTGTTGCTTGACATAAGTGACTCCACTGTTTTTTGACGTTTTGTGGCTGAAAATATCTTTTTAAAGATTTGTGAATATTTGATAGAGGTTTGAACCTGTGTGCAAATTTCAGATCACACTTACACTCTTTTTTTCCATAGTAATCAATTTAATTGTGCAAAATGACACACAAATGAAAAGCATTTCAACTCTTATAACTAGAAACGGTCTGTAATCAATTATACACAATTTTTTTTTTCTCCATTTTTTGTTTTATTATCTTTTGCACGTATTTTCGATTCAAGTGCCTTCTCACTTTATTTATGATAGATTTTAGACTTTTATGTTTTTAGGTATTTGGTTTTGAAGGCCCTTTAAATCATACATGTACATAATCAAGTAGGAACAAAACTTTGCTTCAACATTGAGATAATGTAGTGTGTGACATTAGACAGGGAATGGGCATATTCTTTCATAAAAAGTATCATATCAAGCAATATAAATCAGAAATCGTTACTTTGGATCACCTTAATTTATATAAGTCATCTACGTAACTAGAAAAAAATTGTTTTCTTTGGTTGGTTGTAAGTCACATCAACATTGCAAAGGTCATCTGGCGAAAAGAAGACCAAAGGTGCTACTCCTTGCAATTAATTCACTACAGCAGGTGACTAGGTAGAACAACAGACCATCTGATATCACTGTTTAAAAAGCTTTCTAAATACAATAATTCAACACCTCCGGAATTTTCATATGCATAATAAAACTATAATTGAATTTCCTTTGTGTAATTTAAACAATAATTGAGTTTCATTTGCATAATATAACAAATATGATTGCAGCAAGATCAATTTGCCATTACAAATCCTGTGTCTTCAAATGTCACGACTGGAACTAAAATGTATGACATGTACTCAACATTGTATCGTAAAAGAAAACAGGGAAAAGGCTCACCGGCTGCACTAAGACATTGTTCTTCCCATACAGTAAAGTAGTTCTTGAGTTTTGATGCAGTGATTCAACGTATTCTCGCGCTGATAAATGGAAACTTTTGGAACTCTCTTCGCTGCTGCTACTCTGATTGCGTCGGAACTGCTACATAAAAACAAACGATTCTTTACCTTATCATAACTTACTGAATTTTCTAAATCGACTTTATTCTATAATTCAATATCAATTTCTGAAATGTGAAAATATGAAAATTTGAAACTGACCAGTGGACCTAGTCAGAATGCACAGATGTGCATCCTGGCATGGTACTATTATTAGTGGCATAGGCTCTAGCAAATAAGGTAAAAGTTACATAATATAATATTCTCTCCTGCAAATATCCCTGGATACATTCAATCAAAAACATGTATGCAAAAAAATGCTTATATTGTTGTTGTATAATGTTTTGTTTAAAACAAAATAAAACAAAACATGAAGGTATGAACTCAAACAGCCCCTTAAATCTGATAATTAATGAATAAAAGTTTTTTAGGTGTAAATCTGAATTTTAAAATTTGACCTTTACTGGTCAATTACACTTGGGGGTCAAGGTCATATTTCAATATGTCTTTATATAGCTCTTGTTGAGAATGAAGGTACGGCTTATTGAATGAAGATGTGATGTCAAAGGTTGAAGTTATCCATTGTGTGACAGACAAACAAATGAATGGATGGACAAACAGAGAGGACAAAATAGATATACATAATAAGGTTAAGTATTAATCTCTATCAATAATAGAGAATGAATATTTGTAATCTTAGACATATTGCATGAACAACATCCCTAGAGTGATATTACCACATCTAGTATTTTGATTTTACATTGGTGTACCATAACTTCATCATTTTCACGTCTAGGAAACAACATGTGTTATGCAATTTGCTAACATGTGGCAATAAAAACTGAACTTCACGATTGTAGCAAAATTGTGAAATGTAATATTTGGAAGCTTATAGTATAGTCTTGTTTGGATGCATGAAATGCATAGAGTTGAGGGTTTCATACAGGCAACACTATACACAGTGGCCAATAGTAATGCCAATGCTTTTGAAGTAATAGTCATCAAACTGCCAGGAGACTCATCTAGGTTGAAGATTAAAATGTTCCTGATATTAACAAATCTCTGACTCCTATATACGTCATTAAAGAATTAGATACAAAGGCTTTGTGCTAAAAAAGAAATGTTTTCCTAAAATCTAATTAGTTATAATTATAACAAAAAAGTTGTTGTACAGTGAATATGACAAAACCTGATTATCAGAATAATCTTATAATTATAGACGAGTGACTAATTAGGGTTATATGCATACGGTTATAATTATGTTTGTTTGGCTTTACGGCACACCAACACCGTTAAGGTCATATGGCGTCCAAGTAGGAAATATGATTTTGGCTTAAACCTCGGGTGTTACAAACTTTAATTAAGCAACACCAGGGATCAAAACCACCTCACCGGGTGGAGCTAAGAGATGCATAGACTCCAATAATTCGTAAACCCATTTAGTCGCCTATTACAATCACAAAGGGTTAAACGATGGCTGCAATTCTGATGCCTCAACCTGTAAAGGCAACTCCTCAGCCACACATGGAAACGTAAAAGACTAATTAAGATTAAGTAAAAAAGATATATTTAAGATATTTAGTCTAATATTCTTACCTGTGGCCTTACCTGTAGGCCAGGTCGTTTTGGTGACCCTGGTGACCCTGCACCAGAGGTCATGTGGTGACCACCAGAATGTATCCTGTGTCTCTGGACAAGCTCGTCGGCCGGAGGATCTGTCCAGAAATGATCAGATGTTTTCATCTTTGTGTAGTCCAGCGCACATGGCCCAACTGAAATAAATGGCAATACATGTTAAAGCCATAAAAACAATAGATAATAATTCACTGCACATTTATAATGTAATTAACACTGAGAGGCAGAAGGCAAATTGCATATTCTAAGGTTGACATTTAACTTTTACATTAAATCTGCACAATAATTTGGTTTACAATAACATGCTACAATCCATTGCTTGTATATCGAGTTTGAATATTAAAATGATAAAATTCAGCTAGCAGTTGGGAGTAAAGTGTATGGTTTGACTACATAGAGGTACAGATTCGCCTGGCATACTACATTGGTGCCATAAGTGTGTTTGCTATTCCCCTGGTGCTCAAAGGATAAACACCAAACATGCTAAATTACTTAAATGGACTTGTCCAGCTTCCATTTTCAGAGCTGTCAATTATCAATTTCATGAATATCAAGATGAAAATTTGAGCCGTGTCACGATAAAACCAACATAGTGCGTTTGCGACCAGCATGGATCCAGACCAGCCTGCGCATCCGCGCAGTCTGATCAGGATCCATGCTGTTCGCAAATACAAACCCTATTACAAGTACAGAAACTGATAGCGAACAGCATGGATCCTGATCAGACTGCGCGGATGCACAGGCTGGTCTTGATCCATGCTGGTTGCAAACCCATTATGACATGGCTTATTTGTACTTTGTCAGCCATCAATATATATATAGAGCCAGTTCCGACTGCACAAACATGCAGACTTACAGGTTACCCTGGCTCTTCACTCGGTAGCAAAGACTTATCACTTTTAGGCCATGCAAGGTAAGGATTGCTACTGTATTATTTTTGTGCACACAAATAAACAGACACAAATTGTACACACTGCATATATTTGAGGATTGTTTCAGTTCTGCTGGCGCCTTTGTAATATACAACACAAATTTAATACTTCCCTAAGGCAGACATAAACTATCCGATAACCTTTGGAAAGAAAGCACTAAATAATATGGGTGATATTTGGTACCAAGTTTTACTGCATGGCATCATATACTCTCATTTAGTTTCGACTTTCTCTTCCAAGCTTCATTTATTATTTGTAAGTTCTCATTTCATATCGACAAGACCATTGTGACCTTAAATCAACAACCAACGCGCATTTTCTACAGCTATATACAAATGAAGAATGATGAACTTAATATGTAGATAAAAAGTATTTGAATATGGCCACTCTGTTTAGTTTTTTTGGGAATTTAATTTTGTACAGTTACTCAGGTACAATGCTTACAGTGATGCCAACATTTTTAGAAATCCATAGCCACAAAGCTAGTGATCGACTACTAATGCTACAGGATTTCTGGTTTTTTTTTTGTTTTGTTTGGTTTGACTTTGCACCAACACTATTAAGGTCATATGGCGCCGAAACAGGAAAGATAATTTTGACTAACCTCGGGTGTTACAAACTGATAGCAACACCAGGGGTCAAAACCACCTCACCTGCTGAAGCTATGAGATGCACTCACTCTAGTAATTCAACTCATTTAGTCACCTTTTATGATCATGCAGGGTTAAATTGTGGCTGCGATTTTTTGAAAGACAATGACCATTAGGAGAAATTACCCCTTGCCTGAGAATTGAACCAATAACCTCTTGATTACTAATCCTATTTTTTATGTACAAATGTATTAAGTTAAGCAGGCAGACTAGAGCAAAATCAAATTTTCTATTCTAGGAAATCAAGAACAATATTGTACCAGCAGACACTATTTTTTCAATCTTAGATATCATGTGTAGCAATTTTTTTAAATAGCATGTCACGAAGCAGTCAAAGTTGTATAGTATATCTGAATAATTTATAGCCCAGGATAATTAAACAGATACCACTATACTATATTGCTTACAACAGCACAATAGCAGGAAAAGTATCTAAATTAAATCAACAGAATTGATGCTATGTGATCCTGAAACTCTGAGTAGATGAAATTTCTAACTTTGTTGTTAGAATTTTAATAGCAATTCTGATGCAATCTGTATCAAATATGAAGTCTGGAGATTTTTGCTATTGTTTTCTGATAAAACTTAATTAGTGAAACAAGAAACAAAACCATGAGTTTGAAATTACTAATTATCAAATATCAACCAATGCAGCAAAACAAAATATAAACGAGACATTCCAACATCAAGGGAATTTTAATGACTGAAGTCGATTTACTTTTGGTCTGCCAGAGGCAACTGATTTGACCCACATGACATTGTGCAGGCTATGATCAGTTGGCATGTTGGTACTGTCTGATCATGGTTTGAACTGTTTGCTATTCAGCCAGTTTGTATCTTTTGAAAATTTCATCTCACAAGGCTAGTATGATGAATGGTTTTGTCCAGAATGAAAGATGGACAAGTCCATTTATGAAATTTTAATAATATGATCAGGGTTGATAACTGTGCATGAAATCAGGCAAAAATAACTCTTACAATATTAGCTGCAATAATTACTGGAATTATTATTATTATTAGAAAATATTGATAATTTCTACAGTCTCTATGTAAATATAAAATAAACATGTTTTGACTTCACACAAAGTAGGTATGTTCTGTTTAAAATTCTACACACTATAAGTGGTATATATAGATATATAGTGCTTTAAAAAAAAAACTGCCAGTTTTTTTAAGAAAAGACAAACTTTACTTGACCTGTAATAGGAAACATATCTTCCAATACTCATATATAGTTTATTCACTCTTTTATTAAAATTAGACATATTTGTTAAGAATTTCATAGATTTCAATAAATTTCTGAGATTAAATATTCTATGCATTGGGATCGGAGCTTAGTCTATCTTTAATATGGTACCATTTCACAAATTAGAAAAGAAGTTTTAGTAGAACAAGGCTTTTCTAAGAATATAAATCTATGGCTGAGAGAGAATGATTGATATCTCTTTTATTGACAACTTTACTTCAAGGACTTTGTCATTTATTAGGCAATAGTCACTTATATAATGCCTTGAAACAAAGGTTTGGACGCATCAAATCTGTAATGTCTGGTGATTTTTCTGTGTATATGGAATTTGCTAATTATACATAATATTCGGTAAGAATTTCACAGAAATAAATCGAGAAATCTCCCTCGAAAATAAACAACTCAAACTTACCCAATAAAGATGCCAATATCGGGCCATCTACTGGATCTGATATTAAAGCAAAAGCTTCATAATATTTGCTGAAAAAACAAAATAATATAAAGTTAATAGAATAATAGCAATTTGCTACCTAGAACTATACTAGTAAGTTTTAAGTTTTTTAGTGCAAGCATAAAAATTATTATAACAAAGTAAGTTCCTGAATGTTACATGTATACAGAGGTGTGCAACATTTGCCGAGTACTGAATTATGTACAACTATTCAGCAATTTCTTAACCTCTGTATGATATCCTATGAATGATTGTTCGAAGCTTTATATACATGTATATACTACACATTCAATACCATATCAAAATCCATATAAGTTAAATTATGGAGTCTCAAAAGAGAAATTTCATCTGATGGCCTCTTCAACAAACTAAGCCTTTCCTAGTTCAAGTCTAACTCTGACCAAAAAAAGTATTTTACTTGCAAAAATTGTATACCACAATCCTGTCTTCCTCACTAGATATTTGTTTACAGGAATATGTTTGATTTATATGTTTGATGTACTAAGGTTTTGTGACAGGGTCATGTTTTACCAGCTAAGATTTTTTTGACTGGGTCAGACAGTGTATGGATGAATCCATTAATCTTGTCTTCTCTGACATGAAAATAAGTACAGTAATAAAGCCAGACTAATTTGTGGTGTGTTTATTCTCAGCAAGTAGCTTAATGGTAAAATATTACAAGTCTGGGCCGTATTTTAGCCCCATCACCAAACATAGCGATATAAGAAAATATCTTAACCTGTGAGTAATAGAGGCAATAAGAACAAACCTGACTGCAACCAGTATGAAACCAAGAAAGTCTGTTAATTGGTTAAGTCTAACCAGGCTAAATACCAGAATGTCACCAGTATAAAGCCAGGAAAGTCTGTTAATTGGTTCAGTCTAACCAGGCTAAATACCAGAATGTCACCAGTATAAAGCCAGGGAGGTCTGTTAATTGATTCAGTCTAACCAGGCTAAATACCAGAATGTCACCAGTATAAAGCCAGGAAAGTCTGTTAATTGGTTCAGTCTAACCAGGCTAAATACCAGAATGTCACCAGTATAAAGCCAGAAAAGTCTGTTAATTGGTTCAGTCTAACCAGGCTAAATACCAGAATGTCACCTGTATAAAGCCAGGAAAGTCTGTTAATTGGTTCAGTCTAACCAGGTTAAATACCAGAATGTCACCAGTATAAAGCCAGGAAAGTCTGTTTATTGGTTCAGTCTAACCAGGCTAAATACCAGAATGTCACCAGTATAAAGCCAGGAAAGTCTGTTAATTGGTTCAGTCTAACCAGGCTAAATACCAGAATGCCACCAGTATAAAGCCAGGAAAGTCTGTTAATTGGTTCAGTCTAACCAGGCTAAATACCAGAATGTCACCTGTATAAAGCCAGGAAAGTATGTTAATTGGTTCAGTCTAACCAGGCTTAATACCAGAATGCCACCAGTATAAAGCCAGGAAAGTCTGTTAATTGGTTCAGTCTAACCAGGCTAAATACTAGAATGCCACCAGTATTAAGCCAGGAAAGTGTGTTAATTGGTTCAGTCTAACCAGGATAATACCCGAATGCCACCAGTATAAAGTCAGGAAAGTCAGTTAATTGGTTCAGTCAAACCAGGATAAATACCCGAATGCCACCAGTATAAAGTCAGGAAAGTCAGTTAATTGGTTCAGTCAAACCAGGCTAAATACTGGAATACCACCAGTATAAAGTCAGGAAAGTCTGTTTATTGGTTCTGTCTAACCAGGCTTAATACTGGAATACCACCAGTATAAAGCTAGGAAAGCCTGTCAATTGGTACACTTTCACCAGGCTAAATACTGGAATACCACCAGTATAAAGTCAGGAAAGTCTGTTTATTGGTTCTGTCTAACCAGGCTAAATACTGGAATACCACCAGTATAAAGCTAGGAAAGCCTGTCAATTGGTACACTTTAACCAGGCTAAATACTGGAATACCACCAAAGCCTGTCAATTGGTACACTTTAACCAGGCTAAATACTGGAATACCACCAGTATAATGTCAGGAAAGTCTGTTTATTGGTTCTGTCTAACCAGGCTAAATACTGGAATACCACCAGCATAAAGTCAGGAAAGCCATCAATATCAGTGCAGTCTGACCAGGCTAAATACCAGAATGCCAACAAAGTCTGCATATTGGCGCCGTAATGGACAATTAACTCCATTAGCAGTTCTTACTGTGACACTGAAATCCATTAAATATTACATTAGAGTGGATTTTATTACGAAGACTATCAGGCTGTCCTTTCTCCACAAGATAAGAAGATAGGTAATAAGTTATAAAGTAAGAAATCTACATTGGAACCATTAATACTTCAATACTCCAGTGGGAATAATATCTTTTTGCCTTTTCGTAATCACATCTAACAGATCCAAATTAATAAGCCTAAATAAGGTCACTGGGACAAAACTAATCGACAATTCCCGATTATGAGCTTGTCCATTACACAAACTTAGAAAGTTATGTATTAAATTTTGAGGGACAAAAGATTTAAAAGCTGTGAAGCTAATGTACAAAAGCTTTTCTTGTTTCTTTTGGGTCTTTTCTAGTATGCTCCAAATAATAATATAAGGTCACATGCATCATTTGTATCTTCTTTCATCAACAGAGCTAAAAGGTCACCATGAATAACCTTTACAATATTGGTACAACAAAAATGTTCCTCTTCTAGAGCTAATAAATTTAATATGAATAAATTTCAGAGACCTATACAAAAAAGTCTGAATTTAATTGTAAATGAGTATTGAATAAGCCAAAAAATATTCAAGGCTCTCCTATTTCCAGGGAAGGGCAGTGGATAGTAGAACAAATTAGCTTTTTCCTGAACTGCAAGGTCAAAGTAGTGGTTTTGTTTTTCATGCCCCAAATTAGCAGGGCACAATTTTCCAATTTTAAAACTTTAAGTATGGGTGCATTTTTTGAGAATTTTACATTCTGACTGTCAACAAAAGGCAGGGTCTTTAATTACTAGGGTTTGAAAATCTAAGACACTCAAAGTCTACACTTTTCTCTTAGAGATAGGAGGGCTAGGGTTACTAATGACTGATGCATGAATTAATGCCTCCTTATTTTTTTCTGCTTTATAACATCTTTATATTACAATACCTGTTATTTTGCACAAGGTAGTCAAGTATTTTGGCAAGCTGTTTTTCAAAGATGGCAACCCGTATCCACAGATATTTTGGGCTAAATGAAATAGTTGAGGTCTGTCGTTTTGTTTGATTTTTGTTTGTATCCAACGATTTCCTGAAAAAAAATAAAAGATTAATATGATAAATCATAAAGTGACAAAATTCTGCAAAATATCATCCAAATGACATTGATTTTTCCTGCTTGACATAATTTATTTCAATTAAAACATTGTTATTTGAAATCCTATCATTAAAATGTTGAAGATTTGAAGATAAGATACATGTAAATGTTGTTGTTGGACTTTTCATGTTTGTTTATGACCTGTCGCTATATTTCTAAGAAAGGGAGTTTGAATTTTTAACAAGTTGTTAATTCCAAAGCCCAAGCCACAATCTTTGATCTTATAACAGACTTTATTTGCATGTTCAGTTGCTGTTATATACCCTGTTACCCTTGCTACTAGAATGAACCATGTGTGTGAGCCTTAATAGCACTTTATTTATAACTGTATCATATAGTTTGAAGACCTTTCTTTTGAAAATATGTCGAAGTTAAATTGTATATCCATACATGCACAGTGCTTTAACATAAGTTACCAGCACCCCATTTACCACACTGTCTCTAGGGAATAAAAATACAGCATGCTTGTTAATTAGCTCATGTTTTCTGGGGTTTACTTATTGTGATGACACTGGGAAAGGGATAGAGGCCAGAAAAGTCATATTCTGATGCTTGTACATTGGTTACTATGGTTTCATATTGTGACAACAGGGAACGTGTTTTTATTTTTGCTAATTGCCCTCCTTGTGCAAATCAGTCTCTTGTTTCAATGCTCTTTCTACATGTATTATATACATGTACACTTCATTTATAAATACACTTCATTAATAAATTTCTTAATTTAAGGGTAATGCTTTCATTTTGATCTTTTATATTTGTATTTAATTTATATCAGTACATATAAGTGTACCAATTATATCCTCATATCAAGATGGGATTACTCCTACAATCGATTTAAAGAACCTGTCTTAAAAAATCTAGAATTTAAAAGGGCTGCAAATGTTTATAAAAGTACCTTTTTTTTTATATCAAACCAGTCTGCATAATAAGACCTTGTACTGCTTTCCATTTTATTTGAGCAGTTTCTGGAATTTTGATTATCTTTTTAATTTTTGAATCAAAATATCAAAACTCTGCAGCCTTCAGACTGTTACAAACTTATTTTTAAATTTTACTATCTTTACTAAAATGTATTACAATACATTAATGACAAAAGAATCTTGTTTTATGTTTAACTGAGCAATATACTAAATTATTTAAACTTTGATTACAATGTTGAGCTATAAAGAGTCAAAATGTCCCCTGACACATGCAATATCATTTATTTTGTTGACATTATCTACTTTATGGAACATTCTGATGACTAAATCAAAGGAATAATTTATCAGAAAGTTAAAGTACATTAACAAGTTTCTTAAAATAAATCTTGTAAATTGTTTTATTATTATATAGTTTGTTGTTCAAGTAATTTTTTAGCTCTAGCTTTTACCATGATTGCATACAAGTCATTGGCTCAGGAAATACTTAAATAATATTATGGCCTTTATGAAAACAATGCTTTGTAAAATTTGCCAAACTTTCGTATGGTTCCAAAACTAAAATTTCCTAATTTAAAAGACTTTGGTTGTTGGTAAAAAAAAAACTCCCAAAAACAGTCACTGAACTACAACAGATGTCAGATAGTTACGCAAACAGTATAAAGTGCCTTGTATGATGAAAAATGAACCCATTGGCTGCTCAATTCTATATGTTGGATATTTTAACCAATTCTTCTAACATTGGCCAATCTTAGACCCTTACTCTGCTGGAACCAAAAGTGATCAGTCTTTGCCACCAGTATAGAGAAAGGCCAGTTTGAAACATAGAACCAGGCCAGTTTGAACATCTGTGCAGCCTAACCATACTATTGGCTCACAGACTAACTTGATAAATGGACTGTTCCAAAAAAGGAAGCTCGACTATTCCATTAAAAAAAAAATTCAGCATGTTTATGGTTAAAGTTTCAAGTACATAAATCCTACCCCAAGGTCAAAAGGTTAAATAGATCATCCTTTTTTAACTGCTATTAGAATATGAAATGACATTTAAATATTAATCTCCCTCTGATCAAAATGAGGGAAAAAACACATGTTTATATGTCTATAAAGCAAAGAATGGTAACAAACCAATTTTCGAAGCTAATTTAAACGTGTGTTACTGACACGAAATGACATTTACAGAGAATCTATGGTGAGAAAATAAATGTATTCACAGTATATAAGATCTGTAACCACTGTGAAAATCAATTTCTCAAATAATTTTTCTCCTCCGTGTGGCAATCAATTGGAATGCTTTCAATACTCATAAATTTACAGAAGGAATTAAGAACATCCCAAGTTTTGTTTACAGCATAAAAAAGAATCATTATTGCCTGAATGGGTGATGAATAACAGAACATGCCAGTCAACATGTATGTCAAAATCTATACAAGATGAAAGAAAGATGGACGGATATGTTAGAGTACTTGCGTCACCCACTGTTCCATCTTTTTAGATCCAAGCATTTCAAGTGCATTCCCACTCCTATTCAACTAATATAATCAATGTACTATTGAAAGAGATGTCAAACATGGGACTAATGTAGTTTCATTATATTTTGTGATTTACATTTGCAGGTTAATTACTATAATACAGGCCTTTTTTTTTTAGTTACAGCCAGTTACCGTAAGTAACAGAAGCATTCTCAAAGCTAAAACGTTTCTTTTTCACAATTCAAAAATGTAAAATTCCCAAATGTCAGCCTGAATTATGTTATTACGAATTTTCTTTGAAGAAGTATTTCATTCAAAAGGGAATCCCAAAAACTTATCTATAATGCATGATGTCATATCCAACTGTCAAGAAACTATTCAAGTTCCATGCAAATATGATAAGAGATCCATTGAAGAAATCAATAGATCCATGGAAGGTATTGAGATATCCATAGAAGTATCAATAGATCCATGAAAAGTATCAAGAGATCCATGAAAAGTATCAAGAGATCCATGGAAGGTGGAAAGAGATCCATGGAAGGCATCAATAGATCCATGGATTGGAAGGTATCAAGAGATCCATGGATTGGAAGGTATCAATAGATACATGGATTGGAAGGTATCAATAGATACATGGATTGGAAGGTATCAAGAGATCCATGGATTGGAAGGTATCAAGAGATCCATGGATTGGAAGGTATCAATAGATCCATGGATTGGAAGGTATCAATAGATCCATGGATTGGAAGGTATCAATAGATACATGGATTGGAAGGTATCAATAGATCCATGGATTGGAAGGTATCAAGAGATCCATGGATTGGAAGGTATCAATAGATCCATGGATTGGAAGGTATCAATAGATCCATGGATTGGAAGGTATCAATAGATACATGGATTGGAAGGTATCAAGAGATCAATGGAAGGTATCAAGAGATCCATGGATTGGAAGGTATCAATAGATCCATGGATTGGAAGGTATCAATAGATCCATGGATTGGAAGGTATCAATAGATCCATGGATTGGAAGGTATCAATAGATACATGGATTGGAAGGTATCAATAGATACATTGATTGGAAGGTATCAAGAGATCAATGGAAGGTATCAAGAAGACCATGGAAGGTATCGATAGATCCATGAAAGATTTCAAGAGATCCATGGGTGACATCAAGTGGTCCATGGAAGGAATCAAAATATCCATGGAAGGTATCAACAGATCCATGGAAGGTATCAAGATATCCATGAAGGTATGGAGAGATCCATAAAAGAAATCAAGAGATGCATGAAAGGTTTTAAGGGATCCATGGAAGGTATCAAGACACATCAGCAATGAGTAATGGTGTCATGGAGATATTGAAGGTGGTCACAGAAGGTCAAAGCTGCAACTATATTTATGATCCAAAATTTCAGAACCATAAGATACACAAAAAAACCAACAACACATTTTGTTGGTAATTTTACCTTGAAGGATCATTATTCAGCTCAATCTCACTGACCAGTTTAACCACTGACATTGCCGGTTCAAATGATTTGGAAACCTTCTGTAATAATGCTGTTGTATTACTGAATTTGAAGAGGCCCAATGCTCGTTTACGTAGTCCATGTAGTAAGCATGCTTCTACAGCTCCTGAAAATGTGTAAAATAAAATATGCTAATCAAAATCAATATGCTTTAACCCTAAAGTCTGCTGAGGGCAATCAGAATTGTTATGGTTTATTTGTATCAGTCTGTCTCAAGTTATCATAATAGCCTTTGCAAACAGCTTGGTGCTAGACCTAATATCACATGCTTCTGGTCTGGTACCAAGTTGTTTCTTTTTAATTTTATGAAATTTATACAATACCTAAAACTGTAAAAGCATAAAGCATAATTTTTCTCAGCTTGCACAAGGTCAAGGTCAATGTAAATAACAGCTAGAAAAAAGATAGGATAGTTCAAACGATACATCAACATTCAACTGTATGGTCAGTCTAATTTCGGACAAGACAATGTGACAGCCAGATAGCATGTTGGACAGACACAGGCAAATATATATTCCCCTGCCCCCTGGAGGTTAAAAATGGAATATCAATAATTATATAAAATAAATATCATTGAAGAAATCAAACACTGAGGTTAGTCTACAGTTCAGATAACTTTTTTGACAAAGCAACAAGTCTGAAGTTCATAACCATTAAAAGCTTTACTTAATTATGAACAATTATTAATGTATAAAAAAAATTCTCAAATTATTCAAATGTCACTAGATTAGAGAAGACACGGAGGCTGTGCTTTCTTCCCCAAGATACGGAGATAAGTTACTTGGTAATGAGGTCACATTATCTATATTAGAATCATTAATATTCCACAGGGACTAGCTAATATCTTCTTGAATTTCATGACCGCATATTCATGACTGATCCAAATAGCCTTCGATCTGAAGGTAACACTGTTCTAAAAATAGATTTTACCTAATCACCACTACATCACCTGTACTGACTTTCGGACAAGGGATTAGGGAGTACACATTACACATGATGTTAATCAGCGTATATTTACTTTGTTTACATGCAATATTTTAAGAAATTGTAGAATGCAAACAAGTTGGAAATGGAATTTAGTGTGAAAAGAAAAGGGACAACTACACGCTGTACGTTTTTAAAGTTAAATTTAAACATATCTCACAATCTGCTCTGGCCTCTTTATACATCTTTACAAACAAAGTTTAAAAAATGCACCAGTAATTGGCGATGATTTTAACAAAAAAATATTTTGTGTGAGACATAAAATAAAAAAACAAATATATTTTATTGTCTATACGTAAACAGCGTTATGTTAAATAACGGACCTCAATTGTCAATTCAGTTTTTAAATATACAACCATCAAAATAAAGTTATTAAATTTATTGTACAAGCATATCTGTTAAGGAGAGATTTATTGTATAATAGATCATGATTAATTAAAATTGAACTGTCCGTAAATGCATAACATGTATTGATATGAATTTACTATTATGTTAATAACATGTTAAAAACTATAACACATGCTCAGAATATGATCTTTTGTTAAGGTGACTTATAGGTCCTATGGGCCGGGTGTTCATCTTTGTGTATTTATGTGTATGTATATACGTATAAACACATGTCACTATAATAAAGAATTTACTTACTTACTTATACATGCAAGCATGCATGTACGTATACATTATTTTGATAAAATAAATACTAGAATCGGCATTTTTTTATTAGGTAAAATAGGAAAATGCAGAGTTTGCTTATTCTAAAATTATTAAAGAATTAAGAATATAAATCATTAATCTAATACTCGTAGCACTTTGGTGGATATATTCATGACTTCTCCAATCTACGTATTTTACATAGAAACAAAATTGTGTACGGTATATCTGGGACAGAAAGATACTCTTTCATTTTGAGTCCCAGTTTTCCTAAAATCATTCCATATCATATCACCATTTCTAATTTTGATAAACAGTGACACAAAAACAATGCCAAGCGCCGGCATTTTTCTCAAATTGACATGCAGGGAAAGTATTGCTCCGAAAGTTATCTTTCTTTTTCACCATATCAGCTTTATTTTCCTGATGGTTTTAAACCATCTCAATCATGCTTTATGCAAGTTTAACTCCAGGAACATCATTTTCATTGAGACAAATGTGAATAAAAGTATTCGTAACCATTACATGTTGTATAATCTACATGTAGATTAACCAGTTTCCTTGTCCGAAAGTTATCGATATGTGGCTATTTTTAGAACAGGTCTCTTATCAGTGACGTATACGATGCTTATCTCAGATCGTTCCCTATTAATTAGCCTACATAAAGTCACAAGGACTGAAGGAATATATATGCGTGTCTTATAAAGTATCCAATCATTGATTTTTTTTTTTGCCAATAAAATCAACCTTGACCTTCCTACAATATAAAATGAAGCTATGAAAATAAATGAGACATTTAATGATGGCAATGTCATTTTGTTCTGGCATCAATCACTTCCATGAGACAAGTTTCCTGTGAATAGTGGTTTCCTTGCCTTATAATTATCTCATTTACCTCAATTATCTCATTCAATTATCTCATCATGTACATGCATACATGACAACAATGTAATATTCGTAATATTCCCATCTTTCAAAAACTGCAACATTGATTTTCATAACCACCGTTTCTATGTGGCAATGATATTGTATATTGACTGTGCTAATACTCGGTAAATGCTGCGTGGGTGCTCGATTTGTGCTGATCATTCAATTATTCAATTATATTGCCAAGTAGCAACAGACAAAACCTCAGAATATCTATAACAATTATGTCACGTAATCATCTCCAGGGGAATACTTTAACATACAAGTTCTCTTATTATTTGTTTAGGTTTTACTTTGTTTATTTGTTTATGTATTTTCATTATTATTACAATTTGCATCCAGCAGTTACTGTTTTTATAGCTCTTCTTGAACCAGTTGAAACCAGTTCTATGCAAGATCAATGCTAAAAGGTTATTGGTCTTGGACTCTTCTTGCTATAATGAATTGTTAAAAAAATCATACATACAATAACATTGTTGTCGACTATTCAAATAGCCTGTCACCTCTTTTATAAAACAAGTCAAATCTCAGAAGTTGAAAAAAATTGATCTTTTGAATAACTTTATTAAATTTAGGAAAAAATTAGGCTGATTTGGATTGGGAATAGGGATTTTAAATCTGCCCCTTATCATTGCCCTGAGAACTGTCCATTATCAATTTTGGAATTTCAAGTTAAAACTTTTAAGTTAGTCAGCCAACATTATAAAGCCTGGTCAGCAAACAGTATACAGCCAGGTCAGACTGCACAGATGTACAGACTGGCCTGATTCTATAATAAAAACAAAGGTCACTTTTGGTCCAGCAGCTTATGGGTTAAGTTCAAAACTGACTCAGAGTACTGTCACTGCCATTTTGTTTGTTTGGTTTTATGTCGTTACCAACACAGAATATGTCATATCAAATGATATGATATGGTGACTTTCCAGCTTTACTGGTGGAGGAAGACCTCAGGTGCACTTCTGTGCATTATTTCAGGCACAAACAGTCACCTGAGTAGAACCACTGATGTTCCATAAGCTAGCTGGATAGCTTCCTCGCATGACAGAATGCAAAGTTCCTATTCGGATTAAAACCCACAGTGGTGAGGGACCTTCCATTTTAACAAAATTATATATTGTAATATATATGATAAGGCATAAAAAAACACATTAAATGTATTTACACTCAGATTCTTATTATGACATACTCACCAAAAGCATACAAGGATTCATAATAAAGGGAGATAATTCTATGAGAAACTCACCACAAAGGGAGGTAATACTGCTGCTTTCCTCATGAACAAATTTACGAGTCACCGCTTCCTCCATTATCTGCTTCACCTGTAACACAATAATTCAATAGTAATTCAATAATAACTTAATTATAATTCAAAATAATTTTTACCAGAAACTCTAATTGTATTGCTACAGTTAAGATGGAAGTAATTTCTATCATTATTATACCCGAGGGAGACAACAAAATTTTCCTTTTAATATACAGCAGACAGTTCATGTATTGCCTGTATGTTCTTTACTCGGCCTCTACTATTTTCCTATTATTTTCATAGCATAGACTAAATTCTTTAAAGCTTATCATGTTAAATATCTTAAATGGACTTGTCCATCTTTCAATCTGGACAAGGCCATTTATCATTTTTAGGGAAATTCAAAAGATGTCTAAGCCACGTCACGACAAAACCAACACAATGGTTTAGCGACCAGCATGGATCCAGACCAGCCTGTGCATCCGCGCAGTCTGATCAGGATCCATCCTGTTTGCTTCCAAACCCTATAACAAGTAAAGAAACTGATAGACAGCATGGATCCTGATCAGACTGCGCCAATGCGCAGGCTGGTCTGGATCCATGCTGGTCGCAAACTCATTGTGTTGGTTTTGTCATGGCGCGGCTCAGATGTATTGACTCAGTGAATAAGAAACAGTGCAGACCAGGATCAGACAATGTGGAGTTGCTGAGTGATCCTGGTCTGCAGTGATGCCATGAGTAGATTCACAAGTCACAAGTTTAGCTATTAAAAAGGTTAATATAAAGAAGACTGTAGTACACAAAAAGTGGATCAAAATTTTGTTCAGAACCCAATCACACTGCCTGAAACCTTAACATTGCAGACTATATGTAATTGTCCTGCCTTGCATTTAGACCTGTTCATTGTAAGCTGGAGGAATTTCATTATGTATGTTAACATGACTTGTATATAAACTTATAGCTTCCTTACACAATCAAACTAAAATAAATTTTGTATAAACTAAGTATCATAGGCTATACAATCATCTATGACAAACTTCCATCTTTGCTAATGCAGAAAGAAGAACCAAGTACAAGTTTTGGTGCTCAGTAAAATTAATGATCGTTGGCAGGCTAGCATATTAATGACATGTTAACAGAAAAGAACTTGCATGATGTCCCCAATCAGATTCAAACTAAAATAGAAGAAAAAACAGAAGTTTGATATAGCCAGCAACAGTATCCAATTGACTATATTCAATGAGGAAAAGACCAATGTTAACAAAAATATTACTTAAAATATTATATTATTACACATTTATAGATTCATCAAGTTTTAGATAAGTCGATCACAATATTGAATATAATGCATCATGATTTTATAATACTTTTAATTCTGAATCATTTTGTTTGAATCATTCTGTTGAGAAAAAAAAATCATGGAAATATTTCACCTCCACAAACTAATTTGCCTTGGCCCATAAAACGAATTCTAATAAATTGTCCAATGACGTCAATAGCAGAGATTGTTGCGAAATGACCTTGACCAAACTAGAAAAACTACATGTACAATGCCATTCATCGACTCTAATTTCCTATCAAGAGGGGGAAAAAAACATAAATTTGTTACTGAGCTAGTTGACCAGAAATAATCAATACTGTGACGGAAACGACGCAAGCCAGATGCAGAACATTGCTCACATATGAACTGTAAAAGAATAAGCTGAGGAAAAAAACATCCGTCGGTAATTACGTTCATAGTTAACTTATCCATTATCCTACTGATTTTCAAGGCATGGCTTGTCCATTTAGTTATATTCACTATATATGTTAATACATATAAATAGAGGATATTTGTTTAGTTCAGTGTAAGATCGGAATATATTTCACCGAGTGAGCACCAAAAGGTATATTTCACGAGTGGCGCAGCCACAAGTGTAATATGAACTTTTGGTGTTCACTAGGTGAAATATATTTCGATCTTACTCAAAATTAAACAAATTTTCTTTTTATTATATGCAAAGAAACGTCTTAAAAAGACATTAAACCTAATACTGAATGAAAAGCGCGCCAAATAATAATACAACGTGACGTCATTTACGACGTCACGTCATTAATTAAGTTGGTACCCAGTACTGTGCACGCTGGTATTTCACTGAAACAACGTAAGGGGCTTAAATTCAAAACAGTGAAATTATCAAAGTGGTAATTTCACTGTTTCAAACAGTGAAATTACCAGTTTTATATCACTGATATATTTCTATAAACCACCGAAAAGCATGTAATAATAGTGTTTATTTTGTTCTTAGCAATATTCTCACCAAAACCAAAAGAGCAGGTTCAAAATTGTTTGATGATGTCACTATATTTCTCACTTGAGATTGTCAGTCTTACTGAGCGTCCAATTTTGGAACTTTCAACATCATAATAACATTTCAAAATGATCTGTCAAGATTTAAATTGAGTAAGGGAAAAAGCCAGTGACCTAAGCACCGGTGGCAAAAGGCTGTTCATTTCCTATACCAGCCTTTTATGGGTTTATGGAAAAAAGTAAAGAATTTGGAACTAAAAAGTAAACTGTACACATTTGTTTTTTATATTGAATAATTTAGAGAGAACATTAGTCAATCTCATTATCTATTTATGTTGTTATACTCAGTATAGCATTATTTTATATCGGAGTTGATTTTAATCATGATGTACAGTATAGTACTGTATGCAACCTGATTATTTAGGTCCCTTAAAAAAGTTGTTTGACTTCAATATAATATTATCTATCTATGTATGAGACTACATATATCTGTATTATAAGTTTACCATGTATTTAGAGGTTTATAAGGTCTTTTATACACATGTCACAATATTATAACATATCAAAATATACAATAATTATTCCCGTTCAAATGTATTAAAATGAATAGTAACTCTAAACCAAACACCAGCGTCCATTTAGGTTATAAAAAAATTCTTATAGCTCAAACGCAGGCATTTGATTGGTCTGAAAATGCCACAGAATGTACACTGGACCAATGAAAACCTGAGATTTGAGACAGAATTCAGAATTTTTTTTATAACTTTGAGGCCTGAGGCTTTCTTCTAGCAGGTGCCTGACTCGATAATTAATTTCGAGGCATTGAAAGTTTTGGAAACAAAAGAAGTTAGGTTGTGTTTTTCTTTGCAATACTAAATTTTTATTATTTTTCAATCCAACTGAAACACCTGAAATTCTTACAGAATAAAAGTAACTAAAATGTTGTGATTAAATTTCTCCCGGGGAAAGAAGAAGTCACGAGAGAGACTGGGCAGAATATTGTTGTCTGAAGATAACTAAAATGAAAGTATTAGTATGGATGTGTTCTGTGACAGAATCCATTTATTTCATGCAAATTGTTTCCTTTATTCTTCAATAAACTTTCATGTAAAACTTAGTTTGTATGCTAATTAGAAACACGTCTCCAGGGAGAATTAAACCTCCGGCTAACCAATACACAATATCCACTGAATGTGACAGCTCTATATGATGGCGTGTCACACCACAAGTTTCTCAGAAGCCGAATTACGTCAATGCGGGGGATTGGTGAAAAAAAACAAACACCCATTTCCAATAACGCTATGTTTACCAGTATCATGAAATATTGAACTGCAATCGTACTAGATTTCACCGTCAACAAGTAATTGACCTTGTTTCTCGCAGCTTATCATGTTTTCTTCCGTTCTAGGATCAAATAACATATCTTACTGCTTGACAATAGCAGAGATTGTCAGTCTATTAGAAACAATAGGTTTGTTTACAGTATTACTAACATTTTAATCAGTGTATGTATGTATTTATATACATGTATATTGGTTCAATGACAGTTGAACTGGATAATTCAATCAGACAGAATGTGCAAGTCAGCAATATGTGTTCAAAATCTTGGAAATAACCCTAAAAGATTATTAAAAAAAAACTTCAGTTTCATTTTAAGGCAGATAACTAAAAGGGAAGGCTCATCCAGTGACATCAAATTTTTACCCCGACAATTTGTTCGAATTATGAGGTTTTTTTTAATCGTTCAAAATTTTAAAAAATTCTCTATTCAAGTTAAATTTTCCTTCTGTGCCCTGAATTTACAAATGTACACTGTTATGTACGAACTGACACTTACAAATACAAAAATAAATTTTTCTCTTCGTGAATGATTGATTATAATTATACAAATGAACCTCACTCAGCTTCAAAGGGTACACAAATATTAACTTCATATTACATTGCAAAAGCTTATCTATATATTCAAAATCATCTGACTTGAACCAAAACTGTGAGTTTTATCACTTAGTCTAAATCTTGTAATATCTGAAGATACATGATGCATGATATATAACATTATTGCACGTTTTTGCTACTAAGACATTTAAAGCATGACCGTATTTATAAATACATGGTACTGGTAATAATATTTACTCAAATATCCTGTATGTTTTGTGATTGATATTGTCACTGTTTGTATACCACACTTGCAAAAAACTTATAAATGAATATAATTATGCAAATAAAACAATTTTCAAATGTCGTAGAATATGTAAAATGTGTAATCCAAATATTTCTGCACATTATTTTGAATCAAAAAATTATATGCATTCATTTCTTACTGGAAAATTTGACTTAGAAATTATTATTTACTTGAAATGTTAAATTTGGTAATATCTTTATAAATAATGCTTATTGGAACTTACAATATTGACAAATCTTAATTTGAGCATCATATTTATGAAATAAAACCATGAAAAAAAAGTGTGTTACAGGATCTTTAATTACATGGCAAACAACAAAAGATTTGTAGCAACAAAATACATTTGTAAAACATTTTTAATTTATAGTGATCCAAAATATTGACAATCAATAAAACATGACACATTTTAGTTCTTCTGTGACATCATATTTTAAAGTAGCATGAAAATAAAAATTTATTTTGGCCCTTTAACATATAAATCAGGGTCAGAATTTAACATTTCTTTCAAATTGCACATTTTTATGAGCACAATAAATTCTAACTCAAAAAGTCATAAATTAAATTTTCTTAAAATTTAAATCAATTTGAAATTGAGATGAGTCTGATAAGATATTATGTAATACTTTGTAAACAAATTTATTCATACATGTATATACAATTTGGGATAAATTTCCTGCTTGAAATTATTTCCTCATTCAGTGTTGCGTCTAGAATTTCAAAATTATGGGGGATTGTCCCACAGGTAGAAGACTTAGCGTTCAAAATACGATGAAGATTAACTAAATTAAGTTGAAAAGATTGTTTGATGCACGACTTCTGGCGCGCATTGACTTCATTAAATTACTCAATCTGCAAAAAATATGCGCAAATGGCGCAATCACGCAGCCAAGATGCAGCTCATTAAAAAAATAGATAAAATTCCAAAACTGCATTCAAGAGTGACACAGTTTCATCACAAACTTAATTTGGAAAATACTTGAAACACTTAAAGCTGGTTAAAATTTATAAGTATGTTTTAACAAAATTAAATCGGTCGCATGTCTGTTCCGCGTTTGACCAATTTCATTTTGTAAATACGTACTAATATTATAAATTTTAACCAACTTACTGTTTTAAATTATTTTGATAAACTGTCGATCTACTAGATTGATTAACAGTTTGCTGATTTACCAAAGTAAATGTGTTACGATTCATTTGATTAATACCGCAATCCTATTGGACAAACACTCGACTGTTTAAATTTCAAACACTAAATGACTGTAATGATTCATTTGAAATACTGCAATCCTTTTGGACTAAAAGCGCATTGCATGAAGTGTTAATGCTCGTCTGTTAAAATAACCACTTCAACAAAAATCCTAAGTTAAAAGGGGGAATAACTTCAAACATATAGCTTTTCTAATTATGCCCCTTGTCTAACAACTGCCTCATGTCATGATAAGCAAGCATTCCAAGTTTCATATTGATATCTTTAAATTGGCTACATTTAAGTGTTTGCACAACAACAACTATGACGCAGCGATTATAATATTTGAAACAGACAAGCTAAAAACTAACTTCAAACACTAAAATTACATATAAATGATATACAAGAGTACTTTAACATGGAGTCAAGTATAGTAGAACCATAAAACCTGCTGACGTTTTTACATTTATTTTAAACAAGATATATATTGCCTTTTAAATTAAGTTTTTTCTTCTTAAATGAAAATTGAGCAAATCTATCAAACCTTTTAATACATTCACTTTTTTCGGATAATAAAAATCATTTATAAATGATGTAAATCAACAAATCAGAAGAGAGACTTCTTGCTAGTTTAAATGCCACCTTTTTTTACACTTAAAGCCACCCTTTTCGGTGGAAATAGCTGGCAAGAAGTGGCAAATCTTAGAGGGACGGATATGTGCAGACTCCAAATTTAGATAATAGTTCAGAGGCTGTCACAGTAAAGTAAATGTGAAAGAAATTAATACTTTTGAACCTCTGGAAGCCAGAAGTCTTGAACTTAAATTTAAGACACCTAAGCCAACATTTCTCGAGAATAAGCACTCAGACAACGGGTCAATGCTGCTAAAAATTTAAGTTCTATGTATGGGACTTTGAAAACTTCACTATCAGAATAAAACACTTGCCATGCTTGTCAAATCTGCCATGAAAATCTTCTTAACAATATCTTGTTTCTTTGTATACTTTTAAGTATACAACTGCCTAATATTATAATTCTAAGAATAAAAGAAAAACAATAAGTTTGAGTTCAACTCTATGGCTTTTCAGACAATTTTTTAAGATAACCTACAGGTTTCCATTCATTCAGCCCAAAGCTCAGCAACAATATAAACATGTACATGTACATGACTGTATATGATGACAAACATTGATGAAACATCAATATATTATTTATCTACATTTCACTTTCATACCTATTTGCAATCAAGTAATAATTGGACTGTACCATGTAGATGATTTCATGATTTGAGCCGTGTCATGACAAAACCAACATAATGGGTTTGCAACCAGCATGGATCCAGACCAGCCTGCGCATCCGCCCAGTCTGATCAGGAACCATGCTGTTCGCTTACAAACTAGAAACTGATAGCGAACAGCATGGATTCTGATCAGACTGTGCGGATGCGCAGGCTGGTCTGGATCCATGCTGGTGACAATCGCACTATGTTGGTTTTGTCATGATGCGGCTCATTTTACTTTCCAGTACAATGCATTGTATTGTTTATAAAATGTTCTCTAAGACTACATGCTTTCTATTTTCTAACTTTCTTTTGTTATAGATCTATTATGAAATATGTGTCTATTAAGTAACAAACGCATAGCTTTAGACAATGTCATGTTCTTTTGACGCGGGCAACTACTTTCATTAAAGTTTTGGGTGATATTTTATCATATTTCTATATTTTGGCATTTTGACTAAGTTTTACCGCACTCACAGGTCTGTAATTATGTGGCTAGAGGGACAATAGGTAACTGTTCTTTCTCTTTGATGTCATTTATTCCGTAATGCTTTTATGTGGCTATTTTCTTTTGATTGGCTAAAAAGAACAATAGAGAGAACAATAGAGTAGCCACATTATTACTCTCCTGTTAGAACGTCCGACTACAAGGACAAATCCCCATGATTTTAACAAAATTTGACCCTCCAGTTAAAATCCTCAGGGTCAAATCAGGCCTTTTGGAAATATGAAGGGTCAAAGAGTCATTTCATGGGTCAAACGGACACCCTGTAGCACTGTTATCTCTTAACACACAGCTAGTGCAAATAGTTGGACTTGTTTCTAGACATTCAATTAATTAGTTTAAATCATCCATTTTTTTCAAATTTGTATCGTTAATTGATTGGCAGAAAATATCAATGATAGACTCAGATTCCATTTCTATCCATGATGCCAAAAAGAAGATTTACATAGATTCATTTCAGTTAAGCAATTAGAAGACCTTAGTATAAGGCAGGGTCGGCAAAATCAATTGTCTGTATTGCCCAGGTTGTCCCACAGCCTGTACGGACAAGTGAAAATTTTCAAGAATAAACTATATGTAAATATCATACGGACAAGTTAAAAAAATGCTTCACATAAAAACGGACAAGAGTGAAGTAAGTCAAAATCAGATTTTGCCGGCCCTTTAAGATGTGAAGAAGTCCAACAAATTGTTTGCCTAATTAATTTAGCGTAAACAGGTTGAACTATTAGTGTTTCTTCCCACTTCTCGTCTAATTTTAACTGTCATTTTCATGCACCATTTGTATGCATGGAAAATGTTTTGGCAACACACTGTTGCACATCGTTCAGCGCTTCAAAAAATCATTAAAATGTATACAAATGTATACAATGACTGCTTTAGAAATGAGAATGACTGATAAAAACATATGTCATTTTATTACGTGTAATTGTTTCCCGGTCTCCAATATTTACAGGTCTAGATCGAGATCATAGGAGACCGAAAATTTAGAGGGGTAATGTTTACATATCCACCAGTTACTATTAAAGATGGGAGATTTAAAACTTGATTACCGTTGAGAGAGAAATTAAATGGGATTAATTTATGTGTCTTCAGTTCTTTGTTGAAAAATGAAATCTAATTAGGACCTTGTTTAAAAAACAGATATCTATCAGGTAAAATGGGCTTATCTTCCTGTCATTGCTGGTTATCACTCCCAACAACTTCTAATTGGGTAGTGTCCGTGTAGAAATGGTTAGTGGTTGGACTTGATGTCTCTTTGACAAGTCTAATTAGTTGTAGTTGTACTACCAGTTGAGATTTTGTGCTTTATTATTGGGACAGTTAAGGTAAGATTCTGACCAAGAACAAAAAGCATCTTAGAATCTTGCTTTGGCACATAAAAATATATATTGTGATTTGTCTAAGGTGTGAAAAAGCATTAATATAAAATTATTTAACCACTGCACCCATTCTGCATAATGAGTAAGTTCAAATGAAATTTCAAGCTTCAATGCCCAATGGTAAGTTTACAAGAATAAAAACCAATTTCCTTATCAATGACCTCTGGGTTTCTTTATTTGAGATTTCTTTAGCGAAAAAAAAATGAATGTAAAACAAAATTTTACTTGTAAATAAAATAAAGAGAAATTTTAGTATACTTATTAACTTCAAAAATGTCTTGAATATAGAATATAGTATAATGTTAATGTATGTGCACATGTTATGTCATTTGACACCGTATGTGGTTAACCAAATGATTATACCCAATAAACATTTTCATGAATTATTTATGTTTATTACTAGATCAATAATTACTAGATCTACTATAGAAACAATTTAGTACTTTACCTCCTTTTTAACTGCACGAAGAAGTGACTGTCGCGCTTCTAGTTGGTCCGACATGGACATTGAACGCTTTGACAGTAATGTTGCAGACATTTTGAGACAATTCAGTAATTCCAAGTACTAAACAATTCCAATTCTTTCGAGCTCCATTCTGAATCTGATTGACTGCTATTGGGAGCCGAAGCACAACTGTTTAACATTCTGCGGCGAAAAAAAGGTAACCGGAAGTTATAGAGGTCTACTAATTTGCTAAAAACATCTCGCAGTCATTATCAGTTAATAAAAATTAATCATAAGTTAAATTTAAGGCATTTCAAAAACGTACGTTTTCACTGCTTTTTGTTGTTTTACAGTTAGAAAGCCAGTGTACAACATCCTGAAAGTAGATCCTCATCAAGGGGTCGTATCAAAATGTGTGTTATCTGTCAAAGATAATTACGTGTTATATTTGACAAAAGAGGCGATTTGAAGTTTCAAATGCATCTGAAACATTTCTTTCAATTCTTCATTCCTAAATGTCTGTATTCAGTATGTTTGACATTCAAATGAAATTATTATTTATGTAAACATTAAATTGTAACTAGTTTGAACTGCCCCCTCTCACTTCAGCATCCAAAATGGCCGCTTCCGGTGCTTCCCATTTAGGAAATGGAAAAATAAATTTAGGAGCCCTGCGTGATTACTACAGGAGAGAATTGTTAGAATGTTTAGATAAATGCATTGGAACTAAAGTTTGTATTTTCTACTATTATCTGTTTCACAAATGTTATGTCAGTAACAAATATTGAAGTTAAGTTCTGAATGTAATGTCCAAAAAGTGGGTGGAGTAATGTAAATATCCAAAATGCAGCACTTCCATACAAGTTCCAGTAGTACTTGGAGAAATTTGCTTCACAGAGCTATTTTAAATCGTGTAATATGATGAAAAATAGAATAAAGATAAAATCTGAATTTAAGGGTCAAGGATAAGATCAATATATTATTAGGGACACTCTCAGTTTTACATTTCTATCTGTTATTAACCAGGTTTTCCGAAGGAAAAAACTGGTTATTAGATTGAGGTATGTCGGCAGGTGGACGGGCGGGCGGGCGTAAACAATTTCTTCTGTGCGCAACTCCTTCTACATTTCTCAACGGATTTTGACCAAACTTTCACAGAAGCTTTGTCATCAAGTGCCCTGGCGCATATTGTCGGGGTTTTGCGACTGGATAATATTTGACCTAATTACGGCCCTTTGTTTTTTTTCCTTATATAGAATATATAGTGAACAATTTCTTCTGTGCGCAACTCCTCCTACATTTCTCAACGGATTTTGACCAAACTTTCACAGAAGCTTTGTCATCAAGTGCCCTGGGGCATATTGTCGGGGTTTTGCTATTGGATAATATTTGACCAAATTACGGCCCTTTGCGGGCGGGCGGGCGTAAACAGTTTCTTCTGTGCGCAACTCCTTCTACATTTCTCAACGGATTTTGACCAAACTTTCACAGAAGCTTTGTCATCAAGTGCCCTGGGGCATATTGTCGGGGTTTTGCGATTGGATAATATTTGACCAAATTACGGCCCTTTGTGGGCGGGCGGGCATACAATTTCTTCTGTGGGCAACTCCTTCTACATTTCTCAACGGATTTTGACCAAACTTTCACAGAAGCTTTGTCATCAAGTGCCCTGGCGCATATTGTCGGGGTTTTGCGATTGGATAATATTTGGCCTAATTACGGCCCGTGTTTTTTTTCCTTATATAGAATATATAGTGAACAATTTCTTCTGTGCGCAACTCCTCCTACATTTCTCAACGGATTTTGACCAAACTTTCACAGAAAGCTTTGTCATCAAGTGCCCTGGGGCATATTTGTCGGGTTTTGCGATTGGATAATATTTGACCAAATTACAGCCCTTGGTTTTTTTTTCCTTATAAAGAATATTATAGTGAACAATTTCTTCTGTGCGCAACTCCTCCTACATTTCTCCACGGATTTTGACCCCAAACTTTCACAGAACCTTTGTCACAAGTGCCCTTGGGCATTGTGTCGGGGTTTTGCGATTGGATAATATTTGACCTTAATTATTGCCCTTTGTTTTTTTCCTTATATAGAATATATAGTGAACAATTTCTTCTGTGGCTGAACTCCCTCTACAATTCCTCAACAGATTTTGTTCAAAACTTTCACAGAAGCTTTGTCATCCATGTGGCCCTGGTGCATAATGTCAGGGTTTTGTGATTGGATAATATTTGACCTAATTATCGCCCTTTGTTTTTTTTCCTTATACAGAATATATAGTGAACAATTTCTATCGTGCGCAACTTCTCCTACATTTTTCGACGGATTTTGACCAAACTTTCACAGAAGCTTTTTTATCAAGTGCCCTGGCGCATATTGTTTGGGGTTTTGGGAATGGATAATATTTTACCTAATTATGGCCCTTTGTTTTTTTTCCTTATACAGAATTATCAATATATAGTGAATAAATTCTTCTGTGCTGAACTCGTCCTACATTTCTCAACGGATTTTTGTTCAAACTTTCACAGAAGCTTAAAAATGTCACCAAGCGCCCGGCACATATTTGTCGGGGTTTTGTGATTGGATAATTTTTTACCTAATTATGGCCCTTTGTTTTTTTTTCCTTTACAGAATATATAGTGAACACTTCTTCACTGTGGCAATTCCTCCTACATTATTTCATGTTTTACATTGCACATAGTTTACATTGTTTGTTGCTTGTATTTTTATTTCAAATACAACATATTTATCTACAATGGTGATAATTGAAAACCTGGTTTCATGGCATTGCCATGTTTCTTGTTTTTCTTTTACAAGTACCATTAATGCCCTAAAATGTTACATATGTTACTGTCGCCACCTAGAATTTTCAACTTTGAAATTGTGTCTCAGAAAAAAAGTTCCGAAAAAAAGAAAAAAGTCTGTGCAATTGCTTCTGGTGTATATAAACTTTGATTTTGGTAAATTATATTTGATTTTAAAATCTCATGTTTTAAAGGGTGATAAAATGTTGCCAATGATATAAAAAAATAATGAAAAACCAAAAAACAAAAATGGGGAACCAAAATTACATAATTAAATTATGCTGTTTAAAAATAAGCTTTATTAATTATAATAAAAAAAGCTTGCGCCTCTCAAAATCATTATATTTTCAAAAATTTTCTTTTTTTATTAAAAATTTTTTTAAACGCTTTTAAAAAAACCATGGTCGTTACCATTATTTAAGAGCCCAATCCATTCAAAGAAGAATCCAAACAAGAAAGAAAATTAACATGTGTGTAACTCTGATATATTAACCACAAATTATGGCGGGTTTAAACGGTTTGCGTCATTTTTTTAACCCCACTTTCATGTAAAAATGAAACATTCGTTACAGAAACAAACGTTATCAAACTTTTTAAAGTAGTTTATCAAAAGGAAATTGAACTCAGAAAGCACGGTATAACAGCACATTAACTTCTTTTGACATTAGTAAAGAATTTTGATAACTTTGGTCGAGTTTTGACTTGTTTAATAACCACAGTGAAACTAACGTTACTTTTATCAAACAGACTTTATATTGTTTACACATTGCATATATAAAAAACATAAAATCGCATTTTTATGACAATAGAATGATGTACATGTGATTCCTAAATAAAAAAAATCGATTTTACAAGTAAGTTTCAATTCCGTGATTAAGTTCATAAATAAGCGAGTGTGAAACATACGTTACTCCAACTTGACAATTCAACAATTTTGAAAATAAAGATAAAGTTTGGGATTTCATGCCTGTTTAGTAACGGTTACCTTGTATTAGATGTAAGAAGATACAAAATTGTTTTTACAAAGGAAAGATATGTAAATAATATGTTGATGTACCAGCAGAAATGTTAAAAATATTTTACAAGATATTGATGTTCTCAGCAACAACTAATTCGTTTCTCAAAGAAGCTTACTGGCAGTATTTCATTCTATATATAATAATGTTAAAAAATATCCATAAATATTACATTATTTACAAAAAAATAAAATTGTTTTCTCAACCTTTACTTGCATTTGAATAAAATGAAAACATACGTGACATCCTATATGGGGATAAATATAGAACTGCTTAGCAATAAATTTTCCAAATATTAAGAAAGTGAAAAGTTGAATGTTGTTTGAAAAAAAATTGCTAATACAACATTTGTGTATGCATTCGACCTCTCATATATTATATATGTATATATTCCTTTGAATGAAGACATAAAATAATCATTTCCAAAAATTGGACTATTTTTGCTTTCTACGAATATTTAACTTTGAAGAAATTAACTGAAAATTAGCAAGGTACCAACTTCCTTGAATTTTCCTGGGTTAGAAAGTCCCATCTAGATAGAGAATTTCAATTTTGATATATTTTAAAGACATTTGTTGTTAATATGCAGCCAATATGTTACATTATTAGATCTGAAATCTATGTTACCGAAGAAATACAGTGTCATTACCGAAATAAATGCCATCCTGTTATATCGTAGTTTACTTGTTCAAAATATTTCAGGCAAACTTGCAAAATACCCTAAACTTTTACTTCAGCGATAAAAAATGACACAATGACAACATCAAATTTTTAATATTTTTCAACCTCAAATGCTTTATTTTATTGAGAATGGGCGTTCTGTGTAAGTTCATGTAGATCAGTCATTTAGAAGAATGTCAGACAGGTCAAGCTAATTTTCCCATGCGGTTGAAGTCTTGACTACCTATTCAGAAATAATATTGAAGTTGCCTGGCTTTTAGCCTTTACCCTCCAACAAAATTAACTATATTTGCTTCAGCCTTCTGGCACGTGCCTAGAAAGTTACCCTCGAACAAAATTAAAGTTATATTTGCTTCAGCCTTCTGGCATGTGCCTAAAAAAAGTTACATAGAAATCAATAACCAGTGTTCATTTTTGTCACAAGTATTTGCTAATTTTATCTCAAGTTTTGTTTTTGTTTCTTTTCTGTAGAAGTAGCTGAATATCAGGAAGTCCCCAAGTCAAAGAGCCAATTTCCTTCCAAGTCAGTTAATTCAGCTCTGGCAATATTAGATAATTGTGATAGGTGATAAAAACCGAGTATAACCACATAAGCAGTATATGTATGGTCATACCCTTTTAAACTTTGCACTGCACCCAATTTATGTTCATACTTTTTTTAATTCTCAAATTGGACCCCCCCCCCCCCACCAGACTAGGTCCACATGCCCCAGTCATAAAAAAGTAATATAACATAGTGTAGAACTATTTGATTTCATTCTGTCTAGTGAAATTAAATTTGGTCTGATAAACTTTCTAAGTGGTCAATATAATTTACCCGTAAGTTATTTTAAGAAGTAGGTCACAATAGTGTAAAAGGTATGTACAGGCAGTATGAAGGAGTAGGTATCTCAGGTGTGCCATTTCACCTGTCCATCCTGCTGTTACACTGTATGTCTGTACAGGGTTCCTGCTGTTGTTTTGCAAGTGTTGCGAAATGTGACAAAATGTTATTTTTGGCATATAAAATCTTCCATTGGCAAATTTTACTGGCATCAACAAAAGAAAGGATATCAACAACTTGCACAATTAAAAACATAAATTACATATATATAAGTGGCCCGAATATCAAAGCTCACACACAATTACTTGATTATCAAATTGTATTATCAGCTTGCATGACACATGCAAGTGACAATGCATTGGAATAATTTCTGTCTTCTGACTAAGCAATATCTAGAATCTTCTGGGAACTTAGTTGCATATATTGCCAAGTCGGTAAGTCAACGATTTAACCCTACTGGTGACAAAGACAGTTACATATTGTTGTTTACATTAAAAATTTTCTGTTTCCAGGCTCTTGTATGGGATGATGCTCTAACTGGACCTTTTGGACTGATTGCAGAGTACTCTCTTCTAAAAGTAAGTGCCATTTCATTTCAGTGGTCATACTGGCTTAGTCAGCTATTTTGAAATGTAGCCTAGCAATTAAGTAATATTAATTTTAAGACATATTTGATAAAAAAATGGTATTAACTGTTGTTTTTTTCATCAATAATGTTTTATATGATTTAGACAGCAAATTTTACATTTGTCAGTGGTGGAGTTGCTAAAATGGCTGATTTTACACCACATGCTGTAGAGTTAGTGTTTCTGGTGACTGAAAAAAGTGCCTTTAGAATGAGATGCATATATATTTTCTCTTCCCTCACAAGTAATTATAATAGCTAAAAAGTTACAAAAACAACAACAACTAAACACCTTTAAAAAAAGGAAAATGATGCTTTTACAAAAAAATATGATGTTTTTAAACAGATCAGAATGAATTTTATATTCTAACAATTAGAATTTTTTTTTCAAAACAGGAACATGATGTTGAAAAAATGATGTTGTTACCCAAGGAGAACCAGGCTCTGCCAACCAGTACTGTACAAAATATTATCTTTGTTACCAGACCTAAATTAGAACTAATGGACCAGATTGCACAAAGTCTTTTAAGGTAAATATATAAAACTTGGTTAAACAAACACAATGCACACTGTTTTCCTCATCCAAAATGAAACAGACTCTTTAAAACTGCTGTGGGTTGTCCGTGAACCACTTGCCTTACACCTTTGTAGGTTGGAGCCAATCAAGCATCTTTGGATTCTTCATATGGGAAAGCTTTCCACCTAACTAAAGGAATGTCTGTGGTGGCCTCTTGTTCCTGAAGTAATGTACCAAGGGGCACCCAATATCTTCCTCCTCCTGTAAAGCCGGAAAATCACCTTAATGACCTATACTGTGGTTGTGTGACGTCGATAAAAACTCAATAATTAAAAATGAAGAATTTTAAAATAAAACTCCTGGTTACATTGTATAAAATATGAACACTTGGAATAAATGGCATGAGAATGTAGTGATTATACTTCAAAATCTATAATAGTACATTTTATATGTATTTGATTTATTTGCCCACTTGTAGCACTGAGTAAAATAGATATACAAAATCAAATTAAATATAGTTATGACATTTAGGATTTATTCTTTTACCTTTTTAGTACAGGTACCATTATATTAATGTTATCATGTTGTTGTTGTCTTCAGAGAAGACCAGAAAGGTGGTTTTAGAAGAGAGTTTCACATCATATTTGTTCCTAGAAAAAGTCTTTTGTGTGAAAAAAAGCTGAAGGTACATGTAGTAATAATTGTCATTTTTCTCTTTTGGCAGCTGTCAGTATATCCTGTCTAATCTGATATATTTCTATTTTTTTCTGTGTAACTCACAGGGATATTACTTGTTTGCTCAATGTATGAAGTTGTACTGGTTAAAGATTCAGGAGAACCAGTATTAACATATCGTCACCTTGGTGCTATAACAGGCCAACTCCTTATATAATTTAATAGGAGTTAACCCATTACTGCACTAAGGCAACAATATATTTATATTACAATTACTTTTCGCATGCAAAGTCTGTATTAATGTCTTATTATATGTGTTTAGTGTATTTTTTTGAAATAATGTTTTACTTCATACTGATCAATAAGCACATTTGGAAAATTATTTTATTCTTTGGGTTTGTACTTAGGGGTTTCGCAAGCCATGGAATCCTGAGGGTCATTTTGACCAATATAGACTAAGATTTGCCAATTACAAGGTAAAAATCCCCATGAGTTTCACAAAATTTGATCCTCCAGTTAATATCCTGAGGGACAAATCAGGCCTTTAGGTAATTTCAAGGGTCAAGGAGTCATTTCAAGGGTCATATGGACGCACTGGTTCTTTTGCTTTTACAGCCATTGTCCACAAACGGGGGCCTGTTTACTAATGTATATAACTATATATATGATATATGTGTGAATGTTGTATTTGTTTTGTTGCAGGAAGCCGGAGTTCATGGTTCGTTTACCAATATAGAAGAATTCAGCCTCGCTCTCATTCCTTTTGATTATGACCTAATGTCAATGGAGATGGACAATTCTTTCAAGGTATACACAATATACAGTCAGCTCATTATATTTTTGTCAAATCTGTGAAATTTCTAAGTGCAGTCAAGTATTATCTATTTTATAATGTCAGGTAATATACAACATATGATACTGTATAAGTGGTTAAGGTAGCGACACGAAAATATTGGCGAATTTTGCGAATTGACAGAAATCATTAAAATTTACTCTAGCGTGAATATCAGCTAACCTATCATTAAATTCTACCTGTTGTAACATTTTGCATTGTAGTTACTGTTAATTATCCATTTTAATTCTGAAACCATACTTACTTGTAATCAATTGTAACAGAGGTTTAGCTGATGTAAAAATAATTTTGTGAAAGATTTTTTGTGTGATAACAATCAGGTTATTCATCAGGAATATGTTTGTTTTAAGTAAAATTTCAAAAGAGATACTTTGAGTTATAAGATATATACAAATATATTTATAATGATCTGTTGTTACAGGAATGTTATTTAGAGAATGACAACACAAGTATGTTCTACGCAGCCCAATCATTGGTCACTTTACAAACTTTATATGGTATCATACCAAATATTGATGGCAAGGGAGAATGTGCTAAGGTAAGTTTTGAAGAATAACTCTTTTTGATTACACCAGTCCTCTGCAAATGAAATTTTTGTTGTATATATAGGAGTGAGCTTGACAGTTGGAAAGTTTTTATGATTTTTTGTATGATGGATGATAGATAGAGGCAGGAGTGAGATATATATATGATTCAGATAAAAACAGACAAGGAAGTCAAAGTCATATTTTGCCGGGCCTGAAAGTACTTGTCTTATTTACTCAAAAAGGCCAACTTTCCTTTGGCACTACATACAGAAATAGTCCTGGGTAGGGCACACATGCTTTTCTGTACAATGTAATGATATGGTTGATAATAATACATGTAATGCTATTTGTCCTTCCCATCCATTTGTACTATACCTTTGTTTTAACTTATTAATAGACCAGAAATAACAGGATAAAAATGGTACAGAATTCAAACATGCTAGTCATGTAACTACCTCCTCGAAGATGACTAAAATGTTATTTAGTTTTTGCTTAACACAACAAGATAAAAACACATAAACAAACAAAATTAGATGTATTATTTTGTTTACCAGCATTGTTATTTGTGTTAATGCTACAAAAAACAACAACAGATAAACAGAATGATAAGTTGAATGTATTTGAGACGTGTCATGACAAAACCAACATAGTGGGTTTGCGACCAGCATGGATCCAGACCAGCCTGTGCATCTGCGCAGTCTGATCAGGATCCATGCTGTTCGCTTACAAACCCTATTACAAGTAGAGAAACTGATAGCGAACAGCATGGATCCTGATCAGACTGCGCGGATGCGCAGGCTGGTCTGGATTCATGCTGGTCGCAAACGCACTATGTTGGTTTTGTCGTGACACGGCTCAATTTTTTATTTTGTTTACCAGCATGTTGTTGACATGATGCTTCGTATGAGACGTGAATTAGAAGGTCACGAACCACAGATTACTCCGCAAATAGACAACCTCGTGATAATTGATAGGACCGTCGATCTATTAACACCTCTTCTTACTCAACTTACATATGAGGGATTGATTGATGAATTCTATGGCATCAACAATAGTATGTTTAAATCGTTTATTGCTCAAAATCATTGTCAAGTGATTTAAAACCTACATATAATACATATAGTTGCTTATATATTTTGTTCTGGAACATTTTATTATGCCCCCGCCATATAATGGCAGGGGCATATAGTGTTACCCTGTTTCGTCATTCCGTCATTCCGTCATTCCGTCCTTCCGTCCTTCCGTCATCATCAGTTTCCGTTCATTATCTTAATAACCCTTGCACATATTGAACTCAAATTTGACATATGGATATGTCATGAGAAAATACAGGTCAAGTTCAAAATTGGTCATGGTTCAATGATTTTTGGCAGAGTTATGCCCCTTTTACATTGAAAATAATATGAAATTTTCAGTTTCCGTTCATTATCTCCCAAACGGTTCAAAACATTCAATTCAAAATTGACATATGGATATGTCATGAGAAAATACAGGTCAAGTTCGAAATTGGTCATGGTTCGATGATTTTTGGCAGAGTTATGCCCCTTTTACTTTGAAAATAATATGAAATTTTCAGTTTCCGTTCATTATCTCCCCAACGGTACAACACATTCAACTCAAACTTGACATATTGATATGTCATGAGAAAATACAGGTCAAGTTCAAATTTGGTCATGGTTCGATGATTTTTGGCAGAGTTATGCCCCTTTTACTTTGAAAATAATATGAAATTTTCAGTTTCCGTTCATTAACTCCCCAATGGTACAACACATTCAACTCAAACTTGACATATGGATACGTCAAAGGAATGCGCAGGTCAAGTTCAAATTTGGTCATGGTTCAATGATTTTTGGCAGAGTTATGCCCCTTTCACTTTGAAAATAATATGAAATTTTCAGTTTCCGTTCATTATCTCCCCAATCGTACAACACATTTAGCTCAAACTTGACATATCGATACGTCAAAGGAATGCGCAGGTCAAGTTCAAATTTGGTCATGGTTCGATGATTTTTGCAGAGTTATGCCCCTTTTACTTTGAAAATAATATGAAATTTTCAGTTTCTGTTTATTATCTCCCTAACAGTATTAAACATTCAACTCAAATTTGACATATTGATACGTCAAAGGAATGCGCAGGTCAATTTCAAATTTGGTCATGGTTCGATGATTTTTGGCAGAGTTATGCCCCTTTCACTTTAAAAATAATATGAAATTTTCAGTTTCCGTTTATTATCTCCCCAACAATATTACACATTCAACTCAAATTTGACATATGGATATGTTTTTGGGATGCGCAGACCAAGTTTGAATTGGTCATGGTTCAATGATTTTTGGCAGAGTAATGCCCCTTTCACTTTGAAAATGATATGAAATTTACAGTTTCTGTTCATTATCAACCCAACAGTGTTACATCTTCAACTCAAAATTGACATATGGATATGTCAAAGGAATGCGCAGGTCAAGTTGGAATTTGGTCATGGTTCGATGATTTTTTTGGCAGAGTTATGTCCCTTTCACTTTGAAAATAATATAGATACATCTTAGGAATAAGCAGTTTAAGTTTGAATTTGGTCATGGTTCAATGATTTTAGACAAACTTATCTTTCCTGAATGTTGGAAAAATTTTGAACTTTCAGTTTCAGCACTCATACTTTTGTGGAAATGTATATAGCCATTATGTTGGCTACAAATATGCAATATGCTATTTTTAAAAGGTTAAGACTGAATAATTTCAGTGCCTTGAACATTGTATAAAAATGGTTAAGACTGAATAGTTTCAGTGCCTTGAACATTGTATAAAAATGGTTTGTGTTAACATTGAAAAGTTTTAAGGGCTTTGAACTTAGAATGAAAAAGATAATTTGTGCAAACAAATTTGGAACTAAATATTATAACATTTGAAATTTTGGCTGCATGCGGGGGCATCCGTGGCATGATGACACATTTCTAGTTTAGTTTATGTCTAATTTTCATGTGTGTTAAATAACTGAGACACTTTTTTTCCACAACTTTTTGACATGATTTTGGAAACAGTATAGTTTTACCATTTATAAATTTTATAGAGATTTCCTCATATATAACCTTATACTTTTTGACTTTCATAACACTTCACAGTGATTGTTTGTATATAAATATAGACTGCTGACAAAATTGTTAATGAAATTTGAATTTAATCTTGAAATTTCCTGGAAAATATAAAGATTTGTTAAAAACATTTAGACACATCGGTTTGAAAAGGGTTATTTACGAAATGAAAAGTTTATTTTTCTTATAAGATTTTTTTTTATCATTTCAGCAAAAAAAGTGAATGTATATTATAATATGTTGTTTATCCCCTCCCCCAATTTTCTCAAAGCTATTATATTAAGATTATAAAAATAAAAAGTCATAGACTTTTATGCAAAAAATAAATAAAAATAAAAACTGAAGATTTGTGTTATGGACTTGTTCAAAGTTGCTGTCTCTCGGGGGGCCTCGTCAGGCTGCCAGATAGTTTATTGTCTACCCTTATTCACGTTGTAATGTATGATAATGGTGTTTTTGTTTTATTTCTAGCCTCAGTAAAACTACCACCAGAGAAATTTAGAAGTAAGGACGAAAGTGGGAGCACTTCAGACATGGAGTACAAATCCGTCGTCTTAAATTCCACGGATGAACTGTTCTCTGAGCTGCGTGACAAAAATTTCAGTGCAGTTGGTAACACTGTCAGCAAAAAGGCAAAAATTATCACACAACAGTTTGATGTAAGACTTGACTTATATATTCATTTTGACTACGACATTGTATGAGTAATTTTGTGAGGAAGGAAATGTGTCCACTGCACTAGTTATGCTTACTGATACCTTAAATTTTTTGTTCTGACCCAACCAAAAGTTATGAATTTTGAAGAGAGAACAAAGTCCTGTTATTTTATGGTTGTCCACAAGATTAAAATTGTTGAAATCTTTTATAAAAAATTTTTATCATACATAAGTCAATTTAAACAATATAAATATCTGTTAAAATACTCATTTGAGAGACAGTATTACAATATTTTTTGAAACATTAGTTTACACAGAATTTAATTCAGACGGCTAGTTGTACATCCTGTCCTTCTTTATATTTAGAATTGAATTTAGTTTGACTGAGTATAACCAATCAGTTCAGGACAATGAGTGTAAAGTTTCTTGCTCAAGGAAACAACAGTATGCCTCTAACATTGGTATAAAAATATGTAAAAACAACCACTGTACATGGAATAATTATTTTTTGTCACTATATTTAGCAAAATCATACATGTATCTATATAAATCAGTTTCTTTACTTTCTCATACTGTTTATATCAAACCAGTATTATGACTGTCATCATATCTTTTTTCTTCTCCTCTATATGCATATTTGAAACATGATTTTTTTTTATGCATATTTAAAACAAGATCGTATATTATGCATATTTGAAACATGATTTTTTATTATGCATATTTAAAACAAGATCGTATATTATGCATATTTGAAACATGATTTTTTATTATGCATATTTAAAACAAGAATGTATATTATGCATATTTGAAACATGATTTTTTATTATGCATATTTGAAACATGGTTTTTTATTATGCATATTTGAAACAAGATAGTATATATTGCATATTTGAAACATGATTTTTTATTATGCATATTTAAAACAAGATCGTATATTATGCATATTTAAAACAAGATTTTTTATTATGCATATTTAAAACAAGATCCTATATTATGCATATTTAAAACATGATTTTTTATTATGCATTTTTAAAACAAGATCGTATATTATGCATATTTAAAACATGATTTTTTATTATGCATATTTAAAACATGATTTTTTATTATGCATATTCAAAACATGATCTTATATTATACATAAATGCATCTAAAACATGATTTTTTATTATGCATATTTAACACATGATTTTATATTAAGCATACTTAAAACATGATTTTATATTACGCATATTTTAACCATAATTTTATATTTTTTAGGAGAGACATTCCGCTAAAACAGTTGGTGAAATGAAGAATTTTGTGACCAAGCTGCCTCATTTACAGCAAGCAAGAGCATCATTAGCAACACGTAATATTGTTTATATAATTTTATCATACTAACAGCGGTTGGATGGCCCATTGATGAGATTGTTGAATTTGATGCCCCTCACTGGTACGGGTTGAAGTATCATGATGGATGTTGTTCTCTTTTAAGATAGGAAGTCAACTTTTTGATGATTCATCCAGCTAGAGACTTTGGATTCTTTCATGTGAGAAACTATCCAACTAGGTTACGTAATGTTGGTGGTTCTACTCAGGTAAAGCTGGAAAATCAAAATGTGACCTATACTGTGTTGGTGTGACGTAAAACCCAATCACACAAAAAAACACAAACAAAACAGGTTTTGAAATTATCTAATTGAAATTATCAAAAGCAAATTTACTTTATAACACTACTTTTCCTTTCACTCCCTCAAACTTGCAATCTTATTATTTTGAACATTTTGGGTTTTTCCACACCCTCGTCTGTCCTCATTTTATTCAAACAACATCTTCTATAATACCACTTGGCCAATATTAATGAAACTTGGCAGGAATACTCTTTGTATGAAGCTCTATCAAGATTGTTCAAAGAATGTAATGGAATTCCATGCTAAACTCTGGTTGCTATGGCAACTAAAAGAAAAATCTTAAAAGTTCTTATACTTCAAAATGGAAAGGGCTAGAGCTTAGATATTTCTCACAAGGCATTAGCTTGTTTCTGTCTTGTTACACTTTTAATGTTACTTTTTTTGTAACACTGCTGTTCTTTTTACTCCCTCAAACTTTTAATGATATTGTTTTACAGATACATCAATAGCAGAGTTAATTAAGGATGGTACAGACACAGATGAGTTTATGGAATGTTTACGATGTCAACAAGAATTATATAAAGGAGAGGAGACAGATAAAGTTAACCAGTATATAGATGACTGTATAGGTAGACGAGAACCGTTATTGAAGGTATTGTTAGGATAAGACAAATTATCTGATAATGTGCTTTTTTGATGAAATTTGCGTAATCAAGTTGAAAATAAAGGCTTTCAATTAATTTTCATTAATTGATTTTCATCTTTATGAATATCATCTTAATTACCTTGTAGGTGTCTATGATTTTCTGTTTTATAATGACATCCTGTGCGTTTTTTAGCTCACCTGTCACAAAGTGACAGGGTGAGCTTTTTGTGATCGCTTTTCGTCCGGCGTCCGTCCGTCCATCTGTCGTCCGTCCGTCCGTAAACTTTTGCTTTAAATGACATCTCCTCATAAACCACTAAGCCAATTTCATCCAAACTTCACAGGAATGTTCCTTTGGTGGTCACCTTTAAAAATTGTTCAAAGAATTTAATTCCATGCAGAACTCTGGTTGCCATGGCAACCAAAAGAAAAAACTTTAAATATCTTCTTTTAAAAAACCATAAGAGCTAGAGCTTAGATATTTGGCATGAAACATCTTCTAGTGAGTGTCTACCAAGTTTGTTCAAATAAAAGCCCTGGGGTCAAAATTGGCCCCGCCCCAGGGGGGCATTGATTTTCCCTATATGCATATAGTAAAAACTTAAAAAATCTTCTTTTAAAGAACCCAAAGAGCTAGAGCTAAGATATTGGGCATGAAACATCTTCTAGTGAGTGTCTACCAAGTTTGTTCAAATAAAAGCCCTGGGGTCAAAATTGGCCCTGCCCCAAGGGGGTCATTGATTTTCCCTATATGCATATAGTAAAAACTTAAAAAATCTTCTTTTAAAGAACCGTAAGAGCTACAGCTTAGATATTTGGCATGAAACATCTTCTAGTGAATGTCTACCAAGTTTGTTCAAATAAAAGCCCTGGGGTCAAAATTGGCCCCACCCCAGGGGGTCATTGATTTTCCCTATATGCTTATAGTAAAAACTTAAAAAATCTTCTTTTAAAGAACCCAAAGAGCTAGAGCTAAGATATTAAGCATGAAACATCTTCTAGTGAGTGTCTACCAAGTTTGTTCAAATTAAAGCCCTGGGGTCAAAATTGGCCCCCCCGAGGGTCATTGATTTTCCCTATATGCATATAGTAAAAAACTTAAAAAATCTTCTTTTAAAGAACCCATAAAGCTAGAGCTTAGATATTTGGCATGAAACATCTTCTAGTGAATGTCTACCAAGTTTGTTCAAATAAAAGCCCTTGGGTCAAAAATTGACCCCGCCCAGGGGGTCATAGATTTTCCCTATATGCATATAGTAAAAACTTAAAAAATTCTTCTTTTAAAGAACCCAAAGAGCTAGAGCTAAGATATTTAGCATGAAACATCTTCTAATGAGTGTCTACCAAGTTTGTTCAAATAAAAGCCCTGGGGTCAAAATTGGCCCTGCCCCAGGGGGGTCATTGATTTTCCCTATATGCATATAGTAAAAATTTAAAAATCTTCTTTTAAAGAACTCAAAGAGCTAGAGCTAAGATATTTAGCATGAAACATGTTCTAATGGGTGTCTACCAAGTATGTTCAAATAAAGCCCTGGGGTCAAAACTGGCCCCGCCCGGGGGGTCATTGATTTTCCTTATATATGTATTAGCAAAAACTTTAAAATCTTCTTTGGAAAAACCCAAATAGCTAGAGTTTAGATATTTAGCATGAAACATCTTTAAGTAAATATCTACAAAGTTTGTTAAAATAAACGCCCGGGGGTCAAAACTGGCCCTGCCCCAGGGGTGTCATTGTTTTTAACTATATGTGTATAGTAAAAACTTTAAAAATCTTCTTTAAAAAAGCCAATGAGCTAGAACTTAGATGTTTAGCATGAAACATCTTCTTATGGGTGTCTACCAAGTCTGTTCAAATAAACAAATAAAAGCCCTTGGGTAAAAATTGGCCCGGGGGTGGGGGGGCCTATATACAGGTGAGCGACCTCAGGGCCATCATGGCCCTCTTGTTGCTTATGTGCCCTGTCCTGTTTGGTGTCTTTATAACAATATTTCAGATGCATTACTAATAACATGAGTTGTGAGTGCTGTTTTTAATGTGTAAATGGCTTCCTTTTGATTACTTCACAATATTTTATTCTTTAATACATTTTCAAAATTTTCATGAAAATTAGCATGAATATGGAACCGTGCTGTTTTAAATAAACTCCAAGGAAAAATAAAACTGTTAAACACTTGCATTATGATTGATAAAGATAACCATCTTTCTTTGTAGAGCATTGATTTGTCGTTGTATAGACATAATCTGTATGTTATCATCTATTTTAGGTTCTGAGATTATTGTGTATCCAGTCTTTCTGTAATAATGGATTAAAGCCAAAAGTTTTTGAATATTATAAACGAGAAATTGTACAGGTAAGTCTAGAAAGAAAAAGAAACATGCTTAATGACATGTAAACCTGGTTTATGCTTTCCCGCTAAAATATTTCTAACATCAACCAATATCACAATAAATCGGGTCATTTCCGGAACGTTATTTTTCACAATCTTCAGTATTCAATAATTTTTAACCATTTGTAACCGCAAATTAGTACATATACAGGATGAAATTGTAAATAATCTAATACCCAAGATTTTGGAAAATAACATTCCAGAAAAAAACTAATTTGCTACGATTTTGACCGATGTAAGAATTTTTTGAGCAGAAAGCATTACAGTAAGACTGCCTTAATTATGACTTTGGACTTGTTCTGCTTTTAAAACTTTAAAGGGTCTCCAATAAAGTTTGGTTTTGACATGACCGGACTGGAAATAATTTTCCAAGATTAATGTGCTGTTTGATGAAGGTCAAGACTAACAACTTCTGTGCAAAATTTCAGTTCATTAGCCAGAATAGATATTCTAGTAACATTTGCAAGTAATGATTCACATTATATTAATAGCCGCATAATTGAATTCTTAGTGTCATATATGTATCTTTTGTAAAAAAAAATCATGTTATGGATTAATTTTTATGCCCGTGTACAGGGAGGTGTAAAGTCACTTGTTTGTTCTTCTGACTATTCTTAGCTTGTCCGTTTCAAATAAAAAGTCAAGCTATTATGATCACTGTGGCATTGTTACTGTCATGGGGCAAAAACTTTATTTAGGCCATTACTCAAACAATTTTAATGGTATCAGTATGAAACTTATCATAACAAGAGGCAGTTGTTAGACAAGGGGCATAATTCTGAAAGCTATATTTTTATGAGCTATGCCCTTTTAACTAAGAATTTTTGTCATTACGAAAACTGTTATTTTATTTTTGTTATTTTAATGAGCGTTATCACTGCATGTGGTGCTCTGGTTTATTTTTCAGATTATTTAAATAATTATAGAATATTTACAATGTAATATTTATTACAGACGTATGGTTTACAACATCTAGTGACACTGACCAATTTAGAGAGAGTCGGGATGCTACGGTTACATACTAACAGAAGCTACCAGACTGTCAGAAAGTCCCTTAAACTCACTGTAGAGGATGTCAATGAAATGGTTAGTTTTTGTCTTGCTTTATAATTTCAACAGTAGGAGGTAGTGGCCTTATAAGATGAAATTTCCACTACATAACCTTAGGGTTATGAGTGTGTGACCTTATTTGGTAGGAATTGTGTTTCCTTATACTATACAAGGCTTTTATCCTATCACTTATATGTCTTAAAGAGTATATAGCTACATTTATATATCAGCTGCCTGTATTTGACAAAATAAATGTTTGATTTTGAAGATGAGGAATTCCAAAATACCTGTGAAAAAGAAATATGTTAGTATATTTCCTAATGGAGCATGCAGGAAATCATTGTGAAATGGTTACAACCTGATTTAAAATAACAGCTAAGCGTATTTTATTGCGTAACATTTTATTCTGTTTAAGAGAAATAGTCATGTGTGTTACAGAACAGAGACATTCTATGTTTGTTCGAGAATCAACAATTATATTAAAGACTCAATGCTTTATTTCTGGATAAATTTCATGAAAATATTTCATTAGATATAGCATTTTACTTGTTAATTTGTTAATAACATGTTACATAATTTTTTGCGCAAATGAATTAATTTCAGGTAACTTACTACTTGAAAAATGCATTTATTTTTAGAAATGTTTATCATATGTTATTCAATAAATATGTTGATTTTTCAGGCCCCCAATGATATATCGTATGTATACAGTGGTTATGCCCCGTTAAGTGTGCGACTGATACAGTATCTGGCCCGACCAGGCTGGAGAAGTATCACTGAGGTACTGAGTATATTACCGGGACCAAGGGTTGATGAGGTCCAACAAATTCCTGTAGCTCTTAGAAAAAGAAGTAAGCTACTAGTTTCTTACCTTTTGATAAAAAAAACTTGTGAACTAAGTGTGTGTTACTATTTTTAGCCATTTCCGTATAAAAGTTGATCGTCTAATGCGATTCTTTATTGATAGCTGTCATAATGATATAATAATGATCAACTAAACCCTCTTACATGGGCTTGTCCATCTCTTGGCTTGAATTTACCACTCGCAAACTTGCAAAATGCAAGTCAAAAATTAAAAATTGCCAGTAACGTTTCTTTACACTCAAAATGAATGATAGTTAATGAACATAAATTGATATACTTTTACTTTGTAAAAACAAAACAAACAACACAAAATTTAATGAAAATGTCATTTCCAAAGGCAATACATATACATGTGAAATAGCAATGTCACAATAAACAAATATAGATCTATATGCAAAAGCATCATGTAATAAATTGGTAAACACTATGTTGAAAACATGCTCCATTTGGTTTTGCAAGTTATTTCTTTGTTAAAATTTGCAAGTGGAAAAAAATGTAAAATTCTTGCCGTGCATCTTTCATTTTGGACAAAACAATTAATTAATTAAAGCTGGAAAGGTGCCATATGACCTATACTGTGTTGATGCGATGTTAAAACCCATAACCCCCAAAAAAATGCATCTGTGTGTTATTCAACGATCATACATAATAAATTGCTATAGTAATGCATTTTCTTCTGTATCATGTCTTTCAGGAAGTTCTATAACATCGTCACATTCCAGTATGGCTGATCAGAAAGTCACTCTAGTCTTCTTCCTGGGTGGGGTAACATACGCGGAAGTTGCGGCCCTTAGATTTCTAGCACAACAAGACGATGGTGAGTACAATATTTTCACAATAATCATTTCATTGTGTTTGTGTTTTTGTGCATGACAAACTACTCTGTATAGCTTGTATTTAACAGAACTCTTTGCATGGTAGATTAAAAAAAAAAATGGAAATATTTATTCTGTATCTAAATGTGTATAACACTGATTGCTTATAAGTCGCGGTCTGAATTTTACTCTCAAATCAGCAGTATTTGCTTCTTTGACTCATATTATTACTATAACTTTTGATTATCCCCACATATAAGATGTATTAGAACTCTCTAAATCAAAGGAGTAAAGCTTGCTTCATAAGCTTGTGCATGTATTAGTCATGGTGATACCTTATCGTTATATACAGAGCTTGTTTTAACATAGTAACTGCATGTTCTTTAGACTTTCAGAACCTTTTTTTAGCTCGACTTTTCTATGAAAAGGGGAGCTATCCTACTCGCCCCGGCGTCGGCGTCGGCGTTGGCGTCACACCTTGGTTAAGTTTTTCGTACCACCCCACTTTATTTCAGAAGTATTACAAGTATGGCTTTGAAACTTACCATACTTGTTCACCATCATAACCTCCATCTACAGACAAGAGTACATAACTCTGTCAAGGTTTTTGACAGAATTATGGCCCTTTTTTGACTTAGAAAGTGTATTGAGCTTGGTTAAGTTTTTTGTACCACCTCACTTTATTTCAAAACCATTGGAGGTATTGCTTTGAAACTTACCATACTTGTTCACCATCATAACCTCCATCTACAGACAAGAGTACATAACTCTGTCAAGGTTTTTGACAGAATTATGGCCCTTTTTTGACTTAGAAAGTGTATTGAGCTTGGTTAAGTTTTTTGTACCACCTCACTTTATTTCAAAACCATTGGAGGTATTGCTTTGAAACTGACCATACTTGTTTACCATCACGACCTTCATCAACAGACAAGAGGACATAACTCTGTCAAGGTTTTTGACAGAATTATGCCCCTTTTTGACTTAGAAAATACATTGAATATGGGTAAAATCCACTTATTGCCTTAACCCTTTGAGATATTGCTTTGAAACTTTTAATGCTATTTCACATCATTACCCCCATCTGTACGCAAGAGAAGGTAACTCTGTCAAGGATTTGTTTAAAAATTAAGGCCTTTTATCGACTTAGAATCTTGGTTAAGTTTTTAGTACCAGTCCACTTTTTGACTGAACTGTTTGAGATATTAATTTGAAAGTTGGAATACTTGTTTACAATCATGATTCCCAAACATGTCCAGGAGAAGGTAATTCTGTCAAAGATTTTATTTGAATTATGGCCCTTAACTGTCAATGTTTTGTATTATAGGCAAGCACTAAAAAACTTAAAAAATCTAAAAAAATTCATTCCTATCCACTTGTTCACTTTACCATAAATTATGTCATAATAAAATAATTCTTCACTAAATATCTTAATGCTCATGGCCATTGTTCACTTTAAAAATACAAAGATTCTTGTATTGCCTTTTACTGCAAAAACTTTTTTTATTGGCAAGCAATAAAAAAGTCGAGCGCGCTGTCTTACGGACAGCTCTTGTAACCCTTACCCTGCTGGTAACTGACAGTGATAAGTCTTGCCACCAATAAAGTGCTAGGTCAGCCTGCACGTCCATACAATCTTACCAGGTTGTATACTTGTAGCTCAATCAGTGTCTATTCTAGGAGGGGGGATGAGGGATTCATTCATATTTTTGAGAATTCCCCCCTATTATTTCAGAGGCAGGGAAAAATTGTACATAGAGAAAGAATAAAAAAGATCAACAAATGTAATAAATGTTCACTTTTTGATAAAATTCCCCCCTGTGTTTTCGAATCCTTGAATAGACACTGCTCAATTATTGTATTTTGTTAAGAAAATCTATTTAAATTCCAATAAAATGTTCTTAAATCAGAGCAGGGCAAGTCCATTTTTAGAAACTAGCAGGCTAAGGGTTAATGAACTATATTGTCATATCTTGTTGATATGTTTTGTAATGTCATAGCATGATATAGAGATATATTGACTATTGTTGTTTACTATAGGGTGTGATTATATAGTAGCAACAACAAAATTGTTGACTGGTAGTCAGTTACTATACTCACTGTATGGTGACTGTCAGAAAGGCCAGCTTAGAGACGGACCTCATTTCAGATAGAAAAATAATGTGAGCATGAAGATATCCCCCCATGTCCTTTATATAAAGTCATCCATGTGTTTTACCTGAAGCTTTAGCAGGCAGCTATGCAAACAGTTTTACCCAAAATTCCCTTTATGTAAAGATTTTTTTTCCAACAGTTTTTTGTTGTCGATTTTTTGGGGTTTTTTTTTGTCGTACTAAAACCATCTAGGTTCATGTAGCAATTTCCTAGCTGAGCTTTACTGATGGAGGAATACCTCAAGTGCCCAAAATTACATTGATTCAGATAAAAATGCAAACTTTTATTTATACAAAATCAATTTTAGTTCAATTATGTAGTAAGCTGTAACCATTAAGACACATTCTTGAATCTGAATCACAATGTTATTTTATTTTTGCAAGCTTTTAAGTGTTACACTTTGCTAGGTCACCATTTCTAAGACTATATATTCTTTTGAATATCCTGTTATTTGCCTGTATTGCATGTATGTATTAGTGATGTTTGTATTTCCTACACCACTGTAACCCCGTGTTGTAAACTACATGCACACACCTGCTCTAAATTCCCATATGTAGATATGATTTTACAAACTTTACAGACAAAGCAGAAAAAGACGGAACTGGTAAGATGCCAACAACAAACATCATTTTGCCAGTTTAATATTGTAGTGTTTGATTAATTTTGTTTGCTGTGTTTTTAACATTTATAAAAAAAGTTTGAAAATATTGAGAGAAAAATTGTTAGCATTAATTTTAGTGTGCTGGCATAGAAAATAACCAGGCTGGACCCAGGCCAGTTTATACACCAGACTCTTTAAACTATCAACTTCTTAATTTTTTTATATGTATCCCTTTTGACTGTTGAAAGCAGCCGATTCTACCCATGCAACCAGTGCATTTGAGAGTGCTTCAATATAAGCTTATAGTTTCCAGCACAATGGAACTAGAATAAATTTGTGTAAACTTAACTAACCAGTGCAGACCAAGATCAACAGGCACATCAGTGACATTTGATCAAAGTCTGCACTGTTTGCTATTCAGTCAGTATTTATTTTAAAAAAATTTCCTGAAAATGATGAATATGATTTTGTCCATATTGTAAGATTATAAATAAAAGGAAACTGCTGAGTATAGCTGCCTCTAGTCTTATTTAATCTTAAAAAGATTTTTTGTGTTTACTCATCAGATGAAAAAAATAAGATTCATATTTATTGGACCTTTCTAATTTTCAGTAAAAAAAAAATAAGATTCATATTTATTGGACCTTTCTAATTTTCAGCAGAGAAAAGTTTTGTCCCAGCTCTTCTTTTCATTGCTCTTATCACAAACAAAACCATGTGTTCTTTGGTATAAACAAGGTCAGCTAGTGACTATGGATTATCCAGGTGTAGTAGTTAGATAGGTCCAATATCTTTGATTTGTTGAACAATATTTCAGTAAATTGAAAAGGATCTAAAGAAGACCAGGGGAAAAATGCTTTAAAAATACAACACTTTACATTGTAATTCTAAAAATCATAAGGTTATTTTATTTTTGCAAGCTTTTAAAGATATACTATACTCATCTTTGAGTAAAATAATTTTATCGCAGAAATTTATCAAAATCTATTAAATGTTTACTGGTACTGAGTATGTCTAATTTGAATAAAAGAATGTATTCCCTATTGCAGGTCAAGTAAGGTCAATCCTTTCTTTGAAAAAAAAACACACACAAAAAACTGCCAGTTCTTTTAATTGACACTATAATATTAATATTTTGGCTTACTATAGTTTGTTAAGTTTAAAAGTTAATATATCTAGTATTCTACAAAATGTGAAGTTGAAAACATGTTTATTTATTATTTTCACAGAGACATTGTAGCAATTTTTAAAAATTTTCTAATATCATATTTGAGCATAATATATCTTTAAGTGTTACACTTTGTGACCATTATTGAGATCAAAAGACCGCCTCCGTGGTCGAGGGGTTAGAGTTGATGACTTCTAATCAAGTTACCTCTCTGGCGTGGGTTCGATCCCCAGGAGATGCTTTGGTAGTTTAGCATGGAGGAAGGTAGTCTAGTACTGGTGTAACTCTCCAGGAATGATGGTTAGGAAACTACCCGCCTGTATGACTGAATACTGTTGGGAAAAGGCGTAAAATGAAACAAACAAAAATTAAGATTAAATATTCTCTTGAATATTTTTTCTGTTATTTGCCTGTATTGCATGTATGTATTAGGGATGTTTGTATTTCCTATACCACTGTCACCACTATAACCCTGTTGTAAACTGCATGCACACACGTGTTTTAGATTCCCATATGTAGTTCTGATTTTACAAACTTTACAGACAAAGCAGAAAAAGAAGGAACTGGTAAGATGCCAAGAACAAACATCATTTTGCCAGTTTAATATTGTAGTGTTTGATTAATTTTGTTTGCTGTGTTTTTAACATTAATGAAAAATTTGAAAAGTTTGAGAGAAAAAAATTGTTTAAAAAATTGTTAGCATTAATTTTTGTGTGCTGGCATAGAAATTAACCAGTCTGTACACAGGCCAGTTTTTACACCAGACTTTATAAACTATTGACTTCTTAATTTTTTATATTTAACCCTTCAACTGTTGTAACTGATTCTACCCATACAACCAGTGCATTCAAGAGTGTTTCAATAAGCTTATAGTTTCCAACACAATGGAACTAGAATAAATTTGTGTACACTTAACTAACCAGTGCAGACCAATATCAACAGGCACATCAGTGCCATTTGATCATAGTCTATTCAGTCAGTACTTATTTAGAAATTTTTCCCGTAAATGATGAATATGATTTTGTCCATATTGTAAGATGGACAAGTCCATTTAAGAAATCGACTGTGGTAAGGGTTAAATCCTATAAACTGTCAAAAGATAGAACATGAAGTTTATTTTTAGAATTGAGAATTTCGCTCCTCATCCATAACATGATTATACATTATTGCATAGAGCGTGTCTGTTTTGCAAAGCCAGCAGAGTAAGGGTGGAATATAGTGATAATTGATATATTAATTATTAATTAATTTAAATTATTATTGTTATTAGGTAATTATTAGGGTAATACCATCAGGCTAACTGAACTGCCAGGATGTCACAATAACACATTTTTTTCTTTATTGATAAATTGTTTTACATTGAAAAATTAACATTTACTTTTGAATAATGCCGGACATTGTTTTAAAATATGTTAAATATAATATCAATGATTTTAAATGGTAGATAACTTTAGCTTGTGCAATCTTTGAATTAAATTTTCAGCTTTAAAAGATTTTCTTCAATTTCTGATAACATCTTAATATAAATTAATATGTTTTTATGGTAATTGGTTGCTAGAAGATCTATTTTGATAAAAATCTTATGTGAAATTTATTAATATGTCTTCCATACTCACCTACTAATTACCGGTATGCTAATTTGTAATAAGATTTAAGTTGCCAACAGTATAGAGCCTGGTCAAACTGCACTGGTGTTTGGCCTGACCTGGCTCTTAACTGTTTTCGTCCACCCAGAGTTAATCAAGTAATGAGATCATTAAAGTTGTAACGTTGTGAATACATGTTTTAGATAAGTGTTCAAATCTGTTGAAAGACATATTGATAACATAGGCTTGTTTTTTGTTTTCATGTTTAATAAACATTAAAGACTAAGTTTTATTATAAAAGCTTAGTATTATATTACAGAACCTGGAACAGCTTTGTAAATGCTATTAGTTTAATAAATGCCTACAGAACTACATACATGGAAATCAATGCTAATGGAGATTTTAAAGGAACTCCACTGAGGTTTATAAGCCTAAAAACATAAAATTTTAATTTTTCACATAGATAAACATGAGCACTTGAATCAGAATATTAATACAAAATAACCAAGAAATATAGAAGAAATTCATTGAAAATCATATGTTTGTGCTATTCTCAGTCTGATTTGAGTGAAAAGCGTTTAAACGCTTTTCAATTTTGGGTCATTTTTCACTATTATAATAATTATTCTAGAAAAACGGAGCAAGCTAATGATCTGAAATTTTGCACATAAGTTATTAGTATAGATCTACATCAAATGGAGTAATAATCTCAAAAAATCATTTCCAGTCCCGTCATGTCAAAAAACCTCAGTGGAGTCCCTTTAAATAAATGTAAATGATCAGAACATATTTTGAATGTAAAACGATTGATACAGATTTTGAATGTAAAATGATTTGTACAGATTTTGAGACAGGGTATGTTTTTCTTATAATGGAGAAAGATAGCTTTTATCATTTCATATTTAAATTTAATGTTGTTCTTCTTAATGCTAACAATGTATTTGATGTAAACATTATGTATTTATTATTTTTTCAGGTGGGACCGACTATGTGATAGCTACAACCAAAATAATCAATGGCAGTTCATTACTTGATAAACTTACATATAATGTTGAACCTGTGAAACTGAATCCTTTCATGTGATATCACAATACAATCAAATTATGTCCTACAATACATCTGTATAGATAACTTAAATAAGATTAATTGGGTCCAGTATGAAGTATGCTACAAAGTTACATTGTTGAATGAGGGTAAGTTCAATTCTGACTTGCTGAACAAGTTGAATAAAATTATATTATGCAAGCCTCTGGCGAGTTCAATAAATTTAGTAATGAATCTACACAAATATAATATTCTATTTATCACATATCCAAAATAAAGACTGTTTCAAGTGAAAAATAATCATTTCTCATTGACACGCCTATGGTGTATCGCTAACATTTAGCATGTTACTGAGTTTTTATAACGGAAATGACATCACATCAAAATTCTGCACTGCAGTGCACTACCATTTTTACGGAGTGGCAAAAGCGGCATGGATATGAAATAAAAAAATTGTTTTGTCAGGACTTGTGGACCACTGATGAGGATGATGGAACATTTACAGAGTGAAAATTCGACTGCTTGCTCATTGTCATGTACATTTACAAGTGAATAGATTGGTGTTTCCTTTAAAAAGGAAAAAAAAGGAATTGATCAGAAATCCACCAAGCCAGGGGTTTTAATATAATATTTATCTTCTTTTTGCTTTTGCTGAGATTGTGTCCAATAACCTGGGTTCCAGTCTCTCGATTTTTAATATGTGCTTCTGTACAGCATATCATCAAAAACTGTGATGTGCTCACCAACGAGTACGAAATAGCTTATGCAATATGAATAAGTAAAAAATATCAATGCCAGAATCCCAGGGTAGGTGTCTGACACCGGTTTGAGTATATATTGAGCCAAGTTTCAATGAAATTATTAACTAATTTACTTCTACCACCTGAATCTGCCATAAAAAATTGTCAATTTCTCCCTTTGATAAATATGTATATTTATTGACTTTTGTTTTGCTTTAATGTGCAATATGTTATGTATATAAAAGATAGATATGAATGATTATTACCAAAATAAATATAAAAAAATATTTCTGAATGTAATGTTTGTTTTCCTTATACAATATCCATGATGTTTAATTTATTATACACATGATTGAAATTCCATGAAATTATATTGAAAGTTTTGCTGCTTTGGAGTTAAGCAATGAGTGCTTATTACTAGTATATCTTTTTAGACCCAACTGTTTGGTAATTTCTATCGGTTTATTTTGTTGGCTTAAAGTCACAAACTGTGTAATGGTCAGATGGTGACTTTCCAGCAGATTTCAGGCATTATTTGAATAAGTGTGCCACTCAAGTAGAACCAATGTTCGCTTGTTGGATAGAAGTTTATGTAGACATATTTGTGCTGAAAAATTGTTTAATGTATGTTTGCATTGAAAACATGTAAAAAGAAATTGACAATAAAAAATTGTAAATATTGTGTCACAGAAACAGCATTTACTTGCCAACATTTGTACTGATTTTATAGTTTGAAAATTATAGCAATACCTGGTTTATTATAGGTAAAGCACAGTAGGTTTAAATAAGACAGTCAGATGCTTTGATTATTTGATCAGCTGGATTGAATTTTAAGTTGCCTTTAAGGATCATATAGTGACTATCAATAATTCCTCGTAGAACACTGGCACCCTCTTGGACAAAACATTCTGGTAAAAACTGGAAACCCTAGTAGAAACATTCATATTCTATTTTTATAGCTGGATACCTTCATCTCACCATAAATTTCAATGCCCTCAGCGACAGGATATGAATTTACTACATAGTGTAGGGAGCAACTTTGACCAAACTGCCTCAATCTGTACCACATGCAATATGATCTTAACATGCCTTTGTTTTAAATAACTTGTACAGGTCATTCTGAAATATTTAAAGATTTATCCTATATAACTGCTTTGTAAAAAACTTCATTTAAAAACTAGAGGATGCTTTTGTAAAAAAGCGCATGTCTCCCCCACTGCTGAGAATAACTGTGAATGGAAACAGGAATGGAAATGGAGATAAGATAATGTAAATACCCGGTAGTCACTTCAATGAAGGCTGTCTATGGATGGTTTCTATTGTTAAGGTTGTATGAGAAGATGCTTCCTAAACTGTTTGTTTTTAACCAGGTATTCAATTTTGAAAATCCTGGTTATTCAATCAGCGTATGGCAGACGGGCGTCAAACGGAATTGCACTTGATGGTCATATCATATATAGTTTCACAAACGAAATTAAAGGAAATTGTGTCTGCTCCATAACTCTTCAACCCTTTGAAGGATTTTGATGATACTTGAAACAAACGTTCATATTGTCAGATTTTTTACACTATTGAAAGACAACTCAAATTTCAATGTATGTCAAATCATGATAACTGTAGTGTGTTGGGATGACTCCACTCGTTTTCACAATCAAGCCTCTCTGGTAGATATGGTCAATAAGTGTGTTGTGTGCTGTAGTAGCCTTGTTTATTATTTGTTTAAAGCGATGTCGTAACATAGTGTGGGTCAATGGATGTTCTAAATATTGAATGAGGTCAATGTTGAAGTCTCCTAGAACTATGCAGTTTTCTGTTGGTGAATTTTCCAAGACAAGGGTAAGCTTTTGAAGGAACAAGTTAATCGGCAATGACGGAGGTTTATATACAGAGTAGACAGACAGTTGTTTAGCTAAAAGTTTTACAGCAACACACTCGATTCTACATGCATCCGTGGGTATTCGTTCATAAGCAAAGTCTGGATGAATGAAGAGGGCTACACCACCTTTAACAGTTGACTGATTAGTGTCCAATGTATTCAGATGATTATTATTATAATGTCGACACTGTAATTCTACATTATAGGTCTGGAGGGGATTTCTGAATGTAGAATTCTGGTTCATCCAGGTTTCTTGCAGGGCAATGATATCCATATGTTGAAGGAACAGATTGGAGGTAAATTCTTGAAGATGTGGTAGTAAGCCTTCGCAGTTGTGACTTGCAATATACATATGGTTGGTATGATCAAAACCTTGATCTGGTTCAAGAGAATTCCATCCTGGTAATGTGGTAGCCTCTGGCATATGAGACAATTTGTTTTGTATTGATGGGTCACTGATATATCAATAATAGTTAAATGTCCTCACTGATAAGAACTCTAGTTATCATCCGGAAATGAGAAAATGACCAATGGTCACTGTGACCTTAACCTTTGACCTACTGACCCCATAAACAAGAGGGATCATCTGCTCAATAAGACCAATCATCCTATGAAGTTTGAGGGTTGTAGGTCTAAAGGAACTCTAGTTATCATCCGGAAAGGAGAAATTAACCAACGGTCGCTGTGACCTTGACCTTTGACCTACTGACCATTAAAACAATAGGGATCATTTGATTAATAAGACCAATCATCCTATGAAGTTTGAGGGTTGTAGGTCAAAAGGAACTCTAGTTATCATCCGGAAATGAGAAATTGACCAACGGTCACTGTGACCTTGACCTTTGACCTACTGACCCCAAAAACAATAGGGATCATCTGCTCTATAAGACCAATCATCCTATGAAGTTTGAGGGCTGTAGGTCAAAAGGAACTCTAGTTATCATCCGGAAACGAGAAATTGACCAACGGTCAGTGTGACCTTGACCTTTGACCTACTGACCCCAAAAACAGTAGGGATCATCAGCTCTGTAAGACCAATCATCCTATGAAGTTTGAGAGCTGTAGGTCAAAAGGAACTCTAGTTATCGTCCGGAAACGAAGAATGGACGGACGGACGGACAGGGCAAAAACAATATGTCTCCCCCCGAGGTGGGGGAGACATAATTATTGTTCCTTTTAAGTTTTATTTTGCAATACACCAAATCATTGATGTAAATTTAAGTTTTTAAAATAGAAAAAAAAATTTAGATCTTAGTCCAATAACCCTTGTACAAGTCAATGATTAAACATGGAGTGTCCATTGGTTGACAAAAAGAACAAACACTCCTATTTAAAGGCAACTTTTTATTACCTCCTTCCAACAAAGAAATATACATTACAACAAGAAAAGTATAGTTCTGGCCACTGACCTTGCTATTCTTAAAGGATAAAACAGTATCACAGAAAATGACACAAATATTCAGATTTCATGTATGCACCTGCAAAAGTATATGTTAGCCTTACAAGCAAGGGCCACAACTCTTACTAAATGTAAACTTGATTTGAGGTAATTGTTCTTTAATATTCGTTATAACATAAGATACACAAGTTTAAATGATGATTTGATAAAAATATATTAAGACATGAAAATATGACTAAAAGACATTTGATGAAAGAACAACACTTAAATAATTACAACATAGAAATATGTATTTTTTCCGCGGTAAATTTGTGTAAATGCTCATTAAAACAACTATACACAGGTGAATATTACGCAGATTATATAATTTAACATTCACAAGCTTTCAAATAAAACATTTTTTCGAAAGATCTGTTTTTTATAATACAAAATTCATGTTCATGAATAGATAGAGATTATTTGAGTTTTTTCTATAAATTCAAGATATATTTTCATTGAGTGGTAGGAAAATAAATATTTCATGTTGGCGGTAGCCTAGAGTGAAATATGATAACTTTTATACCACAAGATGAAAATAAATCTTGACTTTCCTGTATATATAAATATACATTTTTCTCTCTTATGACATTACAATTTCAAAGACTTTCCCTCGAATTTTGTGTATTAGATGAATTGAGAAGGAAGTAATCCAACATCAGTGAAAATATGGAAAATAAGTTTAACTGCAGTGAAAATTAAATTTTTACCTTGAAAATACAGAAAATGAAAGTAAGCATTTTATTTCATCAATATTTCATTCATAAGTATAAAATAAATTTTAGTGTTGAAGTACATGTATTAACTGATTTATGAGACAAAACTCTTTCAAAAATTATTAATGATTTATAATAAGACAAAACCTGAAAGTCAATATACTAATATCGCCAATCAAAGACGTTTAAAAAAAAGTTTTGGTCTAAAATATAGCTTTGTCTATCAACCTAATAACAATAACTGCTGAAGATATAGACTAAGAAGATTAATGAAATGCCAAACTCTTAAATTTGTAATTATCTTGATAATTTTCTCTATTTTTAATCAATTCAGGGGCAATTACTCCTGAAATACTTCATAAAACAACAATTATACACATGCTGTGCTTCTATATAACAGTGAATTCATTTATTTACATCTACTTCGTCAAAATTTACAAACATTGAAAGTTAATGCATCAGCCACACGTTCTCGAGTGTCAGACCAAAACCAATTCAGTGGGGATAATTTCAATTTTCATGATATCATTTTCGAATACATTAAGTGTAATAATAAACATACAAAGACATGCTTAATGGCATGCTCCCTATGTGATGAAAATAAGTTTAGATCTTGTTTCCTGTTTAGAAGAAAGTGACTTCCTCCAGTAATTCTTTCAAGACTTGGTCCAATGATAAACCTTTACCTGATAAATGAATGTAATGATTTTACCCTGCTGCGAATTTGGAAAAGTCTTTTCAAATTTTAAGGGATTCCAATATCAAGATTCAAAAAAGTTCAGATACAAACAGTGTAGAGTATGGTCAATGGTGTATAGTAATATATCCACAGGCTGACTTGGCTCTATACTTGAAAGGTTAATATTTCACTTTTAGCTGGTTAAAGGTTTTAAATAGTTCTTTCACACAAAATTAAGAAGTTTAGGGTGACTAGGCAAGATAAAAGATTGAAGGCAGATCAATTGTCAGACTTCTCTTTTATCACAGTCCTTTTAAGTCTTAAAATAGTAACACCAGTCTGTCTGTTAATGACAAGATTAACTTGGACGTAAAATATCCACATCATAACTTAGCAGCTGATGACAGAATCCAAGTCTGAAATAAGATAAGTAATAATTAGAAATAATTATTTTCTTTCATTATACTTTTATGAAATATAAATGGACTGTGTTTTCCTGTTATGGTAGAGTTTTTACGTCACACCAACACAGTATTGGTCATATGGCGACTTTCCAGTTTTACTGGAAAGACCTCAGATGCTCCTCTGTACAAAATTTCAGGCACAAACGGATACCTGAGTAGAACCACCAATGTTCTGTAAGATAGGGACTGTGTGTGTAACTGTGTACATATCAGTAGTACTCTGACTGTAGAAAAAGTCCTTTAACTTAACTGGTGGTAGAGGTCTGTTCAATTTGTTTTCTTGTTTATTTTGTCCGGTTTTATGTTGCATCGACACTTATGGCAACTTACCAGCTTTACTGGTGGAGGAAAGCCACACATTATTTGAGACATTAGCAGGCACCTAAGTAAAACCACCACCGACATTCTACTGGCTATCTGGAAAACTTCAACACATGAAAGGTCTATTTGTATCACATTTGAACTCAAAAAGTATAAAATTATAAAGTATATTGTCAAAAAAAAAACCCAACAAGATTTTGTCCAATAAGGATTTTGTTATTTATTTGATATGAAATAAGACAAGTACCTGTCCAGCTGTATACAGCGAGGTAGAATCTGCCAGCAGAACTCTAGCTCCAATCACTGTATCATTCTTACATTGTATACATTGTAAATATTGTATACAACATCCTAATGTCTCGTCATATACACTGTTCAACAATAATCCTGCAAATTATAAATGTATACAGTCAATTTTGTTAGTAAAGACTAGCATTTGGGAATAAGAATTTTTAATGATGTTGTCTGTTTCAGCAGAACTTGTGATCATCAAAATGGTTTGTTTTGTAAATTGAAACTTAAGTATTGTAAGCTAGCTGGGTAGCTTCCTCACAAATAATCTAAAGTCTGCAACAGTATTGAAACCCTATGCGTTAAGTGGTAAGCGCTTTGATGTCAATGACCTTTACCACTTGGCAACGGATGCCCCTTCAGTTGTGTTCAATCTTCTCTGTGTTCAATCTTCAACAATAAAGGTATTTGAAAAATCCTTTTCATTCAAAGAACCATTTAAAATTCAAATGCAATGTTACTTTTTTATAATTAATTAGACAAGCAAGTACACGTTAATTACCTTTGTTATTTGTTTCAGATTCAACTGTTTGTAATTGGCAATCCTTGGTCTTCATGTTGGGAAATTATATCAACTCTGTGTTCTTCTTGAAAACACAGGTCAAGAATTCTGGATGTTTTTTCTGCTTCTCATATTGACCTAGTGGTAACAACTGTTTACCACATTTTATACATGATAAACACTGGTTTTTGGCCTGAAAGATAGGAAATGAAGCATAAAATTAATAGCAATAGAAAAACTGTTATAAAACATTATTTTAACAAATATAAGTTTGTTTGGCTTTTTTTTTAAATACACATGTATTCTTCTTCTTCTGCAGGAAGAGGAGGGAAAAGGAAAATATCTCGTTAAGCACTACTAACTTCTTTTGGGTCCTTTTTACCATCTTACATTGCAGAAGACCCTAGACAGACCTCTGTGCTTTAATGGTTTATTTAAGCACCAGCCAGTAATACAGTCAACTCCGCTTATAACGAACTCAATTGGACATTTAAATATCGTTCGTTATATCCGAAGTTTGCTAAAAGTGAAGTAGCAACAATTTGCTGACTTGTTTGATGGAAAAAATTGCCGTGAAAAAGGCATACCTGCCACTGGTTACTGGTATAATCCGTAATTTATGGCAGCGGTAATTTAACGCAGGTCATTTTATTGAACAATATATTGTGTACATGGTACATGTATTTAGACAGGTAGTACTTGTTTATAAAGTGTTTACCATTTGTATTCTCTTACTATTTGTTTGTTATTGTTTGGTTAATATTGCAAACAAAAATCGGTTATTTGGTAAATATCGGGTATTTACAGCAATTTATTAACTGAGGGTGCGAAATACAAATTAGGAAATTATGTTATGACAACATTTTAACAAATCGTTATTCTTACTTGTGCAATCACTCGATTGAATAATTATCAAATAGTGGTATTCATGTACAGATCTTTATCGAGAGCATCCCGATATTTCAATTATAACAGTTTGTTTTAACTGAGGAAATTTACAAGTTTTTTGCCGTTTGGGACTTGAAAAAATGGTTCGCTATAGCCGAAAATTCGTTTTAAGCAAGTACATATTAAGCGATGTGATTTAATATAAAATAAAGAAGGAACCGGCCGGGGATGTCAGATTTATTTCGCTATTAAAGATTCGTTATAAGCGAGTTCGTTATAAGTGGAGTCGACTGTAGTAGAGAAAGAAGACCTTCAGCATGCTAGTTGAAAATGGAATTCTTCACACGAAAAACTTTACCTGGCAAGATTCTTGGCAAGTGACAATCTCAATAACTCCTACCCTCTTCTACATACTTTCTACATACTACTTGACATGTACTGTATAAGTGGTAAAGTTAGCAAGATGGAAATATTGGCGAATTTTGCAAATTGATGAAAATCGCTATAATTTACTCTAGCATCAATATCAACCAACCTGTCATTAAATGCTACACTTGCACACGATTTTGCTAATATTTCCTCAAGCGCATATTCTTTAATTTTTTTTATTCACTAGCTTTTCGACACGCAGAAATATATCCACTTATAAAGTTAATCATTAAGTCAAAGTAAATTAATTTACTATTATATCTTCCTGCAATCAGAATTTTACCTTATTTTTTTTTCATCAGTGTTTTCATTATCATCGTTTGTGACACCTTTTCTTGACCGCTTTTTGACCACTCTTGAAATTTACTTGTTGATTTACGTTTCCTTCCACCACGTCTTCGTGTATTGAGAAACTCCTCGTCTGAATTCACATCATTACCTAAATAAAGTAAAAGATTGCTAATTATTTTGTAACAATAACAGGAGAACAATGTGAATGAAGACCATCAGGTTAGCTAATGTCTTTTTGGAAAATTTCACATTTTATATCAATTATGCTACTTTGTATAAGTGTGTTTTAACTGACTTTCACAGCTCAGAACAGTTCACTATTTATGGGAGAAGATATGTAAGAGGCCGGATAGCTCAGTCGGTAAAGCAGCAGAATGGGATGCCGAGGGTCCCTGTAAGGTTGCACAATTTTCTCTCTTTGCAGTGGTTTTTCTCACATAATTGGGAAGAGGCATCATGCTCTTGATTTTGGGGAAAATTATCACTTAAAATTGTTAATTTTTGAAGTAAAAAGGCTGGTGTTAGTGGAGATTTTTGGGAAAATGTATGATATAAAAAAAACTTCCATTGAGAAAAGGCTTTGTATATGCTTCTGTTATAAAGTTGAAAAATCACTGCCCTATAACATGTATAACATGCCTTTACAAAATAAATTGTACTGAAAAACTTACTAAGAATTTTATGTTTTTAGGCCTTTGGAACTGAGAGGAGTTTCTTTAAGAACACATTACATTGGTAGTTTGAACTTTTTTTATAACTGTAATGTATATGTTCGGTAGTATTGATTCTACACAGCTTACTTTAAAAGATAAAAGAAAGTTAAACATTTAGTAGATTATGAAATTTAGTGATGTAAGACTGTATATGATAACAATATAATCACCTGAAGCCGATTCCCCATCTAATAATTCCTCCCCAACATTCTTCTTATCTTTTGCTTCTTGTAGAACATCATCTGACTTCTTTCTACCCTGTTGAACTTTATCTACCACTGACATATCTACCTTTCCTCTTGTTGTAGGCTTAGTCCTTCTTCCTTCTTTACTTTCTTCTTTAAAATCATCAGCATTGTCTTTATCATTATTTACTTCATCGATATTAATATCTCCATCTTTTGATGTTCCCTTACAGTCCTCGATCTCAGATTTTAGTGTTTTAGTAGAAAGTGAATTCCTTTTCTTGAAAATTGGTTTCTTCTTCATGCTATGTTCTTTATCTAATTCAGCAAGGTTATTTGTTTTATCTACACAGTCAGGAGCTGGTCCATCTGTCTGGCCATCTTCAAAGAGTACAGGTGATGTACATGTAGGCTGTACCTGTCTAGTGGTTGATGTAGTTTGAGGATTGTGTGAAGTTTTTGACATATTCTGGGGAAGATTACCTTGTTCTTCTTTCACAGAATCAACAGTTTCTGTTTTGATTTCCTAAAAACAGTAACAATATCTTAACAAAACTTTACATGTTTTCCTTTTGATAAATCCTCTTACACACAGAATAAAAATATTATTAAACAGTCTACAAGGGTATAACTCTGCTGTTAACAAGAGCACCACAAAAGTGGGGCAATATGTACATCTGTGTTTTTAAATTTTATGCAAGTATAAATGTTTATTGACAGATAGGAATGGCGATATATAAAAGGAGCCCTGTCTCCACTACAACAATCTATACATCTATTTCTAGGCCTAACACTTTCATTAATTTCATTGGGTTTTAGAACATATAGCAAACTTTTGTCTACAACAGGAGGAACACAAAAGCTGAGTAGAACCATCAATCTTGCATTGCTTAAAGAGTCATGATTAGTTAATATTGTAAGAGTCAAAAACAACACCACAATCTTGTTATCCTCAGTATTTTTCATAATCAGTCAATTATACTTGATAGAGATAAGTGTAAGTAAATCATTGCAACAAATCTAAACATAATATGATAATGTGATATTTGATCTGCAGCTCTTAATTTCAGTTTGTTTGATCTTAATATTTCTGGAATTCATTCATGTGATTAATTAAAAACCTGTTCAGTTTGTCTCTGAGGTGTTACAGCTGCCACTGGAACTTTAGCTGGGGTTTTTGGAACCTGGCAAAATTTTAGGAACTTGTTCTGAGGTTCTGGATCTCCTGTAGAGGAATCAGGCACCACCACTTCCTGTTCTACCTTGACTGGTTTTTTATCCTGCTTTGTTTTGACTGTATCTTGTGTATTAACTAGATTGTCATCAGTTTTCTCTGGAAATAACATCAGTACATCAGCAAAGGTCAACAAATACCTCATGTCAGTCCATTTAAATAAGACATTGAAGATATCATCATTTCTTATCACTCTTAAGTATAAGGTATTTTACAATTAGTGTTTGAATTTTCACTTTTTGGCACTTGTTTTAGCTTTGAAAAATAGGTCACATACGCCCCTCAATAACATAACAAAGACTTCAAATTTATCTTAAAAGAAAACACACAATATGCACACATCTACGGCGGCACAAAGGTGACATGTGTGTGTTCTTATTTATCTCGTGGTAACGAGATACTATGTCGTGGCCACAAGATACTAAGTCGTGGCAACGAGATAGCTAAGTCGTGGCCACGAGATAGTATGTCGTGGCCACAAATTACTAAGTCGTCGCCATGAGATAGGTAAGTCGTGGCCACGAGATACTATGTTGTGGCCACAAGTTACAAAGTCGTGGCCACGAGATAGCTAACTCGTGGTCACGAGATACTATGTCCTGGCTACGAGTTACTACGTCGTGGCCACGAGATAGCTAAGTCTTGGTCACGAGATAAATAACCAATCAGATTACACCATTTATGTGAAATTCCCTAACTAACTAGTACAAAGATACCCCTACCTCACCAGCCTGTAAAAGTTCCATTTATACAACTTATTGACTTGTCAATAATTTTACATTAAGCGTCACTGTGACCCAAGCTGATTTTTGACCCAATGACCTCGAAAGTATTAGATGTCATCTACTGATCAGGTGCAATGATCTCTTTGGGTTATATAAACCATGGCTTATCCCATCTTAATTATTCATCAGACAAGGATTTTACCTTATAGGCTATCTACTGTCCATGGGCAATGTCCCTTACAAATGAAATAAACCAGGACTTCATTCTCATGTTACCGTATAAACAAGGCTTACAGGCCGTAGTACGTACAGACTGACCAATTCTATCACAAAATTGTCCCAACAAAGAGCTATAGTCAAAATTAATGTCAGATGGGTCTTGCAAGGTGACTTTTTAATATGATCCTAACGACAAGTTCAAAGTGAATATCTTCAGTATTTTCAAAGATTAATGTTGCATGTAAAAGTAAGTTGTTAAGTTTAAAAAATTCATAATATAATAATATAGTGTATTCTGATTGGTTAATTATCTTGTGGCCACGACTTAGCTATCTCGTTCCCACGACTTAGTAACTCTTGGCAAGGACATAGTATCTCGTGGCCATGCCTTAGCTATCTCGTAGCCACGACTTAGTAACTCGTGGCCAGGACATAGTATCTCGTGGCCACGACTTAGTAACTGGTGGCCACGACATAGTATCTCGTGGCCACGACTTAGCTATCTCGTGGCCACGACTACCTTACTCGTGGCAATGACTTAGTAACTCGTGGCCACGACATAGTATCTCGTGGCCACAACTTAGCTATCTCGTGGCCACGACTTAGTAACTCAAGGACACGACATAGCTATCTCGTGGCCACGACTTAGCAAATCGTGGCCATGACATATTATCTCTTGGCCACGAGATAAATAAAAACAAACACATATCACCTTTGTGCCACCGTACACATCCATAAAATTAAAGCCTAGTTTAGACATTAATTTATTTTTATTCCAACACCATATTCAAATTTACTATCCAACTAAAGTGGACAGAAAAGACAATAGTTTTATATATTGCAATATTAGAACCTATATAAAGGAGTAAAATTCATTTGCTACAATCATGTAATAACAGACAAAAAGGTAAAAACAAATTTTCACAGGAGGCTGGAGAATACAGATCCAAATGCAAATTTGCCTGTAACAGGTAGATAAATCTTTGAAGAAAACAGTGGATTATTACCAAAACTAAACATAGGTATTGATGGTATATACATGCAAGCAAAATATGTCTAAAGTCACACCTACAGTCTTAAAGTACTCATAATAACACAAAATAAGATATCTTGAGTGTACATATTACATATAAAAAATCAAATTACATGTAATTACCTGCTTCAATTTTCTTTTCCGTGTTAGGTTTAGATTTTCCTTTTTTGTTTGGTTCAATAAAGAATGCCCTCTCATTTGTCTCCCCTTTATTTACAACAACATAGTAGGCCTGATTTCGTGGAGCTTGATTTGAACTAACAAATTTCTTCAGTTGTTCTTCTGCACTAAGTGTGCTCGACCCAAGAGTGAACACTATATCTGCTTTCTTTTCTTCTTTAGACACATTTTCTGATTTTATACCATCTGTGGAATTTGTTCTGTCCAGCTGATTACCTCCTCTGAAATCAGATTTTAGACTGGTTCCCGGAATAGGGGCAGACTGTGGCAAGTTGGTTCCCTGCACAGGAAGTTGAGGCATTGTCAGTAAAATAGTTTGATGCTGATTGGTTCCAGGCATGTTCAACACCACTTGTTGTTGACCTGTTGCTTGTGTTAAGGGTACAATCGGAGGAACCATTGATGGCATCTGGGCGGGCATCTGCTGATTACCTAAATCACATAAAACAGCAAATAATAAGATTAATGTTTCTTTAAATGTTCAACAAAAATCTGAATATTCTGAAAATATCTTGTGTATATACATGTACTAGAAGGTTTCAGAAGCATTAACTACTAAATAACATTTTTATGCAAAATTTCCTTGTATCTAGAGAAACAGACAAACTTAAAAAGAACTTTGATTTAAACTTTAAAGGAACTCCACTGAGGTCCAAAACTCTAAAGACATAAAATTTAAATTTCTTACATAGATCAGCTGAGGCACATAAAACAGAAAGATATGCAAAAGGTAATTTACTAATATATAAATTGAAAAGCACATTTTTGTGCTATTCTTAGCCTGATTTGAGTCATTTTTCACAATTAGAATAAATACATTGAGGAACAAAACAACATAGTAAGCAAACAATCTGAAATTTGCACACACGTTATTGGGTAAGACCTACATCAAATGGAACATTAATCACGAAAACAAATATTTTCAGTCTTGTCACGTCAAAAAACCAAAGTAGAGTTCCTTTAAATTTTTAAAGATAAACAATTACTATTATTTTTAATGGGAATCAAATAATGTAAACTAATTTTTGTCATTTTCAATAATTCAAGTTCATGATATAATAAATTCAATACTTTACTTCTGATCATTTACCTCCATGTTTGTTTGGTTCTATAAGAAATGTTTGTTCACTCGACGTCCCTTGGTTTACAATAATGTAATATGGCTGATCTTTTGGTCCTGTCCCTGAATTAATCACATTCAGAATCTGCTGCTGTACATTAAGGGAGGTTACTCCTGTAAGTACTTGTTGCTGTATCGTAGGGGAAGTAACTCCAGGAAACACTTGTTGGTGTACTGTAATGGAGGTAACTCCAGGAAACACTGGAGCAACTGGGCTAGATATTGATCTTCTCTTGCTTGAGGTTTCAGGAGTTCTAAATAGATTTTGCAAATCTGGAGACTGACTCAATGGTGGACTTCTGTAATTAAAATAAACAATTTATAATAAAATAACTAAACAAATAATAATAAAGTAACGTAACAAACTTAAAAAGCTGTGTAATATTCAAAAAAATACTTTCAAAGGCTGTATTAACAAGTGATTAAAAGTATGAAAATCTATTTTCAGCACTAGTGACCTTGACCTAAGTGTCCACTTGCTCCATGGGAAATTTAGGTTGAAGGAATCTGTTAAATGAATCTACCAACAAATATTAAAAGAAATCGGTCAATAAACGAGATTTTTATGAGCAGAAATTTAAAAATCTATTTTTAGCATGAATGACCTTGACCTCAGTGACCCTCTACTACACCTTAAGAAAGAGACTACCAAATTGTATTGCATATTCAAGCAGTCTGGCCAAACTATATATAACTAAAAGCTCAATCTCAGCCTGGTGATTATGAAATTTCAACAGAATTGTTAGATCCTTTCATGTGAGGAAGCAATCTAGCTAGCTTACAGAAGATCTTAGACTTAGATTCTATTCATGTATCCAACTTTGCCTGAAATTATGAATGGAGAAGCACCTAAGGTCTTCCGTAGTAAGTCTTAAACTACAACAAAGATAACAAAATACTTACGTGAAATAAGGTGAAGCCTGTATGGTATTATTTAAGTATGAATTATCTAGCGAATGTCTCTTATAAACAGAATCTCTTCTGTCGTCACATGGTGTACTGGGAATAAATGATGTGTCTGGACTGTAAATAATCAAGTAAATCGTTTTAACAATAAGATATGTTAAGACATTATGTACATCTATAACATTTACAATTATAAATATCGTCTCCTTGGTGAAGTAAGGGGTTAGATCCTTCTAAATCTAATATATGTCGTAGTTAACCAGTGTAACATAGTGGCACTTATAGTTAATTAATTATACATGTTTTGATTATCTTATTTGATTTATCAACTTTTAATTAGTTTTATTTGCAAACTTCATTACTCAATTATATGTCGATATTATATACATTTCTTTGGAATGTTGTCTCATAAAATTTGACAGCTTAACTACATATACATTACTGGCAGTGAAACAAAACCGTGTTATTTGCCTACCAGCTGACAGATGTTGTTTACTTCGATTATGATATTTTAATATTAAAGTACAGTTCGTCAAATTAGACGTTAAAATGACAATTAAATATAAACCATTTTAATTGTTGTGATGAGTGTTTATCAATATAACATTTGACCAAAAGTCAAATTTGAATATGTAAACGTGCTTTTGATTGGTTATAGGGCGTAACAAAAGTTTGTTACACTAAAAGTGATTGGCTACTTTGGTATGTCATTTAGCTGTCATAAGCACGTGCAAAGTCTTTTATAAAAACATTGCATTGTTTTAACAGTGTTGAGGATTATGGGGCCTCCGTGGCCGAGTGGTTAACAGTGTTGAGTCTCTTGTAGTTTTGTTCTTGAATTACTTAAGTTATGTTAAGGACATTAATTGAATAAATCACTATACGATCGTTTTCGTTTGTTAATTATTTTAAGAATAACGTTACACCAGTCATTGCACTAAGGTGACAAATCATGTGACGTTACCCAACTAAATATCTTAAATGGACTTGTCCATCTTTCAACCTGGACAAAACTATTCATCTTCTTTTAGGAAAAAATAAATCAAAATAAGTTTTTATCAAATGGCAAACAATGCATACAATCATCTGACGGCAGCCGATCTTGGTCGCATGCAGATAAATACAGATATATAATCATAACAAAACTTAATATTAAACAAAATAAACCGATAAAAATATATAAAATATAACCATTTCATATCAATATAAAACTTGAATTAAATTAGTAAATTAACATTCTTTGAAAACTATTGACTAATGCGTCAAGAGTAAACATTTTTTTCCCTAATTTTGTATTTTGTTGACAAATAAGATACAGACATTTTACCAAATGAACTTTTTGGTTAGATAAAAATTCAAAAACAACTTTTTCAATAAAGGTTAAATTTATTCAATATTCTGGTATATACATAAACTTACCTCACTTTGGGCATTTCTTTGATCATTTTCTCAGTAAAGTTTGACATGGACGTGAGAAAGTCAGAGAACACATCAAATGTTTGTACCTTTGATCTTACCCATCTTGACAAACCTATTAATACACATAAAACATACAATGGAACTATATAATAATGATTAAGAATTATTTTCCCTTATCTTTGAATACTAGACATAGTAAAATTAAATTTGTTTCTTCCCATTCTTCTAAATAATGGAGTCAATAATAAGTTTAACATGCTCAATGATGTTTCAGACCAGGGAAAGCATTTCTATTTAGAATAAAGAAGGCAATAATTGGACTTTGAAAATTGTCGGGACTGGACATCAATCCTTAAAGAGGAAAATTGTTTGAACATGACAATATGCCAGATTACAGAGTATATGGATTAGGAAGTGTTTACTGTACTTACTCTTGCAATATTTTTCTGTTCTTTTAACAAATCTATCATCAACAATGATCAAGGCTCCCCAGTCTTTTCTGTAAGATAAACAAAACATTATTACATAACACAACTATAATTTTAATTTTAATTTTTTTGTGGAGAATCAAAGTATTCCTTTTATAAGTAAGATATGGGTCAATGAGAAAAATCAAATCAACATTTATTATTTCTAAAATTGAATAAACTTAAATGAACTTACCTGTGTCTTATACACCTTCCTAGAGCCTGGTTTAATGCCCTGAATGCCTGGATTTCATACCAGTCACCTCCACTTAGAAGTCCTCTATCAATCTTATGTTTGTCGTTGTACTCTCTTTTAAGCTTCACCTGGACATCTTTAAAGCTAGGATAAGGTATTCCAACCTATAAACAAATAAACATATACCAATACTAAAGTTAGGGTAAGGTATTCCAATCTTTCAATAGATAAACATATACACTGTACCTATATGGAAAGGTATTCCAACCTATAAACAGATAAATATATATCAATAATGATGAATGCCCCCAAAAGGTTTCTCAAACATGTAGGTATTATGAAAAGAAATGAGAATGAAAGTCACTAATTGCTTAATATTTTTCTTTGTATTATTGTACCTATAATATCTAATTGTGATAGCGTGAACCTTCAAAAGTGTGATCTTGACCTTTTAAAAAGGGAGGTGGTTCCTGGACACGACAGAATGTTGTCATGCAATAGACATTTGTGCCAAGTTATTTCAAAATCCCTAAATGCATGACAAAGTAACAGTCTGGACATGATTGTTGTGTAAGTGGGGAAACATGGACAAAAAGACTAACATGAGCCTTAGCCGCGACACATCGTCTTGATGTGGTAGACATTTGTGCCAAGTTATTCTAAAATCCTTCCATCCATGACAAAGTTACAGTCCGGACATGAATGTGTATCTTCAAACTCTTCGTAATTTGTCAAAATGGTGTTATGGTTCTTGTGCACCATACTTCCTCTTATGTGCTTGACGATTGTATGAAGTTGTATTGAATTCCAGCTAATAGTTATCAAGTTATGTGCCGAACAAGGAAAAGTAACAAAGGGCAATAACTCTGTAATTAGTCAAAATGGAGTTATGATTCTTGTGCACTGCACTTTCTCCCATTGTGCTTGATCATTGTGTGAAGTTGTATTGAATTCAAACCATTAGTCTTCAAGTTATGCTCCTGACAAAAAAGCAATGGAAATGTAACAAAGGGCAATAACTCTGTAATTACTTTTGATAGAGTTATGGTTCTTATGCACTGCACTTTCTCTTATTGTGCTTGACCATTGTATGAAGTTGTTTTCAATTCCCACCAGTATACTCTGGACCAGGAAAAGTAACAAAGGGCAATTACTCTGTAATCATTGAAGATGGAGTTATGGTTCTTGTACACAGCACTTCCTCTGAATGTGCTTGACCATTGTATGAAGTTGTATTGAACTCCAACTAGTCTTCAAGTTAGGTTCCTGACAAGGAAAATGCAATGTGACCGACTGACTGACCACCAAGTGACTCCTATATACCTCCCCAAACTTCGTTTCCGGGGTATAAATACTTAATTATATATAAATATAAAAGCTAGGATAAGGTGTTCCTTCCTATAAATTGATTATCATATACAAATATTGAAGCTAGGACAAGGTAAACCAACCTATATACAAATGCAAAAGAGGTTGAAATAGTGCTAGGACTGCCGCTTTACTGCTTACATCTTTCAAATTAAGTAAAATCAGGGCTGGTTTAGGCTGCTTGGTCCCATCCTCTTTTTGTCATTCCTATATATACAAGAAATATGAACCTAATTTTTGGTGACCAAAGATTACATAATACTATTTTGGAGTTAACGTTATTGCAGATAAGAATGGGAGACTTACTGTAATAACAGCTCTGGCATTGTCATCAGCAAAATCCATCCCCTCGCTAACTTTACCTCGGCATACAGCAAAGAATAGAGCGCCATCTATCTCCGAGTCATCATCATTACACTCAGCTATAATGTGTATCAAAAATATATTATAATATCTTCACTACTCTTGTTTTACAATACTGGACAGTATGTTTAACATTGTATTATTTTTGTGGCTATGAAAAACAGGTCTTATTCACCAATATAGTATTAGAGCTAAGTATGGACTGCTGAGTAAAATTCAATTTTCCTTCACTTAGTTCAAATGATACAGAGCAGACATGAAATTGCTAACAGACAGACAGATAGACAAACATTCTTTATGAGTTTACACTATAGTTTCTTCCTTGAACACTAAAAGCCCCATAAGCAACCACTTTCCAACCCATAAAAATTTTTCCCTCACAAATTTAAATACAGTCTGTAAGGAATAAATATGGACATTCATCCTTGATGTTCCTTGAATTAATCTTGATCTTTGTTGTTTTGTTTTTTTATTTTGTCTTCATATGAAATTTATGTATGCATAAGTCAATTTTTTCATGTTAAAATTGTAAATAAATGCACAACTAGGGATGATACTGATTACTCCTGTGTAGTTCCACTTAATTTTCCCCAGCGTTTTTTTAAATGAAGTGCGAACAAGTTTTTTTTTATTTATAGCTCTGGCGGCTATTTTGTGCAGTGGAGCGATAAACAACTAGGGATGATACTGATAATTCATGTGAAGTTTCACTGAAATCCCCCAGCGTTTTGGTGATGAAGCGCGGACAAGCTTCTTTTACTCGAAAATTGACCATTAGGGGGCTATAACTGTTCCAAAAAGAATCAAGCGGAAAATCAAGAGAGTATGTACAACTAGGCATGGTGACAAACAATCCTGTGAAGCTTCACTGAAATCCCCCATCGGCTTTGGTGATAAAGCGCGGACAAAGTTATCAGGCAGAAGGACGGAGAGAGCAATTACTATAAGCCATCCTTCGGGGGCATAAAAATTTTGCTCAGTAAAATTTTTGACACTTTTTCTAAGATTTGGTTCATACAATCAACATGAAGAATGGATGTATTTTTGTTGATCCTGTAGCCCATACCCAAAGATATATGAAAAAGGGGTGAATGGAGAATCTGTTAAACAAGAGCGAGTTGAACCGGGTGATGCTCCCCGAATAGGTTTTGGACACAGGAAGGTATACCTCTTGTAGTGTCAGAGTTATGTCACGGACAAAGTTCAAAGTGTAAAAACAACCCAAAATGTTGTACACAACACATTGTCTCAATATGGTTATCATTTCTGTAAAATAGTTTTAAAATCCGACTTCAAGTAACAAAGTTATGGGCCGGACTCGAATTCGGGACGAACAATGGACAGACGGACGGACACACAACCCAACGACTATATGCTCCAATGACCAATCACCATACCAAGTTTGAAGGTCCTAGGCCCAAGCGTTCTTTAGTAATCGATCGGAAACCTTTTTTACCTACAAGGTCAATGTGACCTTGACTTTTGAACCCTTGACCCCAAAATCAATAGGGGTCATTTGCTGGTCATGACCAATCACCATACCAAGTTTGAAGTTCCTAGGCCTAAGCGTTCTTTAGTTATTGATCGGAAACCGAATTCGGGACGTACGTACAGACGTACGGACTGACGAACGGACAACCCGACGACTATATACTCCCCCGAAATTTTTCGGGGAGCATAATAGACGTCAAGTCTACCTTGATAAATCTCACTACCCATACCAATGGAATGTAGATAATGATACGTTAATAAGAAAACAATAAATGTTTTTTTAAATGGATGCAGTTGCTAATAGGTTGCTCCTTTTCAGCTGTTTAAATTGTTTAACCTCTTTCGTTTATGCATCTAACTTACTTAATAACAGCCAAAAAAGCCAAACATAAAAAATTAAGATAAACAGTCTTTTATAATGTCATATAAAATTGTCCCATTTATACTATACAAACATATTGTGATATTTCCACTCAATAGAAATCGTTTTTAAACAAACCAAGAGCTACATAAATAATGTTTTAAACCAGCTACATCATTGGGTTTTCTTCTAACTGACATGACTGTTTTATGCAAGAAAATTTCAATTGAATTTATTAAGGGCAGGCATTTTTATTCATTTGTTTAAATAATCAATTTATAAAACCTAATTACAAAAAAGATAGGAGCCTTAAACTACTGCTTTAAATCAAATGTAATGTATTGAATATCTAGTGTGGGTGTAACATGATATCAGTTTATAAATTTAACTTAACAAGTTTACATACCATTGCGTAGACAGGAAATGACTTGTCAAATCAGGAACTTAAGAAGATTATTTTTTTTCAATAACCTTATGAGAAGTATAAATCACTGGTGAGTAAATTAACTCAATATCTATGTTAAAAACTTAAATAAAGTTTACATTGTACTTATAATATATTATTCTAAAATGATTTAACATGAATAACCTTGAGAGACATTTTCTGTGCCCCACCCACAACTCAAACTGGATTATTTTTTATTTTGTTGGGGTTGGTGTGTCAACAGCGATGTGTCTACCCTTTAAAAGTCACAGAAGCCATTAAAAATGTTTACCAGAGCTGAAACAATCAGCTTTTGCTACTGGGCTAAAACTGACCTTTTTTAAATCTTGATACCCCCAATATTAATAATGGACAACTCCCAAAATGGAAGCTAGACAAGTCCATTTAAGAAATTCAGCAGGTTACCAGTATGGTATAACACTGGTTTCTTTTACTCAGCTTAAAAAGCTTTTCACAAAGTTTGTTTGTTTTGTTTGTTTGTTTCATTTTACGCCTTTTCCCAACAGTATTTCAGTCATATAGGCGGGTAGTTTCCTAACAATCATTCCTGGAGAGTTACACCAGTACTAGACTACCTTCCTCCGCACTAAACTACCAAAGCATCTCCCGGGGATCAAACCCATCCCAGAGAGATAACTGGATTAGAAGTCATCGACTCTAACCCCTTTTCACAAAGTAAAAGTACAATGATGGCAATTTGAAAAAAAAACTGTTAGAATAGTCATTTTGGTCAATTTAAAAAAAAACACACACATTTTCATGTCCACAAAATGAAATGAATTTACAGCAAGAATTAGACAAAAAATTATTTTCTTTCAAGTTTCTTTATTCGTTAAGAACATAAAGCCACTGTCAAACACTTCTAGAATCTACTATTTTCTATTCTAGGTTACATTATGGCTGTGCCTGGTAAAAAGGCATCTCAGAAACTGTCATCTACACTATCTCGAGGTGGTGCTGAAGATTTTGACATTTTCTGTGAACAATGTGACAAAGATGACATCAGACTACCTGCCTTTGGTTATTGTGTGGATTGTGAGGAACATTTATGTCAAACTTGCTTTAACACTCACAGGCGACCAAAACCACTACGCCACCACCAACTTCTAGATAAAGATCACATGCCACATAAACAAAACCTCCATAAATCATCAAAATCTACTTTAGGCTCACAGGATGGTGATTTATCAAAGCCTTGTACCAAACATACCAAAGAAGTGATCAAGTTCTACTGTCATGACCATAATGCTCTTATATGTAGTGTTTGTGTGACCCTTGAACACCCAACAACATCCTGCAATGTGGACTACATACCTGATATATCAGGACAGACTTTAGACAGCATGGAGTTCAAAGAAACTCTAAAAGATATTGACAAACTGACAGACAAATGCTGCCAGATTAAAAAAGATCTGAAACTAAGAATTGCTAACTCGTCAACTTCTCTGAAAGACGCTATAGTAGAAATAGACAACTTCAGGATAGAGATAAACAAGAGATTAGATGAACTAGAAAAGGAGGTTAAGGATACTGCTTCAACGATTCAACATGAATACAACAAAAAATTGAAAACAACAGAAACAACATGTGATGACATCAAAAACACACTTCAAGCATCAGCTGATACTCTAAAACATCTCAACACCAACAAGAAAACTGACCAACTGTTTACTGAATTGAAAATAGCTCAGCAACTGATATTGCACAATGAAAATATAGCAAAACAGCTACCAAAAACCAATGATGTTGATGTATACACTTTTGAACCAAACCATGCAATCAAAAAACTCTTTCAGAATAAGAAATCATTAGGAACATTGAGAAAAAAGGAACTGATGCAACCAGCTCAACCAAAAAATAAGGCTGCAGTGCCAATGAAAATGTCTACCCCTAGAAACATCAATGTTAAAACATCCACAGATAAATATAATTGCGATATAAATGGTATTACGGTCTCTCCTCAGAACCAATTATTTGTAGCAGATTTCAAGAATAACTCAATTAAAACGATAGACAGAAAAAATGGAGCAATTAAACAACTACAGCTTGAATCAAGTCCCTGGAATATCAACATGGTGACCAGAGATACACTTGTTGTTACATTACCACTCATTAAAACAATACAGCTCATTTCCTTCTCTTCAAACTCTTTCTCATTGAAAAACAAACTGAAAGTAGATGGACAGTGCCATGGAATAAGCCATCATCAGGGGAAACTTGCCGTCACCTTCTTAACTCCTGATAAACTCCAAATCATAGACTTGAAAGGTAATATTCAAATTACAGTTGAGAAAGATTCCGATGGTGACAGTATTTTCAGTGACTCTTTTTATGTCACCACAAACAGCCATTCAATCTATGTATCTGATAGCTACAATAATGCAGTTATATGGTTTAATTGGCAGGGAGAGATGATAGGAAGGAATGTAGACATTAAAAAACCAATGGGTATTTCACTGTTAGATGACGGGTCCTTCTTTGTGAGTGTTTACAGGGCTGATTGTATATATAGAGTAAGTGGTGATTGTAAAGACAGGACAACTATACTGGAGAATGAGTCTCCTCAAGCTGTAGGTTGGTGTGCTGAGACCAGTACACTTTATTTTAGTGAGAGTAAAAATATTATCAAAATATATCAAATGATGTAGAACCAAGCAATGGTAATCATTGCAGACATAACAAAACATAAACAATTGTAATTTAATGTTAAATGATATGTATACATGCACACAAGTAAAATATGTTCTATTTCATGCTTGTTTTAATTAGAATTAATTTCTAACTAACATTTTCTTTTTCAAATATGCTTTTCTTTGATTTTGTTCATTTTGTAAAAAACATAAATGTCCTTTTTTCAACTTCTACATTTAAATAGAGATGACATAACTTATAAATATATTTATTCTGTAGTAGATGAAAACATGTTTGTATTTGATCAATATAACTGTTAAAAGATTTATCTTAGTCATTATTTTGAAACAAGATGGTAAACTTTGTTTTGTTTTGTTTTTTGTCAAACAATTTGGAGGTCATTTTTTTAAATGTCAATGATCTTGCATGCAAAACTTCAACCAGGAATTTTCTAGTTTCACAAAGGCCTATAAATCAGCTAGATTTATTGTTCTAAAAAGTCACATTCAGTTATGAACCTGTCTTTGGCCTCTTTACTGACACTAAATATTTGCATTTGTTAAATATGTTTACAGTACGTGTTATCAATATACATTTGTGAAGTCTCAAAAATTAGTACAATGTTATTAATATTTGACTAGTTTGTTGACATACTACTGTATTATGTTTGTTGAATTGTCATAATTTTGTATGTATGTGTGATATTTATATGTATGCTTGTTCTGCTCTTCATTCAATGGAGGAATAAAAGATATATATAGTCATGTGTGAATTTTCAAGTTAATACATTAAGTGATTTTTAAGATCAATCTTACATGCAAAACTCTTATCAGGGTTTTTTTTCAAGTTCACAAAGGATTTTCGTTCAGTCAAAATCATTTAAGAAAGGTCATATCGTCGAAATGATTTAACCCTTTAAATGCAAACTGCAATAATACATTACCTTAGCAACCAGTTTAAAGCTGTCCATGCTACTTTTTTTAAAATTTACTTAATTTTGTGGGCATGAAATTTCATGTTATTTTTGTCATTAAGAAGATTTTTTTGTGAATTCTTAAATTCATGGACCGTCTATTTTTCCAAAAGATAAAATGTAAATAATGTGATGTAAAATAATCTTACAGCAAACAAAATGAAATTTCATTGGATCTTAAATTCGTCGACTGACCTATCCACGAAAGACACAAAAATTAGTGCCCCACAAACAAAAATGATTTTGCAGTACATTGTATTCTAAGTAAAAACTTTTTTCATACTGAAACCCCTTAAGATAACAATGGACTGTTCTAAAATTTCCAACGGGGCAAGTCCATTACACAAATATAGTAGAGACAGGATCAAATTACCTTCATCCAGATAAGGATTATATAGATCTCCCTTGACAACCTCGTAGAATGCTTTCATCATGCCATCAAAATCTTCCCTATCAGCTGCTCTAGGTTCTACCATTACACGTTTACGGGTTGACAACTTATTCCATAATCCTGTAAGCTGTAAATTTAAAAGGTTGCGTTTCATGGAAAGTACTTAGTCTAAAATATGTCTTAAGACCAAAACTGAGACAATTTTCGTTTCGAAGAAAATGTCCTTACTTATGACTCCTATGTTAAGACTTTTCAATTATTTCTAAATAGCTATATACAAATGCTGATAAACATTTACACATAGAAAATTGAAAAGCATGGCATTGTATTTTTTAAATTTTCTCAAGAGAATGACTTAAATAAAAGTTAAAAAAATATTTTTTGGAACAGTCTTAAGTAAGTCCTATAGTTTGTCATAAGTCCAAGGACTTAGGGTACACTTAGGACTTTCCGTGAAATGCAGACCAGCTCTTATACGATCTGTTACACCACATCTTTTACAAGAATGCTACTTAAGCTGTCATTGATTCAGTGCAAAGCATTATCAACAAAGTATCAATATCGATGATAAACCGATAAATCAATAATTACTCATAATTAGTTGTATTTGATTCACATCTGTTTAAATGATTTCAATAAAATATATGTTCTGTTCATAGAATTATGATGTGTCTTGTTGTTTTTTTTAAGATCATGATTCCCCCAACAATTTTTGACATCACTGCTTTGAAATATGTCCATTATTAAACAACAGCATAGTTTTAGACATGGGCTTCTGTGTGGTTAATTTTCATAATTTCTATACATTTAATTAGAAAAAAATATCCAATTTTTCAAATTTGTATCGAGAATTGTTGGCAGAAAAATATTGATGATACATCAACATTTTCTTTATTGATTTAGTATCCGATGTTGAATATAAGAAGTTTTCTGTGAAATGAAAGGAACAAGAACAATTTTAAGTATAAATAATTTCACACCTAAAATAAAACTTTTCACAATCATTAATTTCACAGTTAACACAACTTTAAAATCCACAATTAGCAAATTCACATAATTCAAACTTTATGGAATCATAGAATCAAATTTCACAAATCATTAATTTCACACAGAACAAATATTCAACAAGCAAATTCGTTGAATTTATATCCCCCGCCAAGTACTGGTTATTACTAACACAACAACTGAAGACATAAGGCTTTATTTATATACTTATCATGGCGTAAACAGTAATATTCTTTTTACATAATAAATATTCAGGGCAATAACAGAGCCATTACTCGGTGGAAAATAGTAATATCTGGACATTGCCATGAGAACTGATGTAAATTGCCTTTTTGTATCGATGGTTCCCATGAAGTTTTGTTGAAATCAATACAGCAGTTGCAAAGAAATAGCAATATTGCTCTTTATGCATACTACATAACTAATCAAGGACCATAACTCTGTAATGAAGGGTCTGCTTTGAACAAGGCAACAAATTATGCACATCTCATCTTGGTATTAATGGTTCCCATTTAGTTTAATTGAATTCCAGCCAGTAGTTGCAGAGAAGTAGTGTGGAAACAATCATTGCTCTATATGCACACTGCATAACTAATGAAGGGCCATGACTCTGAGTTAAATATTTGACTGTAACAAGCCAACGATGTGCGCATCTCCTCTTGATATTGATGATCCCATAAAGATTTGTTGAATTCTAGCCGATAGTTGCAGAGACGTAGTGTGGAAACGATTATTGCTCTATATGCATACTGCATAACTTATCAAGGGCCATAACTCTGAGTTAAATGTCTGACCGTAACAAGCCGAGGATGTGCGCATCTCCTCTTGATATTGATGATTCCATAAATCAAGGGCCATAACTCTGTAATGAAGAGTCTGACCGGAACAAGGCAACAATATGCCCATCTCCTTTTGCTACTGAAGGTTCCCATAAAGTTTCCTTGCATACTGCATAATTAATCAAGGGCCTTAACTCTGAGTTAAAGTGTCTGACTGAAACAAGGCAATGATATGCGCATCTCCTCTTGGTATTGAAGGTTCCTATAAAATTTTCGTTGAATTCCAGCCAGTAGTTGCAGAGAAGTAGCATAGAAATGATTATTGCTCTATGTGCATACTGCAAAACTTATCAAGGACCATAACTCTTGAGTTAAAGTGTCTGACCATTCCAGCCAGAAGTTGTAGAGATGTATTTATTCATTTATTTGTTTGGGTTTTACGTCACATCGACACAGTAAGTTGCAGAGAAGTAGCATGGAAAGAATAATTGCTCTATATGCATACTGCTTAACTAATCAAGAACCATAACTCTGTAATGAAGGGTCTGACCAGAACAAGGCAACAATATGCCCATCTCCTTTTGGTATTTAAGGTTCCTATACAGTTTCCTTGAATTCCAGCCAGTAGTTGCAGAGAACTAGCGCGGAAATAAAATTCAGACAGACAGACGAAAGGACAAACGGACAATGCCAAAACAATATCCCCTTCCCAATTTCATTGGCGAGGGATAACAATTATTCACACACCTGTGTTTGGTATAAAAAGGAAAACTGAAAAGAAATTAATGAAACTATTTACCTTCCACCTATCTATAAATTTCTCCAGTGCTCTGTAGGACGGCAGGAAACATAGGACGCCATGTGGAACTTTCTATGAAATAATAAACATACATAAAGACACATAGTTCAGTTTTGAAGATTAAGAATATTACACAGGTCTAAATAAAATTACATTTAATGTCAACTTTTGAGAATCAGTGTAAATTTCATGGTATAGAACTGTTCACAAATTTGGAGTGAAGATCAATACATAAAGGTGAAATTCTTTATCTATTTATTAATTTTTCTTTTTTTTTTGCAAAAGATATTACTATACATACAGTGCAAACTTGATGAATTAAATTTCCCAGTTCATCTTGGAAGGTAAACGTTTCCATGTTTCTGTATACAGCTTGTAACTGGTTACCAGAAGGTCCAACACCTACAGCTCCTAGAAATACCTACAATATAACAAACTATTTTAGAAAAATGTGTTTGATTTCGTCCTTAAAGTAGAATATTATGTAGAGAAAGGTTTACAGAGACTTAAACCCGATTGGGTCCAAACATTTTTAAACATCATTCAACTAAAACCGTAATTGAGACATAACTTACCTTGACAAAGGCATCTACTGAGAAAGGTCTGGATGAATTTGCAACAGCAGTTTTTGAAAAGTAGTCCGGACAATTTTTGTGATTGACTGACAGACTGATTCTCAAATTTTGATATTTAAGTCGCTACCTTTGTGTTCTCTCTAGTGTTCGATTAGCCACTTGAAAGAAAATGTAGTCAAATAAGAGGTTACTGAATGAATAGCATCAACGGAAAATTACTGTCACCTATTGTTCCAATAATTCCCTAAGTATTGTTACTGCAATCCTTCTTGGACCAACCTATACTTAGAAGATCTGAAAATTAGGCTTACTACTTGTTCAGGGACTTCTGCCTTCACGTGAACATGTGTCCTAGGCAGATAGGCAGAAGGACAAACGGGAACGTAATATTTAGTTTGACCCCACAGCAAAGACAACTTGACTTATTATAAGGGAGTTATACGCTTTTTAAAGAACTAAAATCTGATCGAAAATAAACTAAGAATAACAGTTAACGAATTTCATTCCAGGTATTCAACTATGCACATTTATTCATCAGCATATAAATGTTATAATACAACAGGCTTTCTTATCAAACATTCTCTTCTTGTGTAATATTACATGTATTCATTTTAAAATTTGCAGAGCAAATATGAAGTGTCGGTGGCTAAACAGTATTTAAAAGAGAATTATACAATAAGTTATAAGAAACAAAATTGAAACATTTTAAAAACGATCTAACTTAATTGAGTAAGTTACTACGTTAATAATCTAAGTAAACCATAAGACCGTTACTAACAACATTTCTATAAACAATTTATTTAATAAAGTTTCGTGCGTTTGATACTGAAATGTGTAAGTTCCGAAGTAAAATCACAGTTCAGTTCCAAAGTATTTTAAAATATTATTTTACTTATAGGTTGTATACATTAAGTTATTAAGTGCTAAGAATTCACTATGACGTCACTTTATCACATGTATCACGAAGTCTCAAAGAAGCATACTAAATGGCGGACTTTAATGACAATAAATGTGACTATCTTAAACACTAAGGAATATTAACACATGCAAGGTAGATTGACATAAAAGGTTAGTGATATTATGACAGTAAAATAAGGGTAAAGCTTATTATACAAGCTTACGATAAAATAGACAGGTTTAAGGTGATAGGCCACTTATTTCGAAAACGAAAGAAGGGTGACAGATTTATCGGCGCATATTTGTATCTATGATTTAACGGACAGACGGACAGACGACGGAGAAGTAATGCCTATAGTATGTGTCGCCACTACGTTGTAGAGGCAACATAAAAAGGAATTTAATTTTCTTTTTAAAGATTTATTTATTTGTTTCTTTTAGAAAAAGAAAGTGGCTAGCAGTAAAGGCCCGTACGGCTAGCCAAAAGTTTTAGCCGTGCGAAAGTCACGTACTCCAGGACACACTTATTGTCTAGCCGTATGGTACATTTAAAAAAAAAAGTTTTTGAAACAAGCGTATAAAAAGGACAAACACTCTTATTTGAAGGCATCCCTTTAATTTCCGCTTTTAAACAAAGAAATATACATTACAACGAGAAAAGTATAGTTCTGGCCACTGACCACCTTGCTATTCTTAAAAGAACAGTAACACAGAAAATGACACAAATATTCAGATCATGTATGCACCTGCATAAGTATATGTTAGCCTTACAAGCAAGGGTCACAACTCTTACTAAATGTAAACTTGATTTGAGATACTTGTTCTTTAAAATTCGTTATGACATAAAGATATGCAAGTATAAATGATGAATTGATAAAAATATACCAAGAAATCAACATGTTATTAAGCCATTTGATGAAAGAACAAAACTCAAATATAACATAGACATATATAATATTTTTTCAGGATGAAAATTTGTGTAAATGCTCATTTAAACAGTTATACACAGGTGAATATTACACAGAATATATTTAAGCATTCACAACCTTAAAAATATATATGTTCCTGTTTCAACTACACATACATGAAAATAAATTCTGTATTTATAGGAAAAACTAAAATATCCCCTATTTACTCATGAACATGTATATTATATTAGTATACTAAACAGGTCTTCAACTCTTATAAAAATATTTCATGATTTATAATAAAACAAAAGCTGCAAATCAATATACTGATATGGCCAATTAAAGATTTTTTAAAAAGTATTGGTCTAAAATATTGCTATGCCTAACTTACACCAAAGCGACTTATGAGATCTTCTTAACTTTTATATATTTGTAAATTGTCCTGATTTTTTCTCTATTTTTAATCAATTCAGGACCAATAACTCCTAAAGTACTTCATAAAACAACAATAATGTACATGCTGTAATTCAATGTTATGGTCAATTCATTTATTTACAAAGAACTTTTTGAAAAATTCCAAACTTTGCAAGTTTGCGCATTGAACACAGTGTCAGAACAAACTACATCTCACAACCGATTCAGGGGGGATAACTTTAAGTTTTATAATATCATAATAGTAATAAACATGCAATGAATAATAATTATAAATGTTCTTAATGACATGCTCCCTATGTGATAAAATTTATATCAAACTTTGCTGCGTTTTTTTTAATGATATTCTGTTATAGAAGAAAGTGACTTCCTCCAGAAATTCTTTCAAGAATAGATTCAATGATAACCCCTAAGGTCCTGAATTTTTCTAATGGATTTGCTCTAATGCAAATTCGGAAAAGTCTATTCAAAGTTTAAGGGATTCCAATATCAAGATACAAAAAAGTTAAGATACAAACAGTATAGAGCCTGGTCAAGACTACATAGATGTACAGGCTAGCCTGGCTCTTTACTTGTGTGATAAGCTAATCACTTTCACTTTCTGTTGGTTAAATGTTTAAAATATTTCTTTCACAAAAAGTAAAGACATTTAAAGTGACTAGAACTTCATTCGGGCAAGTTAAAAGATTGAAGGCAGATCAATTGTCAGACTTCTCTATTATCACAGTCCCTGTAAGCATGAAAATGGTAGCACCAGTTTGTCAAAATGACAAGATAAACTTGGAAGTGAAATATCCACATCATAACTTAGCAGCTGATGACAGAATCCAAGTCTGAAATAAAATAAGTAATAACTAGAAATAATTATTTTCATTCATTATTCGTTTATGGAATAGAAATGGACCGTGTGTTTTATTGTGGTTGGGGTTTTACGTCACACTGACACGGTAAAGGTCAAATGGCGACTTTCCAGTCCAGTTGTACTGGTGGAGAAACCCCTTAGTTGCCCCTCTGTATTTCAGACACAAACGGGCACAAGTCAAACTATTGACATTCTGTAAGATAGGGACTTCGTGTGTCTCTGACTCTAGAAAAAGCCCTTTAACTTAAGTATTTATAAATGTTTTTTTTGTTTTGTTTGGTTTTAAGTTGCACCAACACTTGGGTTATGGCTGCTTTTCAGCTTTACTGGTGGAGGAACTCCTTGGGGCATCCCTCATTGCATCATTTCACATATTAGCAGACACATAAGTAGAACCATCACCGACATTCCATCGGCTATCTAAATAATTTCCAAACATTAGAGGTCAATTCTTATCACACTTAAACTCAAAAGGTATAAAATTATAAAGAATGTTGTCAAAAGATAAGGTTTTGTCCAGTAAGGATTTTGTTATTTATTTGATATAAAATAAGACAAGTACCTGTCCAGCTGTATATTGTGAGGTAGAATCTGCCAGCAGAACTCTTGCTCCAATCACTGTATCATTCTTACATTGTATACATTGTAAATACTGTATACAACATCCTAATGTCTCGATCGTCATATACACTGTTTAACAATAATCCTGCAAAACAAAAAAAATATGTATACAGTAAATTTTGTAAGTAAAGACTAGCTTTGGGAAATAAAATATTTAATGTTGATTTCGGATTTTACAGAACTGATGATCACTCAAAATGGTTTAATTTATACAATAATTATACCAAATTGAAACTGAAGGCTGGCCCTCACTCAAAATAGTTTATTTTACACAATAATTATACCAAAAAGGAACTGAAGGCTGCTTTTCACTCAAAATGGTTTGTTTTATACAATAATTATACCAATGGAAACTGAAGGCTCGCTTAAATTTAACCTGTTCATCAGAAATAACGGAAAACCCAAATTCTCTCACACCGACACCATAAATGTCTTGAGATATGGTGACTTTCCAGTTTTACTGTGGATGAAGATGTCAAGTGTCTGTTTCAGGCACAAGGGGGCACTTGCAAAGAACCACCTTCATTCTTTTAACTAACTAAATAAAAGAATCCAAAGTTCCTGACGGCATTGAAACCCTCAGCACTGAAGGACAAGTGATTTGAAGTCAATGACCTTAACCACTCAGCCACCGAGGCCCCTCTGTTGATATTATTCTTTAACCAAGAGGTACAGGAAAAAACCTTATCATTTCAAGAACTCTGAACATTCAATTGCAATGTTACTATTATTATAAATAATAAGATAAACAAGTGCACATACATGTACATGTATTACCTTTGTTATTTGTTTCAGATTCAACTGTTTGTAATTGGCAATCCTTGGTCTTCATGTTGGGAAAATATATCAACTCTGTGTTCTTCTTGAAAACACAAGTCAGGAATTCTGGATGTTTTTTCTGCTTCTCATACTGGCCTAGTGGTAACAACTTATTACCACATTTTATACATGATAAAAACTGGTTTCTGGCCTGAAAAATAGAAAATGAAACAAACAAATAAATCTTTATTATACTGAAAAGGAAACTGTATTAAACATTTTATTTAACAAATAAATCTTTATTTTACAAATTATCTTTTTATAGTTTTTTCTTCTCTGCAGGTGGTGGTGGGAAGAGGGATATGTCGGGTTACCCACTATTCACTTCTTTGACCATTTTTCAACATTTTAAATTGCAACAATTAGACAATCCTCAGTGTGTTACTTGTTTTTGTTTCAGGTTTCAACCAGTTTCAGCATGCTAGATGGAAATGGACGTTCACACAAAACAAATCCACAATTCTTGGCAAGATTCGAAGCAATAACCGCAAGTGACTAGTGATCAGAAGTCTACAATTATCTTAAAATGACATGATTTTTGACAAAACGGGACTGAAATTAATTTTGAAATGAATACTCCACTTGATGCAGGTATTGACTAATAGCTTGTATGCAAAATTTCAGATCTTTTGCTCATTCTGTTTTACCAGAATGAATATCTAACTGAAAATTCACCCAAAACTTAAAAGCGTTCACTCAAATTGGGATATGAATAGCGCACAAATATAGTTTTCAATTTATTTCATTATGTTTATTTCTCAATTATCTTTTGCATCTTTTTTACTTAGGTGCTCTAGCTGATCTATGTAAGAAATTCAAATTTTAGGCTTTTGGATCTCATAGGAGTTCCTTTTATGACTCAGCCAAAAAGCCTCCTCCTCTCAACAAAGTAAAAAGTAAAGCATTTACTTTGTCTTTATCTTCCTGCAATTCAAAAATTTACCTTATTTTCTTTTTCTTCAATGTTTTCAGTATCTTCATATGTGACGCCTTTTCTAGACCGCTTTGACCACTCTTGAAATTTACTTGTTGATTTACGTTTCCGTCCACCACGTCTTCGTGTATTGAGAAATTCCTCGTCCGAATTCACATCATTACCTTAATAATGACATAAAATTGTTAAATAGATGTATCAATAAGAGAAGAGCAATGTAAAAGATACACTATGCTCAAGTTTGATATAACAAAATATTGATAACTGCTACACAGTCTAGCGGTAAATACAATGTATAAAATAAATATGTTTTGACTTCACACAAAATGATATCTTATGTTTAAAAGTCTACACACTACAGGTGTTCACACTATGAATGTTAAAAAATCTGGCTTTTTAAAGAAAAGACCAACTTTAGTTATCCTGTAATAGGAACGCAGCTTACCATACATAGTTTATACATTCTTCTATTCAACAATGATTTAAACAGGTGAGGAACACATATACAACACCAGGTTGAGTATAATTATTTCATTTGCTACTAGTTTGGAGTAATATAAAATTCTTCATAAATCATAAGGCATTCTTTTATTCAAATAAGATATATTCATTAAGAATTTCTATAAATTTCCATATTAAATATTTAACTCAAGGATGAACATAGTATATCTTTAATGAAGAGCATCATGTTAGCTATTTTTTTTCAGAAAATTTCACATTTTATATTAATTATGCTAATTTACTTTAAACAACATATTAAGTAAACTTTTAAAACTTGACTTTAAACTTTGACTTTAGAAAACTTTCCTAAAAGATTAAAAAAATGTTTAATAACATCTAATGTTTTATGAATTTTACTGTTAAGACTGTATATGATAAAAACATTAATAAAATTAATCACCTGATGCCGAGTCCCCCTCTACTAATTCCTCTCCAACATTTTCTTATTTATTGTTCTTGTAGAACATCATCTGACTTCTTTCTACCTGCTTAACTTTATCAACCACTGACATGTCTACCTTTCCTCTTGTTGAAGGCTTAATTTTTCTTCCTTCTTTACTCTCTTCTTTAAAATCGTCAGCATTGTCTTTATCATCATTTACTTCATCAATATTACTATCTCCATCTTTTGATGTTCCTTTACAGTCCTCAATCTCAGATTTAAGCGTTTTTGTAGAAAGTGAATTTCTTTTCTTGAAAATCGGTTTCTTTCTTCATGCTCTGTTCTTTATCTAAATGAGCAAGGTTATTTGTTTTATCTATACTGTCAGGAGCTGGTCCATCTGCTGGCCATCTTCAAAGAGTACAGGTGATGTACATGTAGGCTGTAACCTGTCTAGTGGTTGATGTAGTTTGAGGATTGTGTGAAGTTTTTGACATATTCTGGGGAAGATAACCTTGTTCTTCTTTCACAGAATCAACAGTTTCTGTTTTGATTTCCTAAAAACAGTAACAATATCTTTACAAAAAATTTACAGGTTTTCCTTTTGATAAATCCTCTTACACACAGAATAAAAATATTATTTAACAGTCTACAAGGGTATAATCCTGCTGTTAACAAGAGCACCACAACAGTGGGGCAGTATGTACACCTGTTTGTTTTTATATTTTATGCCAGTATTAATGTTTATTGACAGACAGGAATGGTGATATATAAAAGGAGCCCTATCTCCAGTACAATATATACATTTATTTTTAGGCCTAACACTTTCAGTCATTTTATTAGGCTTTAGGCCATGTAGCAAACTTTTGTCTACAATAGGAGGAACACAAAAGCTGAGTAGAGCCATCAATCTTGCATTGCTTAAAAGAGTCATGATTAGTTAATAGTGTAGGAGACAAAAACAACACCACAATATTGTTATCCTAAGTATTTTTCATAATCAGTCAATTATACGTCATAAAGATAAGTGTAATTAAATCATTGCAACAAATCTAAATGTAATACATGTATGACAATGTGATATTTGATCCACAGCTTTTAATTTTCAGCAGAAAAAGCTCTTACATATTTAAAATTAATTTGATCTAAATATTTCTGTAATTCAATCATGTGATATTGCTGCCATTAATTCCCAATTATATGAATAATTAATTAAAAACCTGTTCAGATTGTCTCTGAGGTGTAACAGCTGCCACTGGAACTTTAGCTGGGGTTTTTGGAAGCTGGCAAAATTTTAGGAACTTGTTCTGAGGTTCTGGATCTCCTGTAGAAGAATCAGGCACTACCACTTCCTGTTCTACCTTGACTGGTTTTTTGTCCTGCTCTGTTTTGACTGGATCTAGTGTTTTAACTAGTCTGTCATCAATTTTCTCTGGAAATAACATCAGTACATCAACAAATGTTAACAAATACCCCATGTCAGTCCAATTAAATAAGATATTGAAGATATCATCATTTCTTATAAGGCATTTTACAATTAGTGTTTGAATTTACACCTTTTGGCACTTGTTAAAGCTTTGAAAAATAGGTAATATACGCCCTAAACAACATAACAAAGACTTTTAATTTATCTTAAATGAAAACACACAAAGTGCACACATCCATAAAATTAAAGTCTAGTTTAGACATTAATTTATTCTTATTCCAACTCAACAATCAAATTTACTATCCAACTTAAGTGGACAGAAAAGACAATAGTTTTTTTTTATTGCAATATTTTAACCTAAATAAAGGAGTAAAATTCATTTGCTACAATCATGTATTTACCAGACAGAAAGGTAAAAATAAATTTTCACAGGAGACTGGAGAATAGAGATCCAAATGCAAATTTGCCTGTAACAGGTAGATAAATCTTTGAAGAAAACAGTGGATTATTACCAAAACTAAACATAGGTATTGATGGTATATACATGCTAGCAAAATATGTCTAAAGTCACATCTACAGTCTTAAAATACTCATAATAACACAAAATAAGATACCTTTAGTGTACATATTACATATAAAAAATCAAATTACATGTAATTACCTGCTTCAATTTTCTTTTCAGTGTTGGGTTTAGATTTTCCTTTTTTGTTTGGTTCAATAAAGAATGCCCTCTCATTTGTCTCCCCTTTATTTACAACAACATAGTAGGCCTGATTTCGTGGAGCTTGATTTGAACTAACAAATTTCTTCAGTTGTTCTTCTGCACTAAGTGTGCTTGACCCAAGAGTGAATACTATATCTGCTTTCTTTTCTTCTTTAGACACATTTTCTGATTTTAAACCATCAGTGGAATTGATTTTGTCCAGCTGATTACCTCCCCTGAAATCAGATTTTAGACTGGTTCCCGGAATAGTGGCAGACTGTGGCAAGTTGGTTCCCTGCACTGGATGTTGAGGCATTGCCAGTAAAATAGTTTGATGCTGACTGGTTCCAGGCATGTTCAACACCACTTGCTGACCTGCAGCTTGTGTTAAGGGTACAATCGGAGGAACCATTGATGGCATCTGGGCGGGCATCTGCTGATTGCCTAAATCACATAAAACAGCAAATAATAAGATTCATGTTATTTTTAAATGTTCAGTAAAGATCTGAAGAAGCATTTACTACTTAATAACATTTTATGCAAAATTTCCTTGTATCTAGAGAAACAGAAACACTTCAAAAGAACTTTGATTTAAACTTTAAAGGAACTCCACTAAGGTCCAAAACTCTAAAGACACAAAATTTTAATTTCTGACATAGATCAGCCGAGGCACATAAAACAGAAAGATATGCAAAAAAAAAATTTACTAATATATAAATTGAAAAGCACATTTTTGTGCTATTCTTAGCCTGATTTGAGTCATTTTTCAAAATTAGAATAAATATATTGAGGAACAAAACAACATAGTAAGCAAACAATCTGAAATTTGCACACACTATATTGGGTAAGACCTACATCAAATGGAACATTTATCACGAAAACAAATATTTTCAGTCCTGTCATGTCAAAAAACCAAAGAAAAGTTCCTTTGAATTTTTAAAGATAAATAATTACTATTATTTTTAATGGGAATCAAATAGGGTAAAATAATTTTTGTCTCTTTTAATAATTCAAGTTTAAATGATATTATAAATTCAATATTTTACTTTTGTATCATTTACCTCCATGTTTGTTTGGTTCTATAGAAATGTTTGTTCACTCGATGTCCCTTGGTTTACAATAATGTAATATGGCTGATCTTTTGGTCCTGTCCCTGAATTAATCACATTCAGAATCTGCTGCTGTATATTAAGGGAGGTTACTCCTGTAAGAACCTGTTGATGTATTGTAGGGAAAGTAACTCCAGCAAGCACCTGCTGGTGTACTGTAGGGGAGGTAACTCCAGTAAACACTGGAGCAGCTGGGCTAGTTACTGATCTTCTCTTGCTTGAGGTTTCAGGAGTTCTAAATAGATTTTGCAAATCTGGAGACTGACTCAATGGTGGACTTCTGTAATTAAAACAAACAATTAAAAATAAAATAACTAAACAAATAACAACAAAATAACGAAACAAACTTTAAAACTTGTGTTCTCTTCAAAAAAGTACTTTTCAAAGGCTGTTTAAGCAAAAGTATCAAAATCTATTTTCAGCACTAATGACCTTGACCTATGTGTGGACTAAATGCATCAAACATTAAGGTTAAATTAAGGACTCTACCAACAAATATAAGAAATTAGTCAAAAGACAGGATTTTTATGAGCAGAAGTGTAAAAAGAACGACCTTCACCTCAGTGACCCTTTACTACACATAATTTTAGAAGACCACCAACTTGTGTTGTCTTCAAAACATATCTCCATTAATTGACATCCATATTAGTAAAGCCATGGGAATATATAGTCTACAATTTTTAAATTGTGATAGACATATAATATAACAAGATATGTTTGTAAAACATGTATGCCCCCTATCAGCAGCCAATTAGTCATGTGATAAGGTTATTATGCATGACTTCTGACCCAGTGATCAAACAATTAATAAGGGTTATAAAGTATCTACTGGTCATGACTTTTGACCCCTTGACCCAAAACTCAATAGGGGTCATCTGCTGGTCACGACCAATCATCATACAAAGTTTGAAGTTCCTAGGCCTAGGCGTTTTTAGTAAATTGATCAGAAACCGTTTTTACCTACAAGGTCAATGTGACCTTGACCTTTGACCCCTTGACCCCAAAATCAATAGGGGTCAGCTGCTGGTCATGACCAATCACCATGCCTAGGTTGAAGTTCCTAGGCCTAAGGGTTCTCTTATTATTGATCGGAAACCGTTTTAACATACAAGGTCAATGTGACCTTGACCTTTGACCCCAAAATCAATAGGGGTCATCTGCTGGTCATGACCAATCACCATGCCAAGTTTGAAGTTCCTAGGCCGAAGCGTTCTTTAGTTATTGATCAGAAACCGTTTTTACTTACAAGGTCATTGTGACCTTGACCTTTGACCCCTTCACCTAAAACTCAATAGGGGTCATCTGCTGGTCATGACCAATCATCACACAAAGGTTGAAGTTCCTAGGCCTAAGCGTTTTTAGTAAATTGATCGGAAACTGTTTTTAATTACAAGGTCAATGTGACCTTGACCTTTGACCCCTTGACCCCAAAATCAATAGGTCATCTGCTGGTCATGACCAATCACCATACCAAGTTTGAAGTTCCTAGGCATAAGGGTTCTTAAGTTATTGATCGGAAAGCATTTTTACCTACAAGGTCAATGTGACCTTGCCCTTTAACTCCTTAACCCCAAAATCAATAGGGGTCATCTGCTGGTCAATACCAATCACCATACCAAGTTTGAAGTTCCTAGGCCTAAAAGTTTCTTTAGTTATTGATCAGAAACCGTTTTTACCTAAGAGGTCAATGTGACCTTGACCTTTGACCCCTTGACCCCAAAATCAATAGGGTCATCTAGTGATCATGACCAATCACCATCTCAAGTCTGAAGTCCCTAGGCCTAAGGGTTCTTTCATTATTGATTGGAAACCGTTTTTTTCCTACAAGGTCAATGTGACCTTGACCTTTGACCCCTTAACCCCAAAATCAATAGGGGTCATCTGATTGGTCATAACCAATCACCATACAAAGTTTGAAGTTCCTAGGCCTTAAGGTTCTTTAGTTATTGATTGGAAACCGTTTTTACCTACAAGGTCAATGTGACCTTGACCTTTGACCCCTTGACCCCAAAATCAATAGGGGTCATCTACTGATCATGACCAATCACCATACCAAGTTTGAAGTTCCTAGCCCTTAAGGTTCTTTTAGTTATTGATCGGAAACCGTTTTTGCTTACAAGGTCAATGTGACCTTGACCTTTGACCCCTTGACCCCAAAATCAATAGGGGTCATCTACTGATCATGACCAATCACCATACTAAGTTTGAAGTTCCTAGGCCTTAAGGTTCTTTAGTTATTGATCGGAAACCGCTTTTGCTTTCAAGGTCAATGTGACCTTTGACCTTTGACCCCTTGACCCAATATCAATAGGGGTCATCTACTGGTCATGACCAATCACCATACCAAGTTTGAAGTTCCTAGGCCTTAAGGTTCTTTAGTTATTGATCGGAAACCGTTTTTGCTTTCAAGGTCAATGTGACCTTGACCTTTGACCCATTGACCCCAAAATCAATTAGGGGTCATCTACTGGTCATGACCAATCACCATACCAAGTTTGAAGTTCCTAGGCCTTTTAAGGTTCTTTAGTTATTGATCGGAAACCGTTTTTGCTTTCAAAGTCAATGTGACCTTGACCTTTGACCCCTTGACCCAAAATCAATAGGGGTCATCTACTGATCATGACCAATCACCATACCAAGTTTGAAGTTCCTAGGCATTAAGGTTCTTTAGTTATTGATCGGAAACGGTTTTTGCTTACAAGGTCAATGTGACCTTGACCTTTGACCCCTTGACCCCAAAATCAATAGGGTCATCTACTGATCATGACCAATCACCATACCAAGTTTGAAGTTCCTAGGCCTTAAGGTTCTTAAGTTATTGATCGGAAACCGTTTTTTTGCTTTCAAGGTCAATGTGACCTTGACCTTTGACCCCTTGACCCCAAAATCAATAGGTGTCATCTACTGGTCATGACCAATCACCATACCAAGTTTGAAGTTCCTAGGCCTTAAGGTTCTTTAGTTAATGAACGGAAACCGTTTTTGCTTTCAAGGTCAATACGACCTTGACCTTTGACCCATTGACCCCAAAATCAATAGGGGTCATCTACTGGTCATGACCAATCACCATACCAAGTTTGAAGTTCCTAGGCCTTAAGGTTCTTTAGTTATTGATCGGAAACCGTTTTTGCTTGCAAGGTCAATGTGACCTTGACCTTTGACCCCTTGACCCCAAAATCAATAGGGGTCATCTACTGATCATGACCAATCACCATACCAAGTTTGAAGTTCCTAGGCCTTAAGGTTCTTAAGTTATTGATCGGAAACCGTTTTTGCTTTCAAGGTCAATGTGACCTTGACCTTTGACCCTTGACCCCAAAATCAATAGGGGTCATCTACTGGTCATGACCAATCACCATACCAAGTTTGAAGTTCCTAGGCCTTAAGGTTCTTTAGTTAATGATCGGAAACCGTTTTTGCTTTCAAGGTCAATGTGACCTTGACCTTTGACCCATTGACCCCAAAATCAATAGGGGTCATCTACTGGTCATGACCAATCACCATACCAAGTTTGAAGTTCCTAGGCCTTAAGGTTCTTTAGTTATTGATCGGAAACCGTTTTTGCTTTCAAGGTCAATGTGACCTTGACCTTTGACCCCTTGACCCCAAAATCAATAGGGGTCATCTACTGGTCATGACCAATCACCATACCAAGTTTGAAGTTCCTAGGCCTTAAGGTTCTTTAGTTATTGATCAGAAACCGTTTTTGCTTTCAAGGTCAATGTGACCTTGACCTTTGACCCCTTGACCCCAAAATCAATAGGGGTCATCTACTGGTCATGACCAATCACCATACCAAGTTTGAAGTTCCTAGGCCTAAGGGTTCTTAAGTTATCACTCGGAAACCATTTGGTCTACGGACCGACGGACCGACAAGTGCAAAGCAATATACCCCCTTTTCTTCGAAATGGGGGCATAAAAAGTGAATAGGACTAATGCCATTTACCTTCCACAACTAATTATAATATTGACATCCAAAAATGCTATAACAATTTAGTAAAAATTTTAGCTATTTAACATTAATCTGTTTTTGTGTCATAATGAAAATGCCTAGATGTCACCTATATACAGTCAGACAGTGTGTATATTCAAGCTGTCTGGCCAGGCTCTATAAAAAAAATTGAGTTAAAGCTCAATCTTAGCCTTGTGATAATGAAATTTCAACCCAAATTTTAGATTCTTTCATGTGAAGAAGCAATCTAGGATAGCTTACAGAAGCTCTTAGGTATCAAACTTTGCTTGAAATAATAGATAGAGGAGCATCTTAGGTCTTCCGTAGTAAATCTTAAACTACAACAAAGATAACAAAATACGTACGTGAAATAAGGTGAAGCCTGTATAGTACTATTTAAGTATGAATTATCTGGTGAATGTCTCTTATAAACAGAAACTCTTCTGTCGTCACATGGTGTACTGGGAATAAATGATGTGTCTGGACTGTAAATAATCAAGTAAATCTTTTTAACATTGAGATATGTTAAGACATATGTACACCCATAACATATACATATCGTCTCCTTAATGCAGTAAGGGGTTAGGTCCTTCTAAATCTAATAGAAGTTAACCATTTATTGCACTAAGGTAATGATATTAGCTCTTACCAAATTAATATCTTCAATGAACTTGTCCATCTTTCAAATTATACAAGCAATTATCATAGTATTGCAAGCAATCCATAAGTCCCCTACCGGTTAGAACCCCAGCAACATTCTGAAGGGCTATTGGCCATTCACATGTTTCTATTTTAAGTAAATTTGTTGAAAAAGTTCTTTAAAAGTGATCACAGGAAACAGTTTTTATGTACAGACAGACAGACGGACTGAAGGACACTCTAAAGTTATTTTTTAAACATCCCTGTTATCAAAATATAACATTTTTAAAAGCAAAATTTTTAAAAAGGAGATAACTCTTGAAATAAAGATGCAAGATGTCATACATGATGTGAGTGAAACAAAGAACAATTAGTAATGAAGGTATGAATAATGAATGTTCATTTTGAATTTGAGTTAAAAGAATGAATAGGAAAAATTAAAAGTTTAAGGAGGAAATTATTCTGGAAATATGGATGCTAGATTTATAAAATTTGTCATATTATTATGATGTGGGAGTTTGAAGAAAATCCTATCATGATTGAAGAAGTTGGAGTAAAAATTACCAATTTCTCAAAAAAAAGTCTAAGTTCAAAAGGGGCATAATTCTGGAAATAGTCTTGCTAGAGCATTGAACTTTCTCACAAATGTTGAGTGATAATAAGAAAAATTTATATGAAGTTTGAAGTAGATACATTCAAAAAAAAAAGAAGTTATTAAAAAAAACAATATTTTTTTCATGAAAATTTTAAGTTCAAGGGAGGTAATTCTGATAAATTTTGTCCTAGAGTTGTAAACCTTGTCACATATGATGTGGTTGATGACTAGCAACTTATATTTAAAGTTTGAAGAAAATACCTTAAGAAATAAAGAACTTATAGTGAAAAAACTTAAAAACTAGAATCAGAAATCTTGAAATTCAGTCTATTTGTTGCCATAGCAACCAGAATTTTCAACATAGGAAGATAAGGATGTTTATAATTTCTATACTGCCATCTACCCATATGTCAAGTTTCATAAAAATATTTTCAGTACTTTTTGCGTTATCACTGGATCCAGGTTATGTGTAAAATTTGCCATATTTTCAGTCTATTTGTTGCCATAGCAACCAGAATTTTCAGCATAGGAAAAAAAGAAAAAGACGTGCATAATCTCCATAATGCCATCTATCCATATATCAAGTTTCATTAAAATATTTTCAGTACTTTTTGCGTTATCGTGGGATCCAGTTTTGTGGACGGACGGACTGACGGACGGACAGACGGACGGACGTCCGGCTGAAATGGAATAAGGGACCATTTCTTTTGTTATATTCTATTGTTTAATAGAGGGCAAATGGCCCCTTACTCTATTGTTACGGAATGAATTCTATTGTTCTCCTTTGTTCTGTTTACAGTTAGATGGCCCCCTATCCCTATTCGGTAGTGCGGACTGACGGACGGACGGACGGAGGGTAAACCTAAAGTCCCCTCCGGTAAACAGGTAGGGGACTAACAAGACCATTTATCATTTTTTGTTCTGGTGTACTGGGAATAAACGACGTGCCTGGACTGTAAATAATCAAGTAAATAATTTTACTCTGGACATATATTCAGACATATGTACACCAATACATGTATATAATATGCCATCTTAGTGCAGTAACGAGAAAGGTCCTTCTAAATTTAAGTTATTGCACTAAGGTGACAATATTAGCTCTTTCCCAATTAATATCTTCAATGGACCTGTCCATCTTTCAACATGGACAAAAATCATTCATCATATTTTAGAAAAAATATCAAAATAAGTTCTTACTAAATAGCAAACAATGCATACAATCATCATTGCTAAACAATATTGGTATGCACTGGTCAAATGCATATAAAAACAGATATATAATCATAACAAAACTTAATATCAGACAAAATAAACAAATTGCTAAAACTGTATAAAATATAACCATTTCATCTCAATATAATATTTGAATTAATTAGTAAATTAACATTCTTTGAAAACTATTATTACTAATGCTTCAAGGGTAGAAACATTTTTTTCCCTAATTTTGTATTCTGTTAACAAAACAGAGATATGGAAATTTTACAAAATGAACTTTCTAGGGCTGTGCATTGCCAGCTTTTTCTGTCACGATACATATCACGATATTTGTTTTACAAAACAATGTGATTCACGATATGTATTGCATACTTTGAAGAAATGCGATGCATATTGCGATTCTTATGTTGCGATGCGATACGTATTACGATACTGACTTTCAGACTTAGTATATAAAAATTTGGCCTTTTGTTTACAGCATAATAATTACAAATATAATATAAAACTATTACAATAACAAAAAAATAAACTCTTTAACTTGTTGTTATAACTTGGATTCCTATTTTGATCTTTCAACAATTTACTTTTCTGATAACTTGAGGATTAAAGGTATTTTTAATTACACCATAACAGCAAATTGATATCTACTAGCTATTCTAACACTAAAGTCCACTACTGTGAATATGGCAGTTTAACAATTTCAGTCTTACAATACATCACTAAAGATTTTTCTTGTGAAAAAAATAGTAACAAGTGATCTACAATAAGGTCAAGAACTGTGAAAATGACAGTTTATGAGTTTCAGTCTCAGTTTTCTTTAAAGATTTGTGCTCAACCCCAGAGTATTTTATTTTGAGTTTGCAAATTTTGCAAACACTTCAAGTCCGGTCTTCCACATTATACAACACTGTCTGATGTTCCCAAAACTCGTGAATTATATGACCAGGGAGGATTGACTGTAATTTCCCCTTCTAAATATTTTGCAGTTTTCATGTTTTCTGTTTGTTTGTTTTGTCGTGTTTTTTTTACAGGAAAATGATGTCAACGGAAATGAAAGTATAAATACGTGACGAATATCAATATTTTAATCCGACATTAAGTGCGACAAAATAAAATTACAAATTCATGTTTGTAGGTTGTTTTTTCTTGAAATCGCATAGATCTCTAATTATGTTTTTATTATAAACAAGTTCAAAGAGCACCAGCCCATTTTCATGGAATTGATAAAACTTGGTTAGTAACCGTTATTGCGGACATGGGGAAACGAGATGACAACGATGGTATGATAAAAGTCGCGCTTGTTCTTTGTTTTCATCCGAGTTTCAGTCTTTCAAAAAATACGTGTGTCCTTATATTCCTGGAAGATATTGTTAGTGTATTGCGATACCTTCCCGCTGTATCGATACATCGGGAGGTGAAATATGTATTGCATCGCAATATATTGGAATTTGTAATTTCATTACGAGGCATACATCGAGGATAAGACAGATCGCGATGCATCGATGAATCATTACACCTCTAGAACTTTCTGGTTAGATAAAAATTCAAAAACAAATATTTCAAGAAAGGTTCAATATCTTTAATATTCTGGTATATACATGTACTTACCTCACTTTGGGCATTTCTTTGATCATTTTCTCAGTAAAGTTTGACATGGACGTGAGAAAGTCGGAGAACACATCAAATGTCTGTACCTTGGATCTTACCCATCTTGACAAACCTGTTAATACACATATAACATACAATGTTTAAATGTCTGTACCTTGGATCTTACCCATCTTGACAAACCTGTTAATACACATATAACATACAATGTTTAAATGTCTGTACCTTGGATCTTACCCATCTTGACAAACCTGTTAATACACATATAACATACAATGTAACTATATAATAATGATGAAGAATCTATCATTAAAAATCATTTTCCCTTAAATGCTCATTATGCCTCTGAAATGCCTCTAAATTTGATTTCTAAAAACCTGTTTATTTCTGTATCTTGTTACAATTTCCAAAAACATACTCATCTGCTATAAATATGAACTTTCTTTTGCATGTTATTCCTGTTGGCTGTTGTTGGTATAATTATTTTGTTTTTTTGTATGGAAGTTAAAATGCTACTTTGTTTACATTTTTGCTACCTTTACGACACATAACTACTTAAAAACACAGATTTCTGAGGCATAATGTGCCTTTAAGTTCTTTGAATGATAACATGAATTTTTTGTTTCTTTCTGGTCTTCTAAAAACTGGAGTCAATAATAAGTGTAACACGTTCAAGGATGTTTCAGACCAGGGAAAGCTTTTCGATTTAGAATAAAGAAGGCAACACAAAGAATTGGGACTTTGAAAATTGTGTGGACTGAGTGGACAAGAACCCTTATATAGAAAAACTGTGTAACATGGTCAATGATGGACAGAAAAAGCATTTGTATTTAGAATAAAGAATACAAGAACTGGATTTTTAAAATTGTCTGGACTGGACGACAATCCTTAAAGAGGAAAAACTGTTTTGAACTTGACAAAAATGCCAGATTACAGAGTATATGGATTAGGAAGTGTTTACTGTACTTACTCTTGCAATATTTTTCTGTTCGTTTAACAAATCTATCATCAACAATGATCAAAGCTCCCCAGTCTTTTCTGTAAGATAAACAGAACATTTTTACATAACACAACAATAATTTTAATTTTTTCTGTGGAGAATCAAAGTTTTTCTTTTATAACTAAGATATAGGTCAATAAGAAAAATTAACAATTATTATTTCTAAAATTGAATAAACTTCCACACAAAAAAAATCAAACATCTTTGTTTGTTTCTTTGTTTCATTTGAGCCGCGCCAAGCATAAACAGCCGTTATAGTAATTTTTGGATATTTTCGGCTTTTTCCCATCATGCGTTAGTGCATTTTTTAAATTTTCTTGTAATGTATAACTTTCTATACTTTATTCGACTCACATTTGCACGAAAAAGCTTAAACGTAACGGCTTTGAAAAAGCTGACGTCAAGTAACGCCACTAACGTCAACGTTGATAACATCATTTCAAAACGTCGAAAATGTATTTATTTACTTACGTAAAAGAGACAGTTGTGGCGTAATATAATTGAATTTATCACATAAACCGCGGCACAGGAGTATAAATAAGCTATTTTATGAATAAAAAACGATATTAAACTAGTGTTATAACATTTTTGACGTGACGTCATTTGCGCTATATATAAACATAGCCGTAAAAGCGCGCTAATGTAAGCGTACACTATAGGCGCGTCAATGAAAAATGACAAATGATATTTTCAAAACAGTTAATAGTTCTTATTTTATATATGCAATAAATAAAATCATTATTTATTGAATAAAAAAATACATTATTTTCGTGTAGATTCAATACTAAATTTATTGAAGTCGTTGAATAAAACAATATTTTGCTATAAGGTTCACTTAATATGATTTTATTCAACTCGTTCAATAAATTTAGTAAAAAAAATTACGTACACTCATCCAAAATTATCTATTTCTGTAATTATTAAATAAAACATTATCTAAAAATAACATTAAAATGTTACTTTAATGATAATAGGTCACAAATATCAGTTATTACGAAAACGCTGTGATCGTAGAAGCACAACAGTAAATACTCAAAATCACCACTGTACACAGAATAGTAAGTTTTATCATGAGATACCACCAGCTTAAATATATCCTTAACACTTGATACTTTAGGAACTAGTGTATAGAAATTTGTATAACTAATCACTGCCCATCGCTTGACGGGGGAACTGGGCAAAAGAACATCTTGGAACGGGCGTCTCACAAGTGGTCTGACGTGACGGTACAAGTACGTCTGACGTTCCCGGCTTAATCCTGCAGGATGTATGACAGATGGAAGGTCATTTCTATCCATTTGTAGATAGTTGTCTTACAAATTACAAATCGTATTTTTCATTAGTATCATCTGCAGCTACCTTCATGTATACTATACCGGGTTCGAGTGACGTGAACGGAAGTGGGGATATTTTGAGATGTTCGGCCACTTTTTTTGAATCTGTCTGCGAGGAACACCTTCCAGCCTTTCCACATCCATTCACCATAAGTAACGGGACATTACTGTGTGCTGACTTCTGCACTACTTCCGTCACGTGTTGGAGAGTATCACAATTTGAACGCCGATAACAACTTCTTTATCGTTCAAAATCCCGCGTCGATCAAGCACCTGAATATATAAAGTTAAATGCAAAACAAATATGATTGGTGAGGTAAAGCTCAAATTCCCTGAGAATTTTACCATTGACTTATTAATATTAATGAGATAAAAGATTTGATCAGCAGTGTATTTGTCATTCATTTGCATGTTTTACTGACACCATCAATTAGCTTATGACGTAGAAATATTTTACGGTAATTAAACCTTTTTCCGGTCAATTCTATATTATATACATGATTTTTACAGTCTGAACTCGATCGTGCTTTACATTTCCTTCATTTTCATATTATTAGAGATTAAGGAAAACATGTTTTAAAATCAAAGTTCTCGTCTCATTTAGGCTTAATATAGTATATATTTTTTCGGCGAAAATAATATCTTTTCTAAATAATTAACGAAATTGCTTGGTAACCGTTTAATAGAACAATTAAAAATTCAAAAGCTACCTTGTATGTCCTGGTGAAACTGCATCATGTATTTGATATTTCTATGTGTGATCCAATCATCGTACGCCATGACAAGTAGGCTAGTTACGTATCTATTCTTATTCTGAACCTGTGGAAAAGATTTTAAAATTCATGTATTTAATTACATACAATAATGTTAAAGAATTGAGAAAAATCAAATAAAAGCTAAATTAAAAAAAAAAATCAAAGCTCTAAAGTTACATTATGTTATTGTTATATCCTGTAGTAACTCTATTATTTTTCAATCATTACTACTTTTTATTAAATCTCAATACATGCACATTTAGAACAAAATAGAATACTAAACAAGTTTAGTTTTAAGGAACTATTTTACACCGGCATTTTTATGGCTCAGTTCAAACTGAGGCAGTTACAACTAATAAGAATACTTGAGATGTGAAAAATAACTACCAAAACAATTATCTGCGTGAATCCCACAATCACTTTCTCCAGTACCGAACGAGTTGAAGGCATGGTCTAGCATTGAGATGACCGGGTCTGGTCCATGTACAAGTGTGCCATCTGGACCTAAAACAAAAAGAAAAATGACACATAAACTCGATATTTGAACTAATTTGCTGTAATTTAGAAGACACGATGATATTCAATGCTGTTATACTTGAAATGTTACTGAAAAAAAATACTGCATGCATTGCAGTTACAAAAAAAAAACTTTAAAAAGTATGCTTATCATCGCACATACTGGATAATAATTCATTTAGTAATTTTTTTATTTTAATTTTCTATTATAATTTTACAGAAAATGCCGAAAAAACTGTTTTAATTACCAATCGTTTGCGTCCTCATCTATGAGATAGTTGTACTGTTTCTCGTAGCCATCGGCTCGGAAACCAATATCTGAAAGATACAGCATGTACACATTTACTGCATAGAAAAATTATTCAAAGTATAGATTTTGAAAACGAAAAGAAAATTTTATATTAACCTATGGTACTAACAGGTAATTTTTCACGTTTAAATAGTAATTTGTAAAAGAAACAAAAAAGTTTACAATGCATACATGAAAAATATAGATAATTAGCATAGTTAGATTGAAAACTCATACCTGCACTTTTTTCGGTGCTGAATGAAAAATGTGGGTCTCTTTTCTTGTGCATTGGTGTGGTAACTTAACATACTGACTGAAAGTCAAATGTATAATGTACGTCATTTGTAGAAAAGTTTATCACCGGCAGCCTGGTTGTGTTGTTCCCGGTTTACAAACATTGCTTTTGATTTTTCTACAAGTTTTCCACGTAAAGATCACGTTCCTTTCTAGCTTGCAGCACATGTTGATGGTATTTCAATGTTGCATCTATCTTGTCGTTTTCACTCTGGGCAAGCTTAATATCCTGTTTACAGTCCTCACAGGCTTTACACAACATCCTTCTTTCGGCGACGCTATTTTTATATGAGGGACACAATTATTCCATTATATCTTTAAATGTTGATAAACCAACATACCGCTTTCCAACTTCCGTACAAGCGTGTAACGTAATCACTGTGCCCACTGAATGTTTTTGTATCAGATGACGGTAAATATATATAGGGGCCTCATCATCCCTCCCCCTTAGTGCTGCAGGCTGAGGCAATCCCTCCCGTTCGTGCGTAAACTCAGTATATACTTAACTGCATCTTTAATAACGTCTGGAGGAAATGCCCTTTGGGAAACCCCGGGCTTCCCGTAAAGACCGTGGAAAACGTGGTTTAGGGACCGGTTCTTCCATATGGTGTTTGATATTTCTAGTTGCCTGTCTTTTTTTCTTCAAAGGGCCACCAAAAAAGGTTTAGGCAAAAAATTTTTTTCTCCAAACAAATAATAAATTTATTAAAGGGAGGTTTTTGGGTCTTTTTTACATCCCTTAAAGTCAAAAATTTTTTCTTTTTTTAAAGGGGGCCCATTATTTGATTTCCCCTTTTCAAATTTTTTTTTCCCTTTCCCCTTTTGATTAAAGGGAAAATTTGCTTAAAAATGAGGAAAAGGGTAAAATTTCTGAAGCCCGTTTTTTGTCCAATTTTCAGCCCCTGTTTATAAAATGTGTTTTTAGATTGTCAAAGTCACTCCTGCGGAATCATCACTATTTTGGTAAGTGTCAGGATTACCTTGATTGTCCCCTGCATTTTAACAGGATCCAAAACAAGACTAGCTGTAAAATATCTGTCTAGTCGTGACTCAATGGATATAACTGGTGCCTCTATAACTTCATTTTCACTTTCATTTCGGATGGCTACAGAATTACACGTGTTTGACTGATGTGACAAACCGAAACTTGACAGAAGATCATCCAGCTCCTGTAAAAACAAGATTGCATTTGAGAAAAATGCTATGCCACCGCATTAATAAAAAATAAAAGATCAGAGTAGGAATATACCAATGCACTTGAGTCTAGTGAATTCGGTGGTGAAGGTCATATTTCACACAGCTTAAATTTCACGACTACATCAAAGGACAACACAGAAAGACACTTTGTCAAAATCTAGGTCAGCTGATATCAAAGTTCACTTTACATCTTAATCTGTGCACCATGGTTTCATAGCTGTACATCAAAGGACAAAGAAAGTAGGTCACATCATCAAAATCTAGGTCACCTGATATCAAAGTTCAATTTTACAACTAAAACTGTGCACATGGTCAAAATTTCATAGCTGTACATCAAAGGACAAGAAAGTAAGGTCACTGTCCCCTTGGGGCAAGGCCAAGGGTTTCATTCAAAACAATCTTGATACAGGTCCACCAAACAACATTTTAAGTCAAATATCTAAGCTGTAGCTTTCTTCCGATTTTTACTATATACATTTAAGGAAAACCTATGGCCCCCAGGGCAGGGCAATTTTGACACTAGTGGCAAAATTTGAACAACTTTGGAAGAGTACCTTTAGATGATATCATTTAACAAAATTTAATATTAAAGCTCTAAGCCTTGTACCTTCAGACAATAAGATTTTTTTAATTTTTTACTATATGTATATATTGAAAATCAATGACCCCAGGGGCAGGGGCAATTTTGACCCAGGGCTATAATTTGAACAATCTTGCTAGAGAATTCTCTTCACAATGTTCATGAGCAAATATCTAACCTCTAGCATTTGTCAATTGCTAGGAAAAAGTTTTTTTTTAGTTATTTACTATAAGCTTTTACTCTATACATATAAGGAAAACCAATGACCCCGGGCGGGGCCGTTTTTTGTCCCAGGGCTATAATTTGAACAATCTGGGTAGAGGTCTACCAGACACATGCCTTATGCAAAATATCTAAGCTCTAGGCCTTTTGAGTCTTTACAAGAAGGTATTTTAAAAGTTTTTCTATATGTACGTTTATAGTGAAAATCAATGACCCCGGGGCGGGGCCAATTTTGACCCCAGGGCTATAATTTGAACAATCTTGGTAAGGGTCTACCAGACAATGCCTTATGCAAAATATCTTAGCTCTAGGCCTTTTGGGTCTTTACAAGAAGGTATTTAAGTTTTTACTATATGTACATATAGTGAAAATCAATGACCCCAGGGCGGGGCCAATTTTGACCCCAAAGCTATAATTTGAACAATCTTGGTAGGAGGTCTACCAGACAATGCCTTATGCAAAATATCTAAGCTCTAGGCTTTTTGGGTCTTTACAAGAAGATTTTTTAAATTTATTCTTACAATTTCTTCCATGGCAACCAGATTTCTGCATGGAATGAAATTCTTTGAAACAACTTTGGAAGTCCTTCACCAAGATCAATCCTGCCCAAGTTTGGTTGAAATTGGACAAGTGGTTTTTCAACAAGAAGATTTTTTAAGTTCACTATATAATCTATATAACACACAAACAACAAACACACACACACACACAGGTGAATCGCTATATGCCACCGCATCGCAGATGCTGCGGTGGCATAAAAATATATAAATAGATCTAGCTATTTAATCTCATTAAATGATATTTATAAGAAGTTATCTTTAATTTAAAAAAAAAGTAATTAAAAAAAGAGTGGCGTTAGTGAGAATCGAACCCACGACTAACGGGTCGTCAGTCCACAACACTAACCACTCGGCTATGCAGTCAATATGCTATACAGACGTTAAAAAAATATCAGTATTTTGATACGCAAAAAAATTACTGAGTAAAGTTCTTGCCCGCTTAATTTTAAATTTGAAAGTTTTATTCATTAAGGGACGGGGTGTGAGGTGATGGGAGCTATAAAATTATAACAGTTTAAAACAGTTTTAAACTAATAAACACAATAAAATATATTATTACGGATCTATCTTTTTCTTTTAAGTTTTTAAAAGCCATCTTAAAAATAATTTTTTCAACGGGATGTCGGGTATGGCTCATACTTGTCGGTATGTTTGCAGATTATCTGTACACCTACGGGATTATAACCTGTAGCCGTTGGCAATTTAGTTTAAATTAATTTAAATAACTTAAAGCGCCACTTTTAACGATCATGTGCTTGATGACACATGTTGAAAATTCATGAAAAATGAATGTTACTTTCTTTCATTATCCGAACGAAAACAAGTTGTATTATGGAGATTTTTATTCCTAAACACTTTATAAATGTGTCCTACATGTAAAAACAAGATAAAACTAAAACATTACCTCGAAAGTGTCCATATTTGTTGTGTTTACAATCTGTCATGTAAAAATACGGGCGCCGCCATCTTTCTACGTCATCACCAATTTTGACGTCATATTTCGCAGAATAATTAATTATACGATAACGGCTGTTTATGCTTGGCGCGGCTCATTTTAAGCCTTTTCCCAACAGTATTTCAGTCATATATGTGGGTAGTTTCCTAACCATCGTTCCTGGAGAGTTACACCAGTACTAGACTACCTTCCTCCAAACATCTTTAAACATTATAATTTAATTAAGTTTGTATGAACTTACCTGTGTCTTATACACCTTCCTAGAGCCTGGTTTAAGGCCCTAAATGCCTGGATTTCATACCAGTCACCTCCACTTAGAAGTCCTCTATCAATCTTATGTTTGTCATTGTATTCTCTCTTTAGTTTCACCTGGACATCTTTAAAGCTAGGATAAGGTATACCAACCTATATACAAATAAACATATACCAATACTAAATTTAGGATAATGTATGCCAACCTATAAATAGAAAATCATATATATTCATAAAAGCTTGGATAAGTTTACCACCCTATAAACAGATACGAGGTATGATCAAAAAGTTCTCGGCCAGATATACTTCTAGCCACTATACTGACATTTACACATGATATACCGATACCGGTACCAATATCTTATTGAAGATTACTGACAGAGTGAAGGTTTTACCCATATAAAATAACATAAAACACACTTTGATCAGTAGATGGGTGTGTTATTTAGACCAAATGGAGAAAGTTGAAATAAGAGCCGTCATTAAGTACCTCTGTACGAAAGAAAGGGATGTCCCCCAAGGAAATCCATGAGGACTTCATGGATACACTTGGGAAGGAGCCACCTTCCTATAGCACTGTGAACAAATGGGCTGCTGAATTAAAGAGGGGCAGGGAGATTATTGGAGATGATACTTACTGAAATGACAACTCGGGTATAGTCATCAGCAAAATCCATCCCCACGCTAACTTTACCGCGGCATACAGCAAAGAACAGAGCGCCATCTATCTCCGAGTCATCATCATTACACTCAGCTATAAAGTGTATAAAAAATAAATTATATTATCTTAACTACTCTTGTTTTACAATACTTAACAGTATGTTAGACATTGTATTATTTTTGTGGCTATGAAAAACAGGTCTTATTCACCAATATAGTATTAGAGCAGTATGGACTGCTGAATAAAATTCAATTTTCCTTCACTTGATTCAAATAATACAGAGCAGACATGATATTGCTAACAGACAGACAGATAGACAAACATGAATTCTTTCCGAGTTTACACTATGGTTTCTTCTTTGAACACTAAAAGCCCAATAAGCAACCACTTTCCAACCCATAAACATTTTTTCCTCACAAATTTAAATACAGTATGTAAGGAATAAATTTGGACATTCATTCTTAATGATCCTTGAATTAATCTTGATCTTTGTTTGATGTTTTTTTGTCTTGATATGAAATTTATGTATGCATGAGTCAATTTTTTCAGGTTTAAATCATAAATTAATGCACAACTAAGGATGATACTGATCACTCCTGTGTATAGATTCAATGAATTTCCCCCAGCGGTTTTTAAGATGAAGCCCGGACAAGATTTTTCTATTTATAGCTCTGGCAGCCATTTTGTGCAGCAGAGCAATATGAACAACGAGGGATGGTACTGATCACTCCTGTCAAGTTTCACTGAATTCCAGTGGTGCGGACAAGATTACCGGACAGATGGAAGGATGCACAGACGGACAGAGCGGCGACTATATGCTTTCCGTTCAGGGATCATAATAAATAAAGCTGAATTTCATGAGAGTCTGCACAACTAAGCTTGGTAACAAACAATATTGTGAAGTTTCACTGCAATCTCCCAGCGGTTTTGGTGACAAAGCACTGACAAGCTTATTTTACTCAAAATTGATCATAAACTGGCCATAACTGTGCAAAAATAATTCAAGCAAAAAATCAAGGGGTTGTACACAACAAGGCTTGGTGAAAAACAATCCTGTGGGGTTTTATTGAAATCCCCCATCGGTTTTGGTGATGATGCGCGGAAAAGATTATCGGACGGAAGGACGGACAGTGCGGTTATTATAAGCCTTCCTTCGGGGGCATAAAAATTTGCTCAGTAAAATTTAAGACAAATTTTGTAAGATTTTGTTCACACATCAACATTAAGAATGGCTGTATTTTTGTTGATCCTGTAGACCATACCCAAAGATATATGAATTTGTAACAGAGTTACCAACGTCCCCTGCCTCGGGGAAGTTTTATATGAAGCATAAAATTGTGCTATTTCAAAAGATTTAGGTATGGATTTCAGGACTTTCAGTCCAAAATTATGATCAATGCTAGATCTGCTAATGCAACAATAAATTTATTAAAAAAATACTAGTTTAATAAAACACGGAATTTAAAATTCTATCATGTTAAACTTTGACCTCTAAGTGTGACCTTGACATTGGAGGTAGGGGTGCAGGTGTTGTGCATGACATATCGTCTTATTAATATTACTATTTGTGCCAAGTATTTTCAAAATCCCTTGAAATATGTAGAAGTTAAAGATCGGACACAAAATATATCCTATAACAGACAATGTCAATCTTTGACCTCTTGTGTGACCTTGACCTTGGAGGTAGGGACACATGTGTGACGCATGCGGCACGACATATCATCTTATCATTGTGACTATCTTGTTCCAAGTATTTTCAAAATCCCTTGATCTATAAAGAAGTTATAGGCGGGACACAAAATAAACCATATAACAGACTATGTTAACCTTTGACCTGTAAGTGTGACCTTGACATTGGATATAGGGGTGCAGGTGTTGTACCTGACATATTGTCTTATTATTTTGACTATTTGTGTCTAGTTATTTCAAAATCCTGAAGAAGTACAAAATATACCCTAAACCAGACTATGTTTACTTTTGACCTCTAAGTGTGACCTTGAACTTAGAGGTAGGGATGCAGGTGTTGCGCATGACACATTGTCTGCTTATAGTGACTATTTGTGGCAAGTATTTACAAACTCCTTTGATCCATAAAAAAGTTATGGACCAGACACAAAATATACCCTGTAATAGACTATGTTAATCTTTGACCTCCAAGTGTGACCTTGACCTTGGAGGTAGGTGACCGGTTGTTGCACATGACACATCGTCTTATTATTGTGAACAATTGTGGCAAGTATTTACAAAATCCCTTCAAAGATAGGAAAGTTATGGTCCGGACACGACATATACCATTAAATAGACAATGTTGATCTTGAAAAAGTAAGTGCGACCTTGACCCTGGAGGTAGGTGTCTGGTTGTTGCGCATAACACATTGTCTTATTATAACAGACATTTGTTCCAAGTTATTTCAGACTCCTTTGATAAATGAAAAAGTTATGGACCGGACACAAAATATACCCTGTAATAGACTATGTTAATATTTGACCTCCAAGTGTGACCTTGACCTTGGAGGTAGGTGACCGGTTGTTGCGCATGACACATCGTCTCATTATTGTGAACAATTGTGGCAAGTATTTACAAAATCCCTTCAAAGATACGAAAGTTATGGACCGGACACGACATATACCATCAAATAGACAATGTTGACCTTGAATGAGCAAGTGCGGCCATGACCTTGGAGGTAGGGGTCTGGTTGTTGTGCATGACACATTGTCTTATTATAACAAACATTTGTGCAAAGTTATTTCAGATTCCTTTGATAAATGACAAAGTTATGGACCGGACACGAAAGTGTGACGGACGGACAGACGGACGAACAGACGGACGGAGCCTATTACTATATCCCCCTTTTTTCTTCAAAAAGGCGGGGGACAACAAGAAGGCCATGATGGCCCTGAAATCGCCCACCTCTATATAGGCCCCGAGGCGGTGACAATTTTAACCCAGGGATTTTTTATTTGAACAAACTTGGTAGATACCCATTTGATGATGTTTCATGATAAATATCTAAGCTCTAGCTCAAAGAAGATTTTTTAAGTTTTTACTATATGCGGGCCAATTTCAATTTTGTCCCCAGGGCTTTTATTTGAACAAACTTGGTAGACACTCACTAGAAGATAGTTCATGCTTAATATCTAAACTCTAGCTTTTTGGTTTTTTTAACAGATTTTTACTAGAAACATATAAGGAACATCAATGATCCCCGGGGCGGGGACAATTTTAACCCCAGGGCCCTTATTTGAACAAAAATGGTAGACACCCATTAAAAGATATTTCATGCTAAATATTTTTAGCTCTTGCTCTTAAAATTTTTTTAAAGGAGATTTTTTAAGTTTTAACTATATACATAAAGGGAAAAACAATAACCCCCTGGGCCCTTATTTGAACAAAAATGGTAGACACCCATTAAAAGATATTTCATGCTAAATATTTTTTAGCTCTAGCTCTTAAAATTTTTTTAAAGGAGATTTTTTAAGTTTTAACTACATGTATATACATAAAGGGAAAAACAATGACCCCCTGGGGCAGGGCCAATTTTGATCCCAGGGCTTTTATTTGAACAAACTTGTTAGACACATAATAGAAGATGTTTCATGCTTAATAGCTAAGCTCTAGCTCTTTGGGTTCTTTAAAAGAAGATTTTTAAGTTTTTACTATAAGCATATAGGAAAAATCATTGACCCCCTAGGTAGGGGCCAAAT